>NW_012115055.1:6236883-6378017 GCF_000951035.1 Colobus angolensis palliatus | reverse complement strand
CCTCAGTTCAAAATGCAGAAATCACCGGTCTTCTGTGTCCTTCGCGCTGGGAGTTGGAGACTGCAGCTGTTCCTATTTGGCCATCTTGCTCCGCCAGATCATCACATTTCTAACATGGTCATTACAATATAACCTTCTTTGTTTTAAGTATCATATGTGTAATGTGTGAAAGTCATTTAGCATAGTTTTGGCCATAATGAGTCTAACTGCCTTCTAGTTGATGTGGTAAGCCATTCGTATTTATACATTTAGTCCTCCGAGTAATATTATATTTCTTAAATAATTTAATAAAAAGAGACTAAAGCTATCTATGTGTGATCTCTTTTTTATTACTTTCCATTTCTACCAGTCGCATTTAAAATATATACTTATCAATGAAGCTGTTTGCTCCTGGACATATAACAAGACAAAACAAAGTTTATCAAATAGCTTGCTAAATGGCAAACACAATATAAAAATAAAACACTACCAATTTGAACTTTATTTTCAAATTATTATTTAGTAAAGGACATGCAAATCTAAGCATTTTTAATTCATATTTCCATGAAACACAAAAAGTTGACTTGAATGCTTCTTAGTTTACTCATGGAGATAGGTATTTGGTAATTCTTACAAAATATTTGTGTTAAGAATGGGCAAACTAATCCATGTTGATAGTGACCTCCTATGAACGGGAAAAAATCTGAAAAATATTTTTTCAACAACAGTTTTGACATTAATTATTGAGCATAAAATAATAAATGTTACTCAACTACTACTAATTCATTTGTATAAAATCCAAAACCCAGTTATTCTCTCTTAGGCTCTGAAAATTAGAGCATGTGCCATGGTTTAAAATATTTCCTGTGTTGCTTTTGCTGAAAGAAACTGTAATCACTTACCTAAACATAAAAATGCAATCAGGAAATCATTTAAATTATAAACAGAAATTACCATTTTCATCACTTTTAGTTTCTGTTCTTTTTTTATTTTTCTAACAGTATGTTATATCTTTTGTTTAATTTTTAGGAATAAGGACTTTAGCCATGGGTCATTAAAAGTAACTACATGTGTGAACGTCCTTGCAATCTGGGTAGCCAAAACTTGCTTTGAGTTGACTTCAATATGTATATTACCTCTAAATATCCTAAATATCCTTTAGTCATGTATTTCTTTACAGTCAGAAGTATCTCTGACTATTGTTAATTTCTTTTTGTTCACTTCAGCTTTTGGATAATTACAGGTTACTGTTAGGCACTTTTAATATGATTACACAGGACTAACTCAGCAGTTGATTCAATAGGCACTAATGAGAGGCTATTAGAGAGAGTACTCTGTTATCTAATTCTTATTTCAAGATATTTTGATTCTAATAGAAGCAAAATTATTAGATATGGGAAGAAATTACAGGTTCATATTTATAAGGAAGAAGCAAAATTTTGAAAATTGTGAGTTCTCCTTTAATATTCTTTCCTACAAAATATGATTAGTGTTATTGCACAGTCATTGAGTACATGGGCTATGAGATCAGAAAAATCTATGTTGGTAGATAAATAGCTATGCTGATAGTCTTCAAGGGAAATACAAATAGTGAACACACAGTTGCTTGTTAGTGAAGAGTATCAGTTATTGAAACATAAACAAAAAAACATAGTTTTGCATGCTCATTCTATCGGTTTACCCTTTATATATCTATATGTGTCCACTGCAATGAGCAGTAGTAACAGTTAAATTTGTCTTTATAATTTTCATGTATTATATTCAGTGATAAAAATATGCTTAAGTCTTGCTTGTAATTTATAATGCAAATGCCAAAAACAGCCTCTAGTTTAATTTATAAAACAAAAAGGAGTTGACTCTCTAATAACCTGTATAATATAAAGAAAGTTACTTCCTTTAATTAATTTGTATAATTTTGGGTCAGCTTTTGTTGTGTATAAGCAACAACATTTCAGTGATATAAAACAATAATTATTTATTTTTAACTTACATTGCTGCGTTGGCTTGTGTTGAGTCCATCTAGGCTGCATTCAGCCAGACTTGGCTCCAAAGAGACAGGTGGATCCAAGTCTGCTCCAGAGGCCTAGCATTCTTCCTCCTATTTGAAGTAAATTTGTCTCATAACAACGGAAGCAGAAATGAAGGAAAAGTCCAAACATGTAAGTGCATTTCAAGTCTGTGCTTGCACCACATCCATGGCCCTACTTTTGTCAAAGCAAATTAATGACTGAATCGAGCTTCAATGAAGGAAGAGAGCTCCTCCCACAGAGATGAAGATGGAGGAAGGGAATGTTACTTGATGAACAATAATTACATCTACTATGATTTGTAAAGGACTGATAATAATAATTGCACAGTGTTGCTTAGAAGACAAGAGTTGTAAAAATGCTTTAAAATTTAAGTACTAAGACATTTGAAAATATATTTATGAATATTTAGCTACTAATAAAATAATAAGTGGGGCTCCAAGTGATCAATTAATTGATTAAGAACAAGAGATGATGTTTTTAGTCATTTTTCACAAAATGTATTAGTTTAAACAACTGGGATCTGGATATCTATCTATATAGAGAGAGATACAGATATAGATATAGATATCTTGGTGAAATAATTAGTTTCTTAGTAAAACACTGAACTATTGTGTTTGTTTAAATTGTTTACAGGTCTATAACACTAACCAATGACAATAACTGATACCAAATTTAAAAAATCCTTACGGAAATAAAATAATTTAGATAGGTAGATAAGTCGTTATTATTGCCAAAAATCAACGTGATACTATAAAATCAGACTGAAGTACATGTTTGATAGTACTTTTGGTGTTGTTAATCTGTATCATATCAGTTATAATAGTGATCTTTACCAAAAGTTGGAGTAGTGAATGTTGTGTTTTGGATATTAAAAGATAGAAAATGATGCATAAGAAAGTATTCATTTTTCTAAATATTTGCATTCACTTATAAAATGTCACAGGCTATGCTGCTTTTATTGTACCATAAATTTTTATCAGTTATAGATATTACACTGTGTTCCAAATTCCTTAACAACTAACATCAACATCTTGCAATTCTCTAAATAGACTTTCCTTTAAAGAATAAAGCCCTCAATTCTATAGTATTTGTCTTAATTTTAATCAACTTTTATATTAAAACATTGTCACATATGGACATTTTATATTCATGTTTTGTAATCTCTTCTCTGAGTCACCAAGTTTTAAATTCATTGCATCCTAAATACCTACTACATTTCATTTTAGGGAAAATGCAAATGTCAACATGTTTAAATAAATAGTAAATACATTGACGCTAACTATGATGCATTAAATAGTTTTTTTGATTTATTTCTCCTATAAACTCAACAGTAAAACTACTCTACAACTGCTTAAAATGTGTTTAGGTTTGTTTAGAGTTTTGTTTTTCTCCGTCATAATATCAAGATGGCGTTATGAAAAATATGGTGCCGTAGTCCATAATGAGATTCATTTTTAATAATGCAGCCTGTTCTGTTTCATTTTTATTCTCTTCAAGATAATAAAGAATGACCTTACAAGGATTTCTGAAGAAAAATTAGAATTTTTTTGTTGTATATTTTAGCTATATAAGATTTACTTTAATTATTTTAAAGCAAAAATGATCAACTGACTTTAAAGTGTTAAGATAAAAAGAAAACTAAGAATAAATAAATTACACAAATTTAATAGCTTAGGATAAAATATGTACTGATAAAAAAATTATAAATTAATGCCAATGAGTCTTATATTTGTACAGGGATGAAAGCTGTTTCTAAATACTGGAAGGGGAAGGGAAATTATGCAAGAAAGCTATATGTGGCAAAATGACCTCAGCTTGAATTCTTCTATTTTTTAATGGCTTGAGAATTGGGCACGTATTCTGTAAGAACTTTATACATAATTTTTGTTGTTTACTAGTTATTTATGTATTTAGAAGACACTGCTACTATGTTATATTTTCATGCAACCAGCAAGTATTTTCCTTAAAAAATTAATCCTGATCTTTGAGAAGGAGATTGAAGGAGTTAAGATCAATTAGTATATGACTATCTGGCTTAATTTATGAGCTATGGGCTGTATTGTTATATATTCTGAAGTATTAATAATAAAGAGGTGATACAATTATATAATTCATGAGATGCAGGAGCTCATTGGGAATCTCTCTGAAACCGGAAATATTACGTGCATTCAAGAGTCAGTCATAAACTTGAACATATGGCATGGGTTTAAAATATTGACTTCTATTCCCCAAGGAGGTAATATATTAATAGATAGGAAGGGTCCTCAAAATTTTTGTTCACTGTGGTTTCAGTAGTGGTGATGGTAGTGTCGGTAATAGTAGTGGTGCTCCTGGTCCTCCTCCTTCTCCTCCTCTTCGTCATTTTTCTTTTCTTTCTCTTCCTACTTCATCTTTTCACTGCCTGGTAATTCTAGTCATACAGTTCCAGTTATCCCATGGTACATAGACAGTTACCCCATGATAAGTAGACAGTTCTCAATTCCTACTTTGTAACAGGTATTGACATGATTTCCTTAAAACATATATGCATTTAAGTTGCATATTATATGCATAATATATTTAATTATCCTATTATTTTGCAGATGTGTTTGTATGAGTATTTTATAAGCAAAGAAACCAAATTCAAAAGTTTGTGTATTACTCCAAACAACCCATATTGTCAAAGAAAGCGAAATACTCCTCTATGCACTTACAAATTGTGATGAATTTAATTGCCTGCAATTCCAGAAACCTCAGATAAATTTTAATATAATGATTTTTTTCTCGCACAGTCCAATATATTGCCAGTCCTTTCATTTCCAGATACTTTCCTGTGCTCCCCATTTTACACTTTTCTTTACACTGTCGTTCAGATTCCCGTGCTATCTTGCTCAGTTTTCAATGTCATGCTATCTAACTGTGCAGTACAGATGTTTTTACTTACCTTTGTAAATGAATTTCTTCTCAAATCATTAAATTATATTATTGTAAGGGAGAATGTTTTTCTTTCTTTCTTTCTTTCTTTCTTTTCTTTTTTTGAGACAGAGTCTCGCTCAGTCGCCCAGGCTGGAGTACAGTGGCGCGATCTCGCTCCCTGCAAGCTCCGCCTCCCGGGTTCATTCTCCTGCCTCAGCCTTCGGAGTAGCTGGGACTACAGGCGTCTGCCACCTCGCCCGGCTAGTTTTTTGTATTTTTAGTAGAGACGGGGTTTCACTGTGTTAGCCAGGATGGTCTCGATCTCCTGACCTCATGATCCGCCTCCCACTTTGGGACCTCAGCCTCCCAAAGTGCTGGGAATATAGGCGTCAGCCACCGCGCCCGGCGAGAATGTTTTTATTTTAGCGATTTTCTCTCCAATGTTAATATTGAATATAACATTAATTGATCATTTATTATGAAATTAAAATGGTACATTTAAGCTAACGTCTCTTTTGACAGCTCTCATTACAGCCTTTCTCTTCTCCTGCAAGTAGGTATCGCTGTTATCTGCTTATGTGCATATACACGTTTTAACCTTATGTGTGTATGTGCACATATTTAAGAGTAAAAATCCATGGTACTCGTGCATATGTGTGCTTTGTTTTGCACAATTGATATTATATTTTAAATTTAGCCTATAATTTTTGGAATATATTCAATATTTCAAATATATATCTACACATTGCATATATATGTATATATGTTATAGATGTGTGAAGACCTTTCTGCATTGCATTTCACAATATGGTTATACCCTAAGTTTGCTTAATCATTTTCTAACAATGCACACTTATGCTTTCTTAGTTTTTTCACTATTAGAAAAAAAAATGTTTCCCTGGCATTAGTGTACATACTTTATCATGAACATTAGGGAGAATTATTAGGAAATAAAAAGAAGAAGTGCTAAGATATTTTAAAAATGCATATTTCTATGTATTAGTTTTTTTCAAAGCACTTTCTATAGAGCTATCTCAATTTCCACTCTCCACAACATTTGGCATTATTAAAAGCTGATGGTTAGAATATGCTAATAATGTTTTAATTTGCATATCTTTTTATTAATGAGATGATATACCTTTTTATTGGCAATTTTTATTCCTATTTCGTTGGCTTCCATTCATAATTGTTTCCCAATTGTGTAATTAGGTTGCTTTTTATTTTCCTAATTTGCATTGTTGGATATATTTATATCCAACATTTGCATTGTTGGATATATATTTATATCCAGAGGATATCAATTCTCTGCATGTTAAACATGTGGCAAATGTTTTCTCTCAGTCTGTTGCCTGTTTTTTTAACAATGTTTATGGTGAATTAGAAAATTAAATTTGATGTAACCAAGTTTAGCAAAGTTTATTTATTTTGCTTTTTATGTCTTGTTTAAATTTTATTTCCCTTGCCTAGTCACAAATATTGCATGTTAATTTTATTTGAATTCTTTTTAACTTTATAATGTATATACTTCAGAGATAGACTGCCTTTACCAACATAATATGCTATTTATGTAGTTTTGTGAGACTTAAGATAAAACATAAAATCTCTCTGCTTCTGTTTTCTAACATACAAATTGGAAATATCATTCTGTACAAAGGACCTGGCAAAGATTTCATGACAAAGACTTTAAAAGTAATTGCAACGAAAAAAAGATTGAAAAGTTACGCCTAATTAAACTAAAGGCTTCTGCACAGCAAAATAAATTATTAACAGAGTAACCAGACAACCTACAGAATGGGAGAAACCATTTGCAAAATAGGCATTCAATAAAGGTCTAATATCCAGAATCTATAAGGAACTTAAAAAAATAACATGCAAAAAACAAAAACAAATCTGTTTTTTTTAAATAGGCAAAGAGGTCAGGCACAGTGGCTCACGCCTGCAATCTCTGCATTATGGGAGGCCAAAGTAGGTGGATCACCTGAGGTCAGGAGTTCAAGACCAGCCTGATCAACATGGCAAAACACTGTCTCTACCAAAAAAAAAAAAACAAATTTAGGTGTGGTGGTGCACACTTGTAGTCTCAGCTACTTGGGAGGCTGAGGCAGAAGAATAGCTCAAACCAAGGAGGTGGAGGCTGCAGTGAGCAGAAATCATGCCACTACACTCTAGCCTGGGTGACAGAGTGAGACTCCATCCAAAAAAAAAAAAAAGAGCATGAACAGACACTTCTCAAAAGAAGACACGTCCATGGCCAGCAAGCATATGAAAAAAGATTCAAAATCTCTAATCATTAGAGAAATGCAAATTAAAACTACAATGAGAAAGTGAAAAAAAACAGATGTTGGAGATGCAGAGAAAAAGAAACCCTTATACACTGCTGTTGAGAATGTGAATTAGTATAATCTCTATGGAAAACAGAATAGAGATTTCTCAAAGAACTAAAAATAGAACTATCATATGATCCAGCAATGCCATTACAGGGTATATACCCAAAGAAAAATAAATCATTATGTTAAAAAGATATCTGTACTTGTGTGTTTATCACAGCACTATTCACAATAGCAAAAACATGGACTCAACCTAGATGCCCATCAGTGGTGGACTGAATAAACAAAATGTGGTTCAAATAAACAATGGGATGCTATGAAACCATAAAAATGAATAAAATCATATTCTTTGCAGCAACATGGTTGGAGCTGGAAGCCATCATCCTAAGTGAATTAACACAGAAACAGAAAGCCAAATACTGCAATTTCTCACTTACCAGTGGGAGCTAAACCTTGTGTACACATGAACACAAAGAAGAGCAAAATAGACACCTGGGCCTACTTGAGGGTGGAGGGTGGGAGGAAAGTGAGTGTTAACAACTACCTACAGGGTACTGTGCTCATTGCCTGCGAGATGAAATAATCTCTACACCAAACCGCTGAGACATGCAATTTACCCATGTAATGAACCTGCACATATACCCCTTGAACCTGAAATAAAAGTTGGAAAGAAAAAAATTTAAGCAAATTAAATATTTTTTGTAAAAAAAATTGGAATCATAATAATTAATAACATGTTGCAGTGATTAAGTGATTTACTTGAGGAAAATTACTCACTTAGAATAGTGTCTAGCACATGATATGCATTATCTCATGGAATATATATATTTTTAAATTTCCAATCTTTTAAGTCTGGTTTTGGAATATAGTATGTAACTTAAATATGAATATATGTGTGGACCATTTTCAAAGGATCTATTCTATTCCATTATTATATTGCATTTCAGAATCACAAATAAACTTGAATAAAACTGAAAATAAAATATTATCTTTAGGCAAAAGAGAAGAGTCAAGGCAGCCAAATCCTGAAGGAACAAGAGATCAGGGCCAATGTTTAGGCATTTGTGATTCCCAAAGCAAAAGCATAGCTAAACATACGATTTCTGTTGTATTCATTAAAAAATGACAAAAGCCGTTATTACTGAGTATATTATGAGAATATAATTTATACAAATAGTTAACATTGTCTTTAAAAGATTTTTAGGTATATATACCTAAATAGACACATACCTACATTTAACTGATGTCTTAATCATATCAATATGTATAACTATAAATATAATTGAATATTGCAACAACCTGAGTGTACTAGTCTGTTTTCACGCTGCTGATAAAGACATACCCAAGACTGCGTAACTTATAAAGGAAAGAGAATGAATTGACCTACGGTTCCACATGACTGGTGAGCCCTCATAATCATGGCGAAAGCAAAGGAGGAGCAAAATTACATCTTAGATGGTGGCAGGCAAAAGTGAGCATGTGCAGGGAAACTTTATAAAACCGTCAGATCTAGTGAGACCTATACACTACCATATAAACAACATGGGAAAAAACCACCCCCATGATTCAATTACCGACAACTGGGTCCCTCCCAGGACACATGGGAATTATGGGAGCTACAACTCAAGATGAGATTTGGGTGGCCACACAGCCAAACCATATCACTGAGCAAAACGATAAAATTATTGATAATTAATTTTAGGCTGAAGAGCAACGACATATACTGAATGTATGTAGCAAATAGCTTAGCAAGCACAAAAAGCATAACATTTTTATGAATCACGAATAGATTTTGAGATAACTAAAATTGTTATTCCATATATGCAAAAAATGTTATTGCCTTGTAACAAAATCTAGGTTTTTAATGTTTTTTCAAATGAGTTATTTTCTTTTTCCTTTTTAAAGAGATGAAAAACTGTTGTTGGAAAGCAACTCATTGGTACATGTGAGCTTGTCATTTTTATAAGTCTGTATCTATCAAATTATTGGCCACAAAAATGTAAAATTTTGGCTATACATAAAAGAAGAGATTGGTTAAACTATTCACAACATTCCCCTCAAAATCATCCTGGGCAATTTTCTCTAATTTGTATTGTTGAGTTGCAGATCTTCAATTCAAATGTTAATGCATGCACTGTGTCCCATAAAGGTACACAATGCAATCACTAGAAATAGTTATACTCATAGGTAGATAAAATCTTTATATTTACAAGACCAAATGTAAAAGATTCTGCTTCAATTTATGATTTGAAGTAAAAGTAACATAGTTTATTTGCTGTTTGGTCTTTGTTTTTTTCAAAATGAATTACTGAAATTGGGTAAAGTAATTATCTAAATATGTGTTCTTAGAATTTTGCATTATTTTGAAAATGTCCTGCCACTTAGACTGGTTTAACTTTACGTGTAAGCTGTAGAGTGGATCAGTTACCTCCAACATCAATATCACTGCCCTATCCTGTTTTCAAAATCTTATTTTGCACATAATTTTACTTAAAAAGTAATTCTGCTTTGTGAATAGAATAATAGCAAGGCATATTAAAATATTCATTAATCCAAAAGTATATTTCACAATGCTATGAGAGCCATAAGTATTTTTTAAATAAAACTGACATACTACGTATAGCATGTTTATAAGTGGGATCTTCTATTCAGAAATCAGTTTAGAGAAAAAAATATGGAGCATACACTTAAGAATAGCAAACTACATTGCTTTTGTCATTATTTATGCAAAAATATCAAATTAATGTAGTTTCCTTAATTATGAACAGCAATAAAAGGTATTATTATAGTCACCACATTGAATTCAGAAAACCGATATTCAACAAAAAATAGTATTCTTTCTCAATTTTGGTTCTTACTTCTTACATAATTATTTGGCAGTTTTATCTATATCTAGTTAAATATACTATTAATAAGTGTCTGCAGACCCATAAGCAAATACTAAGGCAGCTAACACTACTTATGGACAACAAAAAATTGGGGATTATATTTATAATTTCTTTAGAAATGAAAAAAATATTCAGCAACTGATAGTTTGTTTCTCATCCCTGCTTTTGATTAAATATATATTCATTTTTGATATATTCTTATCTTATTAAATACACATAAATATATATTATAAAATAATAACATAAACCTTTTTAAAGTATTTGTTATGTCTAGTATGAGTTTAAGTTTGATAAATAAATTTATCTACTCTTTATTTATAATTATTAAGCAAGCCCCAAAAAAGGAAAATAAAAAGAAAAAAAGTCTGATGAGTATATCAGAAAGGCATACATAATGTTTATAAGTGAGAAAAACTTGGGTAATTAAATACTTATTTTAAGTAATTCACTTTAAGTATTTAATCTTAAAATTATGCATAGAAGTAATGAGTTTTACTTGATACTTAGATTAATTTTAAACATATTAATGAGTTGCAAGGGTAGAGAGGACCTGAATACTAACATACATTTTGAGAATATAGGGCCAGGTGGGGTGGTTCACGCCTGTAATCCCAGCACTTGCCTGAGGTCAGGATTTTGGGGCCAGCCTTGGCCAACAGGGTGAAACCCCGTCTCTACAAAAAAAAAATATATATATATATAAAAATATAGCAGGGTGTGGTGATGGGCGCCTCTTATCCCAGCTACTTGGGAAACTGAGGCAGGAGAATCACTTGAAACTCAAAGGCAGAGGTTGCAGTAAGGCAAGATCAGGCCACTGCTCTCCAACCTGGGCAAAAGAGCAAAACTCTGTCTCAAAAAAAGAATATAGCACAAGCATGAGAAGATGAACTGACTATTGTATAACTCCATCAAAATGTTGGATTTAAATGGATGAATTATCATAAATTATAAATTATTTTGGTTCTTAAATAATCTGAAATTTAGAAGGTATTTAGTAATAGACTTGTCTCATATTGTCTCCAATAATTATGTGTGATTATCAGAATACTGACTGTTGCATAATGCTATTTGTTGTAGTATTTGAAAGAACAAGAGAAATAAGGTAACATTTATTATAATACAGAATTTCATCATAAAAATAGAATTACAGGGAATTTTAATTTTCTCATATAATCTCCATGTATTTCAAACTTTCTAAATTAAATAATTAGATTTCTTTAATGTCTAAAGAGTTGGACTGTCAAATTAGACTTACATAAATCAGAGAATTTAGGAATATTAACCTTTACTGATAGTTATATAGGAGTACAAATAACTGTAAGCCACAGGTTAGACAGAGAAATGGCGCGAATTATGCTCCCCAAATCTATTCTTGTTTTAGGATGCATCATGAACTAGATTAAGATTAGTCTTCCAAAGTTGGAGTAAAAAGTCACGTTTTTGTTGTTAAATATCTCAATTTTTTCTTAGATTGTTTTATTGCTGCCGTAAATTTCCCCAATAATTCTTGCCCCTTCAATTACCAGATTCTATGTTTGTTTAGCAGATGTAATTCTAGGCAAAGGTAATCCTAGGCACACTCTGCTGAAAACATTTATCCCACTGTTCAGGAATTTACTTTAGGAATTCTGAAAGGAATAGTATCAACTATTTGTATAAAGATTTATTAAGTTACTTTCTTTTTTATTCAAGGCAAGGTCTCACAGTAAAGGGAGAGAGTCTAGATGGCTGTTTAACCATTTCTTTCCCATTGTATAATACTTCTGAAAAAGTTGAGACATTGGAAACGTATATCACAGTTCTCCAGAGAAGCACAAGCAATCTAATCAGTTGAAAAGCCTCAGTAATTTTTTATTTTTTATTTTTTTGTTGTTGAGACGGAGTCTCACTCTATCGCCCAGGCTGGAGTGCAGTGATGCAATCTCGGCTCACTGCAAGCTCCGTCTCCTGGGTTCACGTCATTCCCCTGCTTCAGCCTCCCAAGTAGCTGGGACTACAGGCGCCCGCCACCACGCCCGGCTAATTTTTTGTAGTTTTAGTAGAGACAGGGTTTCACCGTGTTAGCCAGGATGGTCTCGATCTCCTGACCTCATGATCTGCCCGCCTCGGCCTCCCAAAGTGCTGGGATTACAGGCATGAGCCACTGCGCCCAGCCAGCCTCAGGAAATTTTACCTCAGGAATGTATAATTATTCCTGAGTTCCCAGTCTGCTAGACTGCCTTAAGAATTTCCAGCTTGTTAACACCATGATTGCATGGGCTCATTCTTTAAAATAAATTTATTCTACAGAAACTTCATTTTTTTTTTTTTTTTGGCTTGTAAGACTTTACCTAATTGGATGAAGCTCATCCACATTATTGAAGATAATCTTAAAGTCAACTGCTTATAGAAGTTAACCACCTTGACAAAATACCTCTACAACAAAACCTAAATTGGTGTAGTGATTGAATAAGTGTAGGTACTATAGCCTAGCTTAGTTGACACATAATACCATAACAAGGTGTAGACCCTCTGTTAAAGCAAATGACTCGGGTCTTTGGGAATTACTCAGACCTTGATTCTAAATATATCAATTCTACTTGATAATGCTCTATTGACAAACTTGACTTTATGATTGATTGCTAAGAATCTATTTTCTTCACTAAACTCAAATTCAACCAATTGCCATCTGTCAACTGGCTGAGTTTTAATTTTCACTGGTTTCCAAGAGATGTTTCTGAAGAAATATTGCCTGTTACAGTGTGGCTTTTTCTCTGTGGCACACTGTATTTTTCAAAGGTGGTCACGCTAATATCTCCCAGCTCACATCGTTTCTACAGTGTGACCATGACATTTCTCACACAGAATAATTTGGAGGAAAAGTTTATTCTATAAGTATTAAAATATTGTTTTTGAAATTAATAACATTTTGGCATATTAATAACAGTATATTATTGCATGTTTTCTCTTTATTCATTTTTAGATTTATATTTTGTTATTAAAGTACTTAATCCAAAAATGGCAGCATATTTCTCCGATTTAATGAACTTTATTCTAAATGTGACCACCTCTGAGCTTTACTGTACTGGCTGTTCTCTGGTAGCCCAACAACAATGTTTGGTTTCATAGCTTCACGTCACTATAAAAACCTCCGCGCTCTTGGACCCTGACACAGGCACCTTATGAAATTGCAAATGCCTCAGGAAAACAATTTCTAAAAATGTTTTTCTCAAATTTTTGAAAATTCTCTGCAGTATATTTCGTGAAACTTTTGTTTGTTTTCCATTTTGTTTGATTATTTTATTGCTTTACATCAAACCACTAGATCATAGGCAGACACAAAATTGTTTTCTGTCTTTAATGTTGGATATTAATATCTCAAACTTACTCCTCTCTGATTCTCCATCTATATATACAATAGAAACACTATAAAAATTCATAATGTTTTTGTATGCTGTCAGAGGCATTGTTACACAGCAGTTTAATTGTCCTCAAATCCCTTTTGGCCAACATCTTTTTACATGAAGAATTCAGTTTTTCTAGAAGTGAATCCTAAATACTACTCTAGTATGTAACACCTGGCTGCCAACTGGTGTCTTCTATTTAATGTTTCACCAAATAAATTCCTTCCCGAAGTGTACATAAATCTATGTAAAACAAGTCACTGAATTTTGGTAGATTTATTTTCACTCAGTTAAGTGGTTTAGAGGATAGTGGTAAGAAATCTAACCAATCTTTTTAAATTTTTTAAAATTTATTTTAAAAAATGAAAATTTGCACAATTTGCATGAGAATCTGAAACATGGGGAAAAAACGTATGGTCAATAGGAAAACATAGATGAACTTGTTTCCTTTGAATTTTCATTCAATTTTTCAATCAAATGAAGATAGGCAAAAAGGAAAAATAAATCTTATGATAATTTTCATATAAAAATCTCTATGAGAGTATTAATTATAATTAAATTGAATTTATAAATTGCTTGCAGAGAGAATTAATATCACTTTAGTATTGTATATAATGATGGAAATTTAGCTATAGTATTTATCCATGAACATAGGGTATTTTTATTTTAACTTCAGTGTTCAAAAATTGTAACAACTTTCATTAAAGTTATTTCATTAAAGTATTTTATCCCCAGATAGCCTTTTAAATTTATTTTCTATTAGATATATTTAATTTGTAAAACATGATGTTTTAACAATGAACCTTGTGGGAAAAAAATCCTGTCTAGTTTCATTGCAACTCCAAATGCAAAACTTTATAAATAAGAACTTGATACTTGTTAGTTCAGAACACTGGAGGGTTGGGGACATTATCTCTATTTGTTGGTTAAAGTGCCTCACTTTCTAGGCTCTTCACTTCTTGACAGCTTCGATCGTGTCCTTCTCTGGTATCAGATAATTTTGCATATCCACTTTGTAGCTTCTAAAATTCTCATGACACCTCTTCAGCAATCTTCCACTTACTTGGGTTCTTGATCTTTTATTTCTATTGTTTATATTTGCATTGTTTCTAGTGGTAAGTTTCTATGATACAAGAGGTAGATGTCTATATCTAATCTTTCATAATAGACTGTTAGTTGACTTTGGACTTTCACTCAACTTTTAAAAACCAAGAAATGCAATAAAAACCATTTGTTTCCAGTTTTACAGGCAAAACTTTTGAACTTTTGTCATGGAACATTTGACAACTAGCTCCTTATGGAAAAATATGAATCAAAATTAGTACAGATAAGAAGAAAAGTTAAATAAAAACAAAACACTTATGCAGAAACCATGATTATACTGCTGGTGAACATAGAATTCATCTCAACAAAAACTAGCTTTGAAAAATGTGATTTTGTTACTATCAAATTTGAATAGTTTTTCTAATCCATACCAAAGAAGAAAATAATATAAAAACATTCAATCTTGGAATTAAGTATTGCTCTCTAACAGTAGAGTTTAGAATCATTTTAAATATTTAATATAGAAACATGGATAAAATATATTAAAATTATAAAACAATCAATGCTTTTAATAATTTTTATTACAGTGGTGGAATATATTTTAAGAACCAGATAGACCATCTGGTGAAGCAATGTTTACATACATTTTAGGAATGTTTTCTGTTTATTTATCTACTCTGATAATCAAGAAATTTAATATGCAAACTTTTAAATACATATATTTTGTTCTCATTAATTATAACTTTTCTGCCCTCTGCCGATTTCTCTCTCTTCTTTCTCTCTATTTATCTATATGAGTGTCTTGAATCCTTCTTGTCAAATGATTTTACTGATGACTTCTAGGAGGCTAGCTTGAATTAATTTGCTAGTTCTTTTTTTAAAAAACAGTTTACTTATAGCCTGATGTTTTTATAATCCTGTACTTCTTATTAAAAAATTAATAGATTGATTTAAAACAAAAATAAATATCTTGTTCTCGATGGTCACTGAATTTGGGAACAAAAAGTAATATAAATAAATATTTAATTTTATAAATTTATAATACTTTTACTATAAATTTATTTTAGGCCGGGCGCGGTGGCTCAAGCCTGTAATCCCAGCACTTTGGGAGGCCGAGACGGGCGGATCACGAGGTCAGGAGATCGAGACCATCCTGGCTAACATGGTGAAACCCCATCTCTACTAAAAAATACAAAAAACTAGCCGGGCGAGGTGGCAGGCGCCTGTAGTCCCAGCTACTCGGGAGGCTGAGGCAGGAGAATGGCGTGAACCTGGGAGGCGGAGCTTGCAGTGAGCTGAGGTCTGGCCACTGCACTCCAGCCTGGGCAACAGAGTGAGACTCCGTCTCAAAAAAAAAAAAAATTTATTTTAATACATTTATAAATGTGTTAAATGTACAATTTAGTACATTTATAGATGCGCTAAATGTACAAATTAATACATGTATAATGAATAATTTATAAGGATATAAATAATTACATGAAATCACATTAATCATTAAATGTAGAACATTTCTCAAGGGGTCATGGATATCAGCAAAATTGATGATGATAAAGAAACAGATCTATCTTTAACTTCATGCTGACTTCTGAATTCCTGTTAGGACCGGAATTCAGATAAATCCAAGAAGGTAGCTACACACCCTGAATTAATCCCCAGTGACTTGGACACCACTTGTGCTTAACTCTTTTGTGGTCAACTGGTTACTCCAAAGAACTGCCCCATCAAGACCAGGTTCAATAATGAACACGGAATGGATTTGCCATTATTCTTGATCTCACCACACCTTTTCTCTCCTTTCACAGTTTTAAGACTCTATTGTTTGAAAACATGACTGTGATCTCATATACAACTAAACTCTAACATGGCCAGAACTTCTCACCCCACTTCACTCTGATCAACATCCAAGATCTCAAGAACACTATGGCACAAAACAAGGTATTTTCTAACAACAAAGCAGAGGCACATGTGTATGACCAAAGGCCTATGTTTTTGTGGAATGAATGTTTTCTAAACAAAAAGAAATTCTGCTGAATTGAATAAATAAACTATTAAAATCTTATACCTTGTCTTTAAAAATTTTTGCCTTTACCAATATGATAAAAATACGAGGTTCTGAAGTTTTTCATCATGGAAGACCATTACTTAATATTACTAATTGTAAGATGTTAATTGCTAATCGAGGATATGCAAGAATTTGTAGAACTTACTTCTTGGTTATATGTAATAGTACTCATATTTACGAAAGCTTAAGCAGAAATTAGGTTTCCTAACATAGCTGGTCTTTTAAAATACATTTAGAGTTCTCCTTTTAGAAAAGATGTATTTGCACATTAAAACAAAACTATACGAGTCTTTAGTAGTTACTAAATAATCCAATCAATTATCAGATATTTTGACTACCTTGAAGTCTCCTATTTCAGACCCGTTGGTCTAGCATTATATAAGTATCTTGGCTACCCAAAGGAAAGAGTAGGAATTATTACATACACTAATTAATTGTAACTGGTATGTTGAACAGTGAACAAATATGCGGAACTTTCCAATTGTTCATTTTTAAAGTCTCTGATATGTACACCTAATTTATTCTATCTCTCATTCCAAGTTTCAGAAAAACAGAGATGACTTTTTTTAAAAAAAAGTTGTTTTACTTTATTTTTAAAAAGGTACAGTTATTTAAGATATCACAGAAGAGAAATCTGAGAGAAAGGATATAATGATGGAGTCCCAGAAAGTTGGAGAAGGACAAAGTTCTTGGAAAGGAGGCTACGGTGGAAACAAATTTTTGAGAGATTTTACCAACAAGTGGAAAGGGGTTTTAAATATGGAAATCGTGAATCTGAGCAGGAGCACCTACCACGTTCTCTGCAAAATAAGAACATCAAGGAGAAAATTGGGCATAGGTGTCAGAACAGTGCCTAGTAGACTCCAAAGACGCTTGAGAGAGAGGGCTTAAGGCTTTGAAAACATTTCATCCAAGTAAAATAAGAGAGAGAGAGAGACAAATATGCAAAAAAAAGGCCACTCTAATAAAAAAAGAGAAATTGAAATACTTTTTTAAAAAATAAAAAGAAAAACACAATTTTTCTGTGGACAGAGATCCAATGTGACTGCTGTATATGTCAAAAAATACGAGATAGGTGTCACAGGTTCCCTTATTAATTCTTCTCGACCTTCATTTTTTTTTTTCTACATCCTTTCTTCTCCTCTTTCCTGAATTTCTGGCATGTGGTCAATATTATTTGGAAATAATTCCTACTGCTGCCGAATTTCATTTAGATAAAGTGACAACACATATCTGTGACTATGACATTTAAGCCAGTAACTATGAAAGTAAAAGAGCATATTAACCAATGCCATCACCAACCTAAGAGTCAAGAGAAGATTGACTTAGGTTATATTGAGAATATCTGAAAATATTAATGTATTACAACTCTACAAATATTGAAGCCCAAGAGGAAATCATATTTTATTTTAATGGTAATTTAGTCACCTTTTAGTATATAGTATAAACACATGTGCATTTTACAAATGCATTATCTTGGTAATTAATTCTTTAAGGTTTCACTTCACTGTAACTTCTCTGATTCACCAAATTATGTTACATTCTGTTAGAACCACGCATTACCAGGTAGTGACAATGAGTAATTTGCCTATAATGATTTATATCGGAGACTAAGTGCTATACTTGTAATGTGTTTTGGTAAAATAAAACACTGGGAATCAGAAAACCTTAATTCGGTTTCTGTGATCTTAAGTGTTCAATGTATTAATAGATAAAATGTACTTCAAATATCTCCTCCTGAAAATGTAGAATGGAAATGAATCATTAGCATTGTCTCATCCAATGAGCTTCAGAAGCACTTGCTAAGTAACTTCATTTATCTACAGCCAAATTAAAATTCCTCTAACCCAGACTCATTGAACAATGGAATTTAGGGCTTTGTAACAAAAAGAAAACAAATGTAGTATGTATGTGTGCAAAGGAAACTAACAGCTACTGGCAATAAATGCCTTGCGTTCCATTTATTGACATATGACCTTAGAGCGGAAGATTCTCATAAGTCTGCAATTCCCTTGCACAGTATAGATGTGATTTATAATAAAGAAGTGTTCATTAAGAGCCTCTTTTGGACTATATCTTAGCTGTATAGAACCCACATATCTTCATTAGGACAGTGTGTAAGGAATTTATTTGTTTCTAACTCTATGGTAAAGTGATTAATGTAAAACCAACTGCAGTAGTTCATATCTGTTTCTAGGACTCAAACTATTTTACCTTCTCTTAAATTTTACCTATTACATGTTGAAATGCTAAAGAAGAGAAAGGAGGAATGTGACTGGAATAGCTCTTATTGTCATATTTCCTGCTAATATTCCAAGTAGAAAAAAAAAATCCCAGCAAATATTTACCCAAATTCTTTCAATCACTCAGCATCATGTAATTAATAAAATATTAAGTTAATCTGACTTAATCCTGCTGAAAATGTAGTCAGCCTATTTATTAATCCTGCAGGCTTGATAGGAAAGCAACAATACCATCAAAAGGTGCATTTAAAGATAATTTAATAAATTGAGTATTCACAGACATCATTTCATAATTTAGTGAAACTAAAATGAAAAGTAAAGCTCTTAGGAAATAGTAGTAGCTTTCAGTTATTACCATAACTAGATTTGCAGGAAAGAACCCATCAGCTTATTAAGTGGTAGAGCCAAGAAAGTGGAGCCACTCAAATGTAACTCTAGCCATAGAGGAATGTAGCAAATGACAATACAATGGCTCATCATGAATAGAATAGATAAAATAAATACTAAATTGGGAAGACTGCTGGTTCTAAAGTGGCATTATGTAAGCAAGTTCACTTCTCTCCATAATGTAAACCAAAAATAAAATTCTAATCCCCCTAACCCACTGAATGGTCTTCCTCTAGGCTGAGGGCATTCCAAAATAAATCTGAAAAACTAGTTCAGACCACAGTGGGAAAATGGGGCTGAACATGGCTCATTATACCTGCCTCCCTTTAAAATTCAGGCATAACTGATCAGCATTAACATTAAAACAGAGATCTTAAGACTGACAAAACCGACTCTGTAACAGTAAGATGACAAATTTCAACCTGACTTTAGTTTAGCATCACATGACAGATGGCAGGTCCTGAAAGAAATTAGTTTCTCTCCAAATATATTTATTTGACATACTTTTAAATGGCCCCACAAAGCTGTCTCTTGTGGTCTTTACAGAATCATTCTGTAAAGAATGCTCTCCCTTTTCCAAGTCTTTTTCTGATCCAGGAGGGATTTAACTAAGAGTCTGGCATCTTTTAAAGCCTGGTAATAGACACCATCTATTCTACAAGATCAGAATCTTGGTCTCCACAATCCCTTATCTCAACCAGCTACTCCTATCTCTTGATTCTGGATAATACTTAATAACTTAAGGTTTTTCAACAAATTGCCTATCAAAAATCTTTGAATCTACCTGTGATCTCTAAGTCCCCCACTTTGAGTTGTCCCACCTTTCTGGACCAAATCAATGCATACATTTCATGCATTCATTGATGTCTTATGTCTCCCTAACATGTGTAAAAACAAGCTTTAACTCAACCACCTTGGACACATGTTCTCAGAAACTCTTGAGACTGTGCCTATGACCTTGGTCAGTCATATTTGGCTCACAATAAATCCCTTCAAATGTTTAACAGAGTTTGACTCTTTTTCATCAACAATAATCGATACCCTATGCTTACATTTAGGGCCTCAGAGAAGAATTAGAACCTCCTGGAACTGGCCCACGACCAAGGAGTCACTGGAACCTGAAGCTAAGGTGCCATCATAGGCCCATTGAAAACCCTTTGACTTCCAGCTTCTTTATGGGTGGAAATGGTAAGTTCTCTTGAGCCCAGTGCCTCCTGTTTGCCTGATGGTCCTTGATTTATTCTGAGCTGTTTTTTGTTTTGTTTTGCTTTGTTTTTTTTTGCTTTGTTTTGTGTGTGTTGTTTTGTTTTATCTCCTAGGAAGTAGTTTAGGAGCCTAAGTTTGGTTTGAAGATGCATTCTAAAAGTTTTCTCCTTTACCTTTATCTCCCCAAATTAATCTCAATTGGCTTGTCTGCACATTTGCATGGGGAACAGTCATTTTCATAGATAAATGAGAGAGTGAGCTTCTCAGCTTCAAAAAGATAGGACATTTTGCTTATTCCAGAAGGAAAGCCCTTGAGTGACGGAGGCCCAACTGGGAATGTCTGGGGAGTTGACCCCACGTGATATGCAGTGGCTCTACAGACAACCCCCCAACAAATTAAAAGGGCTCATCCAGGAAACACATATAGGTACTGATCACTCATGGTTTTGAGCTCTCTTGGAGGTAATAGACCCCTGGAGAGAGAAACTGGAACAAGGAGTCATAACTACCTTACTTAAAACTTCTTTAAACATCCCAACTTCATAATTCTATCAACCTGGCATTTTTGGGTTCTGCTCCGAGAGATTTTTCTTCTCTACCTCTAGACCATTTTACCCTCTGGTGAGAAAGTATTTGGGCTGTCAGTGGGGGGTTGAGCCTAGGGACTCAGGTCCTTTTGTCAATCAATATCCTAAGTTGCCTCGGTGTTGCGGCAACCAATGTCAACTTTTTCATTGTAATCTTTGCCTTTTGATTTTTCTTAAATTTCTTAGATGTGTTCAATACAGGGTAAATGCAGAAAACTGTGGGACCCGTCCTTGTTGGTGAACCAGCAAGAGCTCCCTTGGTCCACTCAATCTTCAGTAGTATTATATTAAGAGCTTTGTTTTAACCACATCTATTTTCATTTTATTTATTTAATTTTTAATAACCATCTAAAGATTTCTGCCATTCTGGGGTGAGTCCTCTGACTCTCTTTTACCTTTTAAGCCTATAAATGAAGTAAAGGTGTTTAGATAATCAAAATGAATGAATACATTTTTAGCAACTTTTATTACAGGTATTTCTTGTTTCTGGATTAAGGGGAATAAAGAAATGTGTCTAGTAAGATTGTTAGTAGCAGCAAATCTTTACGGATCTGAAGCAACCTCAATTCTTGCCTCCTCAGAAGAAAGAACTTGAACAATGGGTATAAGACAGGATGAGAGAGCCAGGCAAGTTTTACAGCAGGAGTGAAAGTTTATTAAATAGTATTAGAGCAGCAATGGAAGGAAGTACACTTGGAAGATGGTCAAGTGGGTGACTTGAGAGATTCATGTGCATGATTTAATCTTTGACTTGGGGTTTTATATGTTGGCATGCTCCTGGGGCATTGTGTCACTTCTGCCCTGATTCATCCCTTGCAGTGGGCTGTCTACATGCACAAAACTTGGGAGGGACTGCATGCTCAGTGTGTTTACTGCAATTGTGCACTCATTAAGCATTCATTTCACAAGGGACAGTCATCAGATACTGATACCACTGCTACTGCAAGTGAGCCTACAAGTCATACCCAGTGACAAGATGGATCCTTTTAGCCACAACTTTCCTGGTGGGAGAGAGAGCTCAGGAGGACCTTAGCAGCCATAAACTGAGAAAACTCCAGCAACCCTCACCACCATTGCAGAAATCCACAGTTCATTAGCCATTAAGGAGCTCTGTAATATTCATCAAAGCTGACCTCAGCAGACAAAGTATCACATAGACTATGCAGCTGGCATCGTTATGGTTTCAGAACATATCCACCCAAGCACACTTCTCACTTTCTCATAGGAGAAAGTCTTTCTACAGTTAAACTCGCTGGTAAAGTCTGCAAAAAGTGCTCCACAAAATGCACAAACATCAGTGCAAAGCAACAGGAAACATAAAAAGCCAAGGAGGTAATAACATTATTAAAACAATACAATAATTGCACAAAGAAATGGAGATAGAGAAACTGCCTGATAATTCCAAATAATTGTTTTTAAAAAGTTCAGCAAAATAAGAAAAAAATCTGAGAAAAAATTCAATGATATCAGGAATATAATCAATGAAATTGAAAGTCTCACAGAGAGATCGACATTATTTTTTAAGTCAAAAATAAATTATAGGCTGAACAATACAATGAGTAAAATAAAAATATAATAAAGATCTTCAACAGCAGAATTAATCAAAAGAAGACAGTATCTGTAAACTCTATGGCAGGTTATTTGAAAACATGTAGTCAGATTACAAAAAAAGAATATAAAGGTTGAAGAAAGCTTATGAGATTCATAGAACAGCATCAAAAGAACAAATATTCAAATTATAGGTGTTCAAAAAGAAGAGAGAAAGAAGTGGAAAACTTACATTAAAGAATTAGCAGCAGAAAATGTGCCAAATTTTGAGAAAGATGTAAATATCCAAGGGCAGAAACATCAAACTGAAATCTTCATCAACACTGACCTCAGCTGACAAAGCATCACAGAGACTACACAGCTGACACCATTATGGTTTCAGAAAAGATCCACCTGACTCAGCAAGCACACATCTCACTTCCTCATAGGAGAAGGTCTTTCTACAGTGAAACTAGCTGGTAAAGTCTGCAACTAGATTTAATCTAAACAAAAAATACTCACATATGTATTTTAATCAAACTCTCAGAAATCAAAGATAAATAAAGAGAATTCTAAAAGCAGCAAGAAAAAAGAAAGCAAATCACACACAAGAGAGTTCTGATAAAGCTCTAGAAAATTTCTCAGGAGAGACTTTATAAGCCAGGAGAGAGTGGGATGATATATTCAGAATGCAGAGGGAAAAAAATTGCCAGCCAAGACCACTATACCTGGGAAAGCCATCCTTTGGAGATAAAAGAGATATAAAGATATTTTCACACAAACCAAATCTGAGGAAATTCATCACCACCAGATATGTTTCATAAGTAATGCTAAGGAGAGTTTACTAAACTGAAAGAAAAAGATGCTAATTAAACGAAAAGCATAAAACTCATGACAAAAATGTAAGCAGTTAAATATATAATGTATAATATTCTAATAATGTAACAGTAGTCATACAAATATATATTTATTATAAAGGTAAAAAATTGAAAATAAGAATGGCTACAATAATTTTAAAGGATATAGAATATTAAAAAATGTAAATGTGACATCCAAAACATAGTGTGTTGGCAAGGGCAGAGTAAATGAGTAGAGTTAGTTTATGCTATAAAAGTTAAATTATTATCAGCTTAAAATAGCCTATTATAACGACAAGATATTTTTTGTAGGTCTCATGGTAACAACAAAGCCAAAATTTATAGGACATACACAAAATATGTAAAAAAAAAAAAAAAGGAATCAAAACACACAACTAGAAAAAAAAATCCCTTAACCAGGAATGAAGACAGGAGAACAAAAAAAGAAAAAAGTATCTATAAAACAACCAGAAAATAAGTAAAAACAATGGCAGTCATAAGTCCTTATATATATGTAATTACATTTCAGTAAATGGATTAAAGTTTCCAATCTATAGACATAACATGGCTGAAAAAATATATATGAATATATATACACACACACAAACTCCTATATGCTTCCTATGAGACTCACTTCACAAACAGACTGAAAGTGAAATGATGGAAAAAGATGTCCCTAAGCAAATGGAAATCAAAAAAGAGCAGGAGTAGCTATGCTTCTATCAAATAGAATAAACTTTAAGTCAAGAACTGTAAAAAGAGACAAAGAAGACCATTATATAATGGTAAAAGAGTCAAATCAGCAAACAATTATAAATATATACATTAGAGAGAGAGAGAGAGACAGAGATAGAGAGAGAGAGAGAGCGCTGCAAGAGCTCCTGAAAGAAGGACTAAATATGGAAAGCAAAAACTGGTACCAGCCACTGCAAAAACACACCAAAATATAAAGAACAATGACACTATGAAGAAACTGTATCAACTAGTGTACAAAATAACCAGTGGACATCATGAGGACAGGATCATATTCACACATAACAATATTTACCTTAAATGTAAATGGACTAAATGCCCCAATTAAAAGACATAGACTGGCAAATTGGATAGAGAATTAAGACCCATCAGTGTGCTCTATTCAAGAGACCGATCTCATGTGGAGAGACATACATAGACTCAAAATAAAGGGATTGAGGAAAATTTATCAAACAAATGGAAAACAGAAAAAAGCAGCAGTTGCAATTCCAGTCTCTGATAAAACAGACTTTAAAGCTCAAGTCTTTAAGATCAAAAAAGACAAAGAAGGGCATTACATAATGGTAAAGGGAACAATTCATCAAGAAGAGATAACTATTCTAAATATAAATGCATCCAATACAGGAGCACCTGGATTCATAAAATGAGTTCTTAGAGAACTACAAGGAGACTGAGACTCCCACACAATAATAGTGGCAGACTTTAACACTCCACTGTCAGTATTAGACAGATCAATGAAACAGAAAATTAACAAGGATATTCAGGACTCAAACTTAGGTCTGGATCAAGTGGACCTAGTAGACATCTTCAGAACTGTCTACTTAAATCAGTAGAATATGCATTCTTCTCAGTGCTATGTGGCGCTTATTCTAAAATCTACCACGTAATTGGAAGTAAAACATTCCTCAGCAAATGGAAAAGAACGGAAATCATAACAGTCTCTCAGATCACAGTGCAATCAAATTAGAACTCAGGATTATGAAACTCACTCAAAACCCCACAATTACATGGAAATTGAACAACTTTCTCCTGAACGACTTCTGAGTAAATAATGAAATTAAGGCAGAAATCAAGAAGTTATTTGAAACCAATGAGAACAAAGAGACAACAAACCAGAATCTCTGGGACACAGCTAAAGCAGTGTTAAAGGGAAATTTATAGCACCAAATGCCCACGAGAAAGTGGGAAACATCTAAAATAGACAGCCTAACATCAAAATTAAAAGAGCTAGAGAGGCAAGAGCAAACTAATCCAAAAGCTAGCAGGAAACAAGAAATAACTAAGATCAGAGAACAATTAAAGGAGACAGAGACACGAAAATCCCTTCAAGAAATCAACAAATCCAGGAGCTGTTTTTTTGAAAAAATTAAAAGAGATAGACTGCTAGCTAGACTAATAAAGAAGGGAGAGAAGAATCAAATAGAGACAATGAAAAATGATAAAGGGAATATCACCACTGATCCCACAGAAATACAAAGGACATCAGAGAATACTATAAACATCTCTACACAAACTAGAAAATCCAGAGGAAGTTGATAAATTCCTGTATGCACACACCCTACAAAGACCCAACCAGGAAGAAGTCAAATCCCTGAATAGACTAATAAGAAGCTCTGAAATTGAGGCTGTAATTAGTTGCCTACCAATCAAAAAAAGCTCAGTACCAGACGAAGTCACAGCTGAATTCTACCTGAGATACAAAGAGGAGCTGATATCATTCCTTCTGAGACTATTCCAAACAACTGAAAAGGAGGGACTACTCCCTAACTTATTCTATGAAGCCAGCACCATCCTGATATGAAAACTGGGAAGAGACTCAACAAAAAAAGAAAACTTCAGGCCAATATGCCTGATGAACATCAGTACAAAAACCCTCAGTAAAATACTGGCAAAGCAAATACAGTAGTACATCAAAAAACTTGTTCAACACGAACAACTCAGCTTCATCCCTGGGATGCAATGCTGGTTTAACATAAGCAAATTAGTAAAAGTAAAATATCACAAAAACAGAACCAAAGACAAAAAACACATGATTATCTCAATAGATGCAGAAAAGGCCTTTGATAAAATTCAACATCCCTTCATATTAAAAACTCTCAATAAACTAGGTATTGATGGAACATATCTCAAAATATTAAGAGCTATTTATGACAAACCCATAGCCAATATCACATTGAATGGGCAAAAGCTGGAAGCATTCACTTTGATAACTAGGACAAGATAAGGATGCCCTCTCTCACCAGTCCTATTCAACATAGTATTAAAATTTCTGGCCAGGGCAATCAGGCAAGATAAATCAATAATGTATATCTAAGTAGGAAATCAAGTTGTCTCTGTTAGAAGATGACATTATTTTATATTTAGAAAACATAATCATCTCAACCAAAAAACTTCTTGAACATATGGGAAATTTCAGCAAATTGTCAGGATGTAAAATAAATGTGCAAAAATCACAAGCATTCCTTTACACCAACAACAGGCAGGCAGAGAGCCAAATAATGAATAAATTCCCATTCATAATCGCTGTGAAAAGAATAAAATACCTAGTAATAGAGCTAACAAGAGATGTAAAGGACCTCTTCAACAAGAACTACAAACCACTGCTCAAAGAAATAAGAGAGTACACAAACAAATGAAAATGAAAAAACATTCCATTTTTATGGATAGGAAGAATCAATATCGTGAAAATGGCTGTACTGCCCAATGTAATTTACAGATTTAATGCTATTCCCATCAAACTACTGTTGACATTTTTCACAGAATTAGAAAAAAACTATTTTAAATTTCATATAGAATCAAAGAAGCCAATCCTAAGCAAAACAAAACAAAGCTGAAGATATCATGCTACATGACTTCAAACTATACTACAAGGCTACAGTAACCAAAAAGCATGGTACTGGTACCAAAACAGAGATAGAGATCAATGGAGCAGAATGGAGACCTCAGAAATAACACCACACATCTGATCTTTGACAAACTTGACCAAAAAAAAAAAAAAAAAAGAAAGAAAAGCAATGGGGAAAGGATCTCCTATTCAGTAAATGGTGCTGAGAATACTGCCTAACTGTATGCAGAAAACTCAAACTGGACCCCTTACTTACGCCTTATACAAAAATTAACTCAAGATAGATTAAAGACTTAAATGTAAAACTCAAAAATATAGAAACCCAAGAAGAAAATATAGGAAATACCCAGGGCATAGGTGTGGGCAAAGAGTTCATGACAAAAATGCCAAAAGCAATTGCAACAAAAGTGAAAATTGACAAATGGGATCTAATTAAACTAAAGAGCATCTGCACAGCAAAAGAAACTATCATCAGAGTAAACAGGTAACCAAAGAATGGGAGAAACCTTTTGCAATCTACCCATCTGACAAAGGTCTGACATCCAGAATATACAAAAAACTTAAACGTGTCTACAAGGAAAAAACAACCCAGTCAAAAAGTGGGCAAAGGATATGAACAGACGCTTCTCAAAATAAGACATTTATGTGGCCAAAACACATATGAAAAAAAGCTCAGCATCAGGGAAATGCAAATCAAAACCACAATGTGATACCGTCTCACACCAGTCAGAATGGCAATTATTAAAGTCAGGAAACAACAGATGCTGGTGAGGCTGTGGAGAAATAGAAACACTTTTACATGGTTGCTGGGAATCTAAATTAGTTCAACCATTGTGAAAGACAGTGTGGCAATTCCTCAAGGATCTAGAACCACAAATACAATTTGATCCAACAATCTCATTAATGGGTAAGTACGCAAAGGAATATAAATCATTCTACTATAAAGATGTGCACATCTATGTTTATTGCAGCACTAGTTACAAAAGTAAAGACATGGAACCAATCCAAATGCCCATCAATGATAGATGGATAAAGAAAATGTGATCCATATACACCATGCAATACTATGCAACCATAAAAAAGAATGAAATAATGTCCTTTGCAGGAACATGGATGAAGCTGGAAACCATCATCCTCAGCAAACTAACACAGGAAGAGAAAACCAAACACCACATGTTCTAACTCATAAGTGGGAGTTAAACATTGAGAACACAGGGACACAGAGAGGGGCACATGCCAGGGCCTGTTCAAGGGTCAGGGATGAGGGGAGAGAACTTAGAGGATGGGTCAATAGGTGCAGCAAATCACCATGGCACACATACATCTATGTAACAAACCTGCATGTTCTGCACATGTATCCCATTTCTTTTTAGAAGAAATAAAGAAAAATTTAAAAATACAAGGAGGCACACCTAAGACTAAATGTATAGGTAACATCATTTCTTTTTTGAAATGTATTTTAATTGACAATGTTAGTTTTGGGGTACAATGTGATGTTTTGATATATGTTTACAATGTGGAATGACTAAATCAGGCTAATTAACAATTTCATCACCTCACATACTTATCCTTTTTTGGTGGTGAAAACAGTTAAAATCGACTCTTTAAGCAGTTTTGAAATAATGCATCATTATTACTAAAAAAAGAAAAAAGAGAAAATATCTGGCCTAGAATATACTGTATTAAAATTAAATGATAAAGCTGTGATTAAGTTAACATTTTTAAATAACTGGATTGATAATTGGTAACACTATGCTATTATTGTTTAATATAAGATAAAGCAGCATCAGGTCTCTATAAATAAAACATATAATTGACAATAAGAACATTGACATAACTTTAGGAACTTTTCATATAGCATAAAAATTAAGAAATACTTATATGAGTAAATTTTATTCATCCACATTTAACCCAGGAAAGACTGAATAACATATCTGAATTGAGGATGCTTACCAAGCTACTTAACAAAAGTAACACTAGAGACCTAATTATTTCTATCAACTCTTTTTAAACAGTGAAAAAAAAAATGTGTATGTGTGATTATCGAGGAGCCCTCTGGAAAATCTTTAAAACAGTTTTCGGTTTTAAAGACATTATTTAGAATGCCGTTTGAAATGGCAAAATACTAAAATTTGTCAAAAGATCTGAAACTTGATTACATAAGACCCAGCTTATTAAGAAACAATACTTGACTACTAAAGTGAAACAAAATACATTACAAGTAAATACTGTAAGAGGTGACATAATTAAAAAGAAACCTACTTTTTTAGAAGTGATGTCTTTGCTCCCTTAAACAATCAAGAACATATTAAAGTCAGTATAAAACATAGGAAATTATACCGATAAGAAGTAGAATATTTGCCTTTTATTCAGATTACTCAGAAGGTAATGAAAAATCTTTTCAAATTCTTATTCACAGAAGAACAATAATCTAAGAAGCATTTTAAAAATTTTAACAGAACAAAAATCAAATTCCTATTTTGTATTAAGATATACTTGATGCTAATGTTCTTTCTGAAAATCTTGTAAATAAATTCACAAAATCTTTACTAGCCTTGATCAATAAACATAAAATTTTCTTTCCAAGAGTCTCCAAACATTTCAGTTCCTATCTTCAACTATGAAATCTTGTTTAAGTGTCTATATCCACTCAGGCTTTGACTTACACATTTCTCTGATTATGGAACAACCAGTCATTTTACATTACAGCAATACTGCTGTCTGTTTTCTTAACAAAAATACACTGTGTATATTTTGCATGGTAACATATCTCTCTGCTTCTAATTTTCCTATTCACATACATATATTGGCTATGATGTTTAGTCACTATAGTTTCGCCTTCACAGAGAAAACTAAAAATTGGAGAATTGTGAACTGTCAAACACCAGCATTTTGCAGCAGGCTAGCAGAGGTTATCAATATACATCTCTGGAAGTTTTATAGACATACATGTCTATTTTTTACAACTCCTCTAAATGGCAAAAATGAACAAAGGCATGAAAAGACTTAAATATATGAGCTCTATAAAAATAAGATATAAAAAGTCCATAGCATTTTTAATATCACAAAGTTTAGAAATAGTAAACTTGCATGCAACTATAGGTTGCATTTTTACAAATGAATTTTTATTTTTATGAAAGAATATTGAAATCAACCACTTTAAATTCCTGTGAAATTTATAAAAGTAAGTTTTCAAGTGTAGTTTGCAGGTAAAATGTTATAATGCTTGTGATATTATATATATGTATATATAAAATATATACACATACATATGTACACATGTGTATACACACACATGCACACACACCACAGGTTTAATAATGTTGGGGCATTTTAAGAAGCAGGTCTTAGGAAGCAGAATCTCTCTCTGACCTTCTCCTAGCCTTCTTTCACGGGCTCCTTCTCGTCCCCAAGGCAGGACCCTCCCTTGCCTTTCTGTCTTAAGGCTGGCCATAAATAAATCCTTTGACCTATTTTGCATGAGTGTGGGTTCTAAGAACCCCATTTTCAGAAGGGGTCCTAACCTGGGGAAAGAAATGCTGCACAGAGAGGCCAGAAAGAATCTGAACAAACAGGCCTTGCTGGACATCCACCCTCAGTCTGTTAGTATTATACAATACTCTTATTGCCCAGTCACATTTCTACACAGTTGCTCATGATTAGATAGATGATGCCTATGTAAGGAATCTCTGTAAAATTCCTAAAATAATGGGGCATGGCGAGCTTCTGGATAGCTGAACTCGTGAAGGCTTATAGGAAGGTGAGCAAGAATTCATCCATGTTCTGGGAAAGTGGTACACCTCAACTTCATAGAAGCAAAAGCTTCTGTGCTTGGGAAACGTCTAGAACTCCTCTTATGTATCTCTTCATCTGGCTGTTTATTTTTGTTTATTAAAATATCCTTTTTAATGAATCAGTAAACGTAAGTAAGTGTTTCTCTGATTTTTGTAAGCCACTCCAGCAAATTAGCTGAGCCTAAAGAAAGGGTCATGAGAACTCCAACTTGAAACAGGTCAGTCAGAAGTTCCAGAGGTTAAGTTAGGGCTTGTGGCTGATGTCTAAAGTGGGGTCCTTGTGGGACTGTTCCCTCAACCTGTGGGGTCTGACGCCATCACCAGGTTCGCAGCCTCAGCATTGAATTGGATTGGAGAACCTCTAGTTGGTGTCCACTGCAGAATTCATTGCTTGCTTGTGGGTGGAAGAAATCCTCATGCATGTGGTCACAGAAGTCTTCTGTGTTGATTGTTGTGATGTGAGAACAGAGAAAAACAGTTTGAGTTTTTCCTACAGTCAATGCTTCCTTTTTCTCTTTTCTTCTTAAGCAGTGATGTTTATGCTAAAAGTTAAATTTTCGAAAATGACTTCATATGAAGGAAAAAAAATCAACTGTCTGAATATCAACTGCTTCACATTACCTTGTCAATGGGATTTACAACTGTTTCTATATTTAACATAATCACATAAGAACCCTGCAAAATATGTGAAACTATTATTTAAAATAACTTTATAACTTTTCCAAAACTATACTTATGCCTTTTTTCCTTAAAGAGAATTGTATTAATTTATGTTGTCACCAAGGTACAAATGACTCTCAAAGGAAATATTAGAATCAATTTTTTTTCAAGTTTACAGCAGAGATGTTCACAAGCCATAGCTAATAGTCTGTCTTGGGAATAATTACTGGTAATGGGTATCCAAGGGAAATTATTGCCTGCTGCTGAGAATTAGGAGTTGCCACAGGTGGTGTTCATCAATTGGAATGGGTTGCAGAGAGTAGCAGTCTGAGCCAAGACTGTTTAAGCTTGATTTGTGAAACCATTGTTTCTGGATGCTTCAAACCTAAATTGACTGCTTATCATAATGACCTACAGTTCTTTTCAAGCAAAACGAAATGGTGTGTATATAAAGCAAAATACAGAGTTAGCATCATGTTTTTAACATGTGACAGTAGAATGCCTTCACTCTGTGGGAGATACCAACTTTAACAAATATTTCTAAGCAAATGTGAAATATTGTAAATGAAGGCTAATGGTGGGTGTTACAGGTCACTTTGGTTTATCTTTGAATGGATGTAAAGCAATTATTAGTAAATTGCATTAATTCTTTACTCCCTGTTATACATACCTAAACATTTCAGTGCATATCTAAATAGTATTATTAATTTAACTTTATTATGGCTGCTATTTATGACATTAGTTAGAAAAATTTAAAATATATAATCAGTTAATTGCCTAAGTGTGATCTATGGCTCAAAATATAGACGTACATGAAAGCTATTTTGTTGGTTCTTCTTTATAGCATTAAAACCCCTGAATTGCATCTTCATTATTTAGTTGACTAGAAAGATACAACATAGAATACAATATTTTTTAATAATGTCAAGTTATTTGGAGATAATTATTTCAATGTTACTAAATTGATTTTTTAAAATATAATTCCATAATTATAAAAATTTTCAAGAGAAATTATTTTAGACAAATATTTAGGTCAGTGTGCTACTTTAAATTAAACAAAATTATAAATGTCAATAACATTATCTCTCTGCTGATTATCCCTAGTATTTCATTAGATATAAATTTGAATTAAAGGATAAAAGTAAGTGTACATATTCTAAAATATAAAAACAGATAATTTGGTGTACTGGCAGACAAACAAAAACCTGGAAGGTCCCACTGGAGAAAGATGTGAATTTTCATTTAGTTCTGTCATCATAATAAGCATGCTAAATAAATGCAAAACTAATTAAAGTTCATTTGCAGATCTAATTTTGGAACACTGACCAAAGATAAACCAAGCACGTTGTAAAAACTAAAACTATTTAAAAAATAAAATGTAAAATAAAAGACTATAAATGAGAATGTTATCAGAAAAAAATTCAGAGGTCTAAGTAAAAATTCAAAATAAAAGGTAAAGAAAGAGTTAAAATTTCATAAGTACAGGTAGATTGTTTGGCATGCCATCTGCTCAGCTTCATTCATAATGAGTTATATACATGGCCCAGTTGCATGTTGAAAAAATGAAAATACAATTCTTGCCCTTCAATTAATGTGCCTTGGATAAAGACATAACTTATTATTTATCTGAGTTGTATGAAATAAAGTAGACATAATTTAAACAAAATGCACAAAGATTTTTTTATTAAAGAAAAGAAGCTGTCTTATTGAGATAATATTTTCTCATACAGTGGCTAATTCTTGAAAGTACTTAAGTTAAAGTACTTAAAGTTCTCTTACTGTTATTATATTGCTCTTATAACTAGATTTAGCTAACATTAGTGAAGATCTTGACATTAGGACAGAGTAGAAACTTCCACAAAGCTCTTTGAACATTGGAAGTGAAACTTACAGCAATCACAGGGTCTAATGGTACTACTCCCATTGAACAATGATAGTGCTCCCTATGCAACAAATTATAAAAAAAAAATTACTAACATAAGTTTAGATAAAAAAAATTTAATTTATTAATAAGTGTCCAACCAGGAAATAAATTTCTCTGTGTACTCAAGAGAAGGACTTTAATGCAGAGGATTGGTTATTGATGTCGTAGGTCAAGAAGCTGAACCAGTGCCTATAAAGCAACTCTGAGCCTAGTAGTAGTTGTTCTTCCACTCTTGGAGGAACAAATTGATGGTATAGTATTGCAGAAACCCAGAAGCCAGGGTAACTTGCAGAAGCTGGAATCATGATAGGCCTTTGTCAGGAATTTACCCATTTACTGCTTGAGATGCAACCAAAGGCAAAGAGAGAGGGAGAAATCCATGGGCTCCTCCCTTCTGATATCCTTCATTTTCCCATGTTGGTCTCCCATTGACCAAACTCAGGCAGAAGTCAGCTAGGTTTACCATGGGAGAAAACTATTCATCTTGGGAAATAGTGCACAGCAGGAGAAGGACAGGTCTGTTTCTTAGGAACAAGACATAGGGCAAACAGAGACATCAAGAACAGATGATGTAGATAAAGGATGGAGAGAAGTTTTAAACAGGGTAGTAAGGGTAAACCTTTCATAAAAAGTGATTCTGAGATGGTTGTCTTAGGGGTATCCAAATTTTATTTAATCATTCTTTTGTTGTTGACTTTGTTCAAAGTTGTCTTCTCAGACACTGTGTTATGAATGACTAATTTTTGTCTGTTTCTGTTTTTCAGTTCCTAACTAGACAAAGAATCAATGGGCCAATTTCTTAAGGATCTTCATATATATTTTATAAAAGCATTTCCAAGAAAGAATTATCAATGTATACTTCCAACAATACTATAAGAATGTGTTTAATTTCTAAATTTTCTGAGACACTAGATATTTTAATCTCTGATTTAATGTGAGAGCCAAAACCAACACTAGGAATACAAATAAAAAAATTATATTCATAAAGAACTGGAGAGAGGTAAGGTCAAATAAATATTGAAAAAAATAGAAGCTCTACCTAGTTCAAAATGCTGGAATGACTTGGGATATATTTACCCAATTTGTAAGATAAGATTCTCTTTAAACAAAAATATCAAAAGACAGGCCTACATAAAATGACATCATAAGCATTATTTCTGAATTACTTCTAAAACTCACTATGATACTCTTTAGAAAAGACTATAAAAGAACTTCCTATTGTTGAAGGACCATGCTACCCTAACTTTTCCACTATGTCCATATAATGGTGACTAATGGAGTATTAGTACTTTCCATTCAACCTGAGAGTTTTGAGCTCTCCCCTGTTAGAGGTCTATGAAGGATTAGGTGAGACATTCATTTCACATTTCTTTCCTTCAGCAGTGACAGCTTTTTCATTTGCTGGCTCCTGCAGATTTAACCAATAGCCACAGTTGACCTTTATCTCACTGTATAGCTCACTGTTCATCCATAGTGAAATGTACTACGTTAGTAATCATTTTCTTTTAAAATCATTTTAGTTTGTCAAAAGGGCAGATTTTAAAGAGCAGAAACAAACTCTCTTAGGGATACTTATAGACTGTATAAACCGCCTTTCATACGATTCAACCTTTTACTTACAAAGGCCTTTTTTTAAACTCCAAGTCTCACTCCGACTGCATCAAAGAGAGTATGAAACAATGCTTCTGTCAGTCATTTTCCTGCAATGTTGAAGGAATTTCCCATTACGAGCTGGATGTTTGAAAATAAACATGCTAAAACAATGTTACTTTTGTAGATCCCCACAAAAGTCCTCCTAATAATTTATAATTTATATTATTAGATATTATATATTCACACATTATAGAAGCCACAGGATATATTAAGAAAGAAATAATATGGTATAAATACAAGGACACTTATTTCTCTAATTTTCTTTGCGTCTTTCTGTCTTTCTTTCTTCCTTTCTTTCTTTCTTTCCTTTTTTTTTGAATCAAAGTTTCGCTCTGTCACCCAGACTGGAGTGCAGTGGTGCGATCTCGGCTCACTGCAACCTCCATCTCCTGGGTTCAAACAATTCTCCTGCCCCAGCCTCCTGAGTAGCTGGGACTACAGGAGTGTGCCACTACGCCCAGCTAATTTTTTTTTCTTTTTGTATTTTTTGTAGAGACGAGGTTTCACCATGTTAGCCAGGCTGGTCTTGATCTCCTTACCTCGTGATCCACCCGCCTGGGACTCCAAAAGTGGTAGGATTACAGGCGTGAGCCATCGTGTCCAGCCTCTAATTTTCTAATTCATTTATTTTTCTAAATGTTAAATATTTTATGCAAGTTTTATAGCTTCATTTGCACTTCTGGGTCACCACATTGTACCTTTCCTACACTTTTACAAATTTGAGATTTTCAACCTACATTTTTAGACATAAAGCTTATTCTTGGAATCTCTGTAAAATGAAAGACAGTTACTAGAGGAAAACCTCACTATTATGAAATAAAGTGATAGGAGCGAAAGTTCTCTTTGGTTTTCCAAAAGCTACTATATACAATCCCTTTCAATCGATTAAGCACACCAAAAATAAAATAATAATAAAAGAATAAAACCATAAAACACGTGCCTCATACACTGTGTTTCTACTTATGTTCACACAGAACAACACCAGTTCTACTTGTTTTAATAATTTACTGTCAGATTAAAGAGTTTGAAGTACCACTAGCCTACAATTGAGGGATCTCTTTTGTAGATAGCTGGATCATGAGTGACATGGAATTTGCAAGTAATATGTATAAATGAAGTAATGAAGTTAGAGTGACTAAGGCAAGTGTGGGAAATAGTGTCATGGGGTCTGTTTGGATAGAACTCAAAAGCATTATGAAGTAGGCAAAGCAGAAAGTGGTCTGTATGAGTTTTAAGACCTTAAATTACACTCATTAAATAAAAGTTGGTTCTAATTCTAATTGGGGATGACAAACAAATTAATTTTTATTCATTTTGAGAATGTGCTATGATTTGCAGTGATGCATACACTGCATTGTTAAGAATCAATAAAGGCACATATAAACAGATCAGAACTATTTTACTTGAAATATTGACTAAAGTTTTTGGGAATAATTTTTGAAATCAATATAGATAGCAACAGGAAATTGATTTACTATTAATTTATGAATTCAAACCATTTTAATGGCATCTAGAACAGTAATAACCTAGTCTGGAATGAAGTACAATCATCCAAGGCTGGAGTTTTTCAACAAGAATCATTTGTAATAAGGCACTCACTCTACCTTTAAATTCATAGTCACATGCTAAAAAACAACAAAGACTGAGAGAAATACAATGTAATTTAACAACTCCTGTAGAGGAATTGTATAGTGAAAGCATAGTTGGCAGAAGTCTAACCCTGTTTTAATCACGAATTCTCAGAGAACATTGGAACAAATACTTGGTAGTATCCACTCTCCTCATATTACGTCAATAAAAGTCCACTACAACAATTCATTAGAAGTTACTTCTTGAGTTTTCTAACTAACACCATTTGGATGTGGCACTACATTAATCCAGATTATACTGAATTTTGTCTCTAGTCCATCATGCTTAATAAGATATCAGTGTCATATTTTAAATATTTAGATGAGAATAGACAAACTTATTTATATGCAGAAGTTATAGTTATAAATACATTGTCCTGATGAAAAAACACAGAAGTTCTATGTATGTGATAGTAATTATATTCTTGTATGGTAATTTATTCATTGATTTTTAAATTCATAGAGTTATAACTTAATTTGAAAATATTTATTAGGAAGATACAATATTACAAGCACTCGTTATAAGCTGGATATAAAGAAATTGTTCCTGGCTCCTATGGAAATTTTGTGTAAAGGGTAAAACATGTGAATTAGATACAGATAGATATACACAAAATGCACTTTTTGAAACAGATATATAAAAATATGCTTCATGCAAGTGACAATAGATAATTTTCTTTCAAAAACATCTATCCCTTCTTCTTACAATGTGTTGATTGAGGTAAATTATCCAAGAGTATGCTACCTTGATTAATCTGTCCAACAGAGTCTGTGATCAAACCCATTCGATTTACTCATGCAGCATTTAATTAAGGCAAACATCAAAGGACTTTAAGAAAAAGAATAAGGCCATCCTATAATAATGACTTCAATCATACTTCTCACAAAGAGTTGCTAGATTTAACACGTAAAAATACAGAATATCCAGCTAATTTGAATTTCAGATATTTAAAAATATAAGTATGTTCTTAATATTGCATGCAGCATGCCTATAATAAAATATTCTATATTGTTTATATGATATTTGAATATATGTAAATGTCCTGTGTTTTATCTGGTGAGCTTACCCCCAGAGTCTCTGAAACTAATGAAATAAATCATACAACATCTGGGTCTACATTAGGAATTCATTTTTAAGTTATTTTATTGATCTTTCCTTTGGCCCAGGTATTAATCAAAGCACAGGAGGATATATTCACAATCCATAGACTTTTCTTTGGACTACAAAGGGAAATTCTATCACTCATAACAACAAGAAACATATAATTGAGATTGACCTGGGTGGTTTCCATGGCCAACGTGAGATGATTAATCACTTGAGTCAAAGAAACGGACAGATTTCTTACCACATTTTTTAACAGGAATGATTCCCATGGTCAGAGTGACTGCCTGCAGTGTACACATAAAAATGAACCAGTTATCCCTACAGGAAGGTCATAGGATAACTAAGAGTAGCAACATTTTGGAGAGATCTCCAGTCATGAGAAGGTCTACTGAGATGTTTCTTTAAACACACAGGTCTTTTATGACCACCCAAAAAAGAAGAAGCAAGTTTCCATGTTTTCAGGAGAGAGGACATTTAATGCCTAGTTTCCATATATGATATATAGAACTAAGAGTGTTAATGATAAGCCATGGAACCACATGCAGAGAGCTTGGCAGGTACGTTGGGTAGAGACCCAGGAACTAAATCCATTGCTTTTTATTTGTGAATGACTTCTTGGGAAAGTTTAGAGAAATGGTGATCGAAACATAATCAAAACTATATGGCAGAAGAAGAAAAACTTAGTGGCCAATTAAATTTTAGGTGCATGAACCATATCGGAAACATTAAGCGTTAAGCCAGAGTATTTTCTTTAATGAGGAAAAGGTAATACTGAAAGGAAAACATCACGGATGCGCTTCTCTGCCCTGTATCTTTCAGGTTCTGAAGTATTGCTTCCCTCCCTGACAAGGTGGTTGTTCTCAGTCCACAATCACAAAATTGGCTTATCTTACTCAGATAGCTAGAGGTTTACGTTTTTTCCAATCATCCTCGACTTGCATCTAGACCTTTGGTCTGGAAGGGTAAGTTGCAAACTTTGGAAAGGGTATTTTTATGAGAGTTACTTAGATGCATTATGACCATGACAAGGGAACTTGGTGAACAGTGTACTTAAACAAGAGGTTATCTTTGTGACCAAAGACCGTGTCAATCTAACTAGAGGATGAAAGAGCAGAACCAGAATGAATGCCCTATGCTCCTTTTTGTCCAGCTGGATACCAAGGAGAAGTAATAATCAGGCCATTTTAGAGTTGCTGTTAAGCAAAAGAATGATGCCTCACCCCCTAGTTTGACCATGATGGGATGCCAAATTTTGAAAATTCATTTAGATTACTTACCACCACTTTTATTTGATCATTACCTAGGGTGGGCCTAGAGGAAATTACTTCTTTATGTAAACAGCTGAATTAAATAAATGACATAGCTTCCTTCCTTAGATATGTGAGCCAAAAAGAGATCAGGAAGTTCAAATCAGGTATCTTTTTTAGCTGATTTTGGATAACAAGGAGAATGATAGTTTCCTCGAAAACCTTGACTATCAGCCCAATGTTGAGTGACTTTTGCAATGAAAGGCATACCATTATCAGACTGAAAATGACACTGATTGCTGAAAACATGACAGGTTACTTTCAAGAACAATAATGGTGTGGCTGGAGTTAACTGGTTAGACTAGAACAGCAACTCTGTAACCTAAAAACAAGTTTATGGTGTTAAGCCCCAAGAAGAGGTCAAAGTCCAGCTGAATTTTATCTGTCAAGAGTAGGCAGGAACCACAAGCCAGATGATGTGGCTTCTGGAACTTCTGGAAAAAAAAAATGGCCCTCAGGAAAAGAAGAAACTGACCCAGTGGAATTTTAATAATTCTTACATTCAGCTTGCCTCTCTGGGAAACTCTCCTACATTTTATGTTAAAACTAGATGAAAATTTAAGAGATGTTATGATGATAACATAGCAGCAGGTACCCAAGATTAGGTGGAGTCCAATAGGTAACTTTTAGCTGGAGTTACAATTATTTTTAATTTTATTTTCAGATGGGGTCTTGCTGTGTTGTCCAGGTTATTCTCAAACTCCTTGCCTCAAGAGATCTTCCTATCTTGGCCTTCCATTGTGCCCTTATTACAGGCATGAGCCACTATGCACAGCCTTAGGAGTTATAACTTGTGAATATGGTGGTAGACATTTCATCAGAATCATGGAGTCCTTGATTTGTTCCTAGTGTATAACAGTGCATCTGTTTCCATGCCTTGTACAATGTTGGGTCCAAGCAACAAAGTAGCCATCTGAGTGTTCTAGGCTCAATCTGTAACTGAATTCCGGACAGATTCATCGGAGAGTAGGCTCTTATTTTGGGAATGCATCTGAGTGACACAGATGGTTAAATTAGAAGCCACAATTTGTTTATAAAATTCTGATCCCAAAGAGAAGTGACTTTAATCTGTCGGGCTGTCTGTAGTTTTCCAAGTGGCAGAACAAATAGCTGAGAATGTATCTACAGTCCAAAAGTCAGTAAAAACATTACAAGTTTTATGAAAGCAGTAATGCCCAGGGCTCTAAAAATGACCTTGGGTTTCACCCACTGAGGAGAGTAATCATATACATTTATCAGTGTACAGACTGGCCCTAAGGTTGAACATCCACAGCAGCATCATGAACACAATCAGATTGCAGTTTTGCCAAACTTACAGTGCATCAGACCCAGATTTTTAGAGAACCTTCTGAGAACCAAGGGCTCCTTTTATTTCACAGCTTTGCTTCATGTAGTGTAACATTGTCACCACGGGGATAATCATTTCTTCATGTAATGCTGTTGCTAAATGGGTTGCTCACTGTTCTTCCAAATTAATTTCTGCTGATTTCTGTCTACTCCAACTATCTATGAGTCAACAAAGTAATCAATACTGACGTGACTGTTTCAATTCTGGGAATCCCTTGACTCAACAGCCGTAATGCACTATCTTCTGGCTGGGGTTTTGGTGTTTGTACCCGTTGGTTTACTTGGGACTGTCTCACAGAGCAGTGAATTTCTATGAGGACTCTATTTGGGGGGCATTAGCTGCCCCATTACCAAAGTGGCATTCCTTAAATTTTCCTCTGGTTTTAACATGAGAGAGAGTGGAGTTTTTCGCAGTGGTGGACTGACTGTAAGAATTATTTAGATTTCATTGGGCCAGCTTTCCATTCTACTTGGGTCACCTTTTTAAAATAGAAGTCTAGACTCATTGCTTTGTGTATGATTTGACGCAAGGGTTTTTCTGTCACTGAAAACTGTCTTTGCAAAGGCCAGACCTCACTTCATAGGAGCAAGTACAGCTTAAAAACAAAACCAAAACCAAAAAATCACTCCAGTAACTTTCATTGTCATTTCCATGGATACAGATTTGGAACGTTGGACCATGGAAGACTTGGGGCCATACAAGGGCCTTGCTGTTTTTTGGTTTTTGTTTTTTTCTACATATATGATCTGCCCTTCCCCCAATATGTCAGACAAACGATCAAAAGTAACAAGTGTTTGCCTGTGTTTTCCCTAGAGAAGAAATTCTCTTCCTTTCACATTCACTGTGGGTGAATGGTATGGTTTAGCTGAGTCCCCACCCAAATGCCATCTTGAATTGTAGTTGCCATAATCCCCACATGTCATGAGAGGGATCTGGTGGGAGGTAATCCAATCATGGGGGTATGCCTTTATCAGCAGTATGACTGCTAATAAAGATCTGCTAAACCAGATGAAAATAAAGACTGCTGCATTTGGGCCTGAAAGCATGCTTGCATATGGAGTAGATTGCTTTACAGGACAGAGGCTCTGAGCTTAGAAAACCTGAAAATTTTATAATGGCAGTGGACATGCCACATCTTAGTTCAGGAGGGAGATATTTTTCTTTTACTGGACAGTAAGCGTGCCTGCCTGCCCTTTGCACCACAAAGGGACACTATATCAATTTTCCAAGGTACATTGCTATAAAACTGCTCTTGAAAAGATAGTTTGGAACTAAGGCTTGCCTGTCATGCAGTAACAAAGGCTCAAATGAGATGCAGAAACATGAGAGACTTATACAGAATTAGCTCTCAACGTATTATTCCAATGTTAATATACATGTCATAGAGCACTACTAAATGACTTGTCAAAAATGTATTGAGGTATAAATATGTATATGTTAGCATGAAATTACCCTGTATATATTCACTTTTAAATGTGTTTTCATATACCAGAGGCTTAGCCTGTGTATCTTGTTGTAACGATGAAAATGTAAGCTAGTTATATTAGGTTCTTACCATAAGCCTAGCTAGTGATGGTGAGAAAATAAAAAGGTGAGCTGTCTCTCTCTCTATATATATATATAAGTGAACAATATATCTATCTATATCTATCTATCTATCTATATATATATATATATATTAATTTGGCGCAAGATATTACCATAATGACCATTACTTCAGAATGAATATCACTCTCTTTCTTTCTCTCTCTCTCTGTGTCACAGATACACACACACACACAGCAGATTACTCACTGAGCAGATATGACCTATCAGTATTTCTTTGTAACTTTTATTATTGCTTGCTAGAGTGTTTGCTCCTATTATTTTATAGTTTTAACATTTTCTAGTTGTTAGATAACTGATTTTTAAGGATGTGAGATTTCACACTAAGTTTGCATTTTTATTTTGCCTTAGATTTCAAAATAAAGTGTCTTCTTACTTCAAGCAAATATAAAAGTTTGAAATATAGCTGTGAGAATTGTTTAGAAGTGAAAAGATAAACTATGCTGTTAAAATAATTTATTATTGCTTTCATAAGTAAGAATGTGGGGTAAATAATGATAAATTCCTTGTAAAAGTGGAAAACATGTTGAAAATACTAATAACAACTAAATTTATTGATAACTTTTGATGTTCCATATACTAAAGTATGTAATTTCCATATTTTGATTCTTTACTAAAATGCCATAGTAAGCTTTTACTGCCTTACTTTAAAAAGTAGTACATTAAAACATATATTTCATGATTTATCAAGTGCAATTTTATCTGACTCTAAAATGTATGCTGAAATGCTCTTTTATTAGATATCAATTTTATTTTTAAAATTCACATTTTTCAGTACATGTGAAATATCATTCTTTATCAATAAAGTAATTGCTTCAATATGTTCTATTTTATTTGATAATGAGTATCAATTACTTTTTAAGCATGAGTTTCATTCCATTAAATCAATATTTATTTTCACTTTAATAAAAATAGATTATACAACCAAAGTTTAAAAAATAAAAAGTAATATATTGGAAATTTTCTAGGGTTTTAAATAGATTACAAGAACTATTTCTCTTTCAATAATGCAGAACTCAGGAGGTTTTAATGCACCTATGTCTGCAGATTCCAGTCTCTATACCTTCTGGATTAAGTTATCAATGCAGAGATTCTGACTCCCAAGTATAGATAAAGTGTTTTATTAGCTGGGAAAATAGGGGATGGAGAGGAAGCGTAGATGCCAGGCAAATATCTCTTTCCTTTGATCAGGAATCCTCAGAAAAGTGTCTATGACATTAATGTTAATGTAATATAAGGAAAAGTATGAAAATAAATAAAAGTCAAAAATGTTATGAACAAGTATTCTACGAAATTTGACAAATATATATTTTGTTGTAAAGGTTTCCATTTTCATCCCTCAGATATTGCAGGATGACAGACTGTTCTAAAAGCGATTTTATATTAATCAAAGAAATATGCCTGCATGATACATTTGAAGTCCAGTATACATGATTAAATGACTATATCCATGATCTTAGGATGCCCTCATGCTGTCACTGAATCAACTGCAGTATCTACTATTTATTTCAGAAAAGAATATTCCAAATTTATTTTTTTATATCACTTCAATAGGATTGCTTTGAGTCTTGCATGGTGAATTTTATTAGAATTTTTCAAATATACACATACATGTAAAACCATCTATTTACATAGATCTTAACAAGCTTTGTTTTCTTAAATTTGGGCAAAATATATTTACCACATACATACACTGTTATAATACTTGTAAAAGACAACTAGATTCACTATTTATTCTGGAACTCTATTATATGGATTCAAATTAATTTCTTTATTTTGCTAATATGCTTTTGAAAAATATTGTGTCTTTTGTACCTGAGTTTCTTTATTTTATCAGTTGGGATGATAATGGTACCTACCTTAAAGATGAATGTTAGGCATTGATTTTTTTAATTAAATATTTTATTGTATACTAATAATTTTGTTTTCTGAATAATTTTGTCTGTTCTTTATCTTTAAAAAATTGATTCAATATTCTTGAATTTGATACATACTAGTGTTTTTTTCTTTTTATTTAATCATTAAGATTAAGAATTATAATGCACATGAATTCTTTAGGTTTTGTAAGAAGAGATGTAGTTGCTTAGATTTTTTTTTCTTTTTTAAAAAGTCTTCTAGAAAATACAGCACATCACAGTACTGAAGACACTTGTGGGACTTTAAGACATGCTTGAAAATTGATGCTAACTGGGAACTTAAGGAATAAACAAGTGACTTGAAAGAATTAAAGCAACATAAAGATTTATTCAAAATAATAAAATTATTTCCTCAAAAAATTCTTAGTGGGTACAGTGGTTCACATCTGTAACCCCAGAACTATTTAGTCAATTGAAACACATTTGTGGTCGGGCATGGTGGCTCATGCCTGTAATCCCAGCACTTTAGGAGTCTGCAGCAGGAAAACTGCTTGAGGCCGCGAGTTCAAGACTAGCCAGGTCAAGATGGCTAGACTCCATGTCTACACAAAATTTAAAAATTAGTAGTCAGCTTCAGGCTGGGTGACAAAGTAATACCCTGCCTCAAACCACCACCACCACCACAACAAAACTCTTTATTACCAAAAATAAAATGACTCAGATGGGAAGGACTAGAATTAGTGGGTTGGTGGCCTGCTAGGAAACAGGCTGCACAGCTGGTGGTGTGCAGCAGGTCAGAGAGCATTACTGCCTGAGCTCCACCTCCTGTCAGTCAGCAATGGCATTGGATTCTCATAGGAATGCGACCCTGCTGTGAACTGTGAATTCCAGGGATTTAGCTTATGAGGTCTTTATGAGAATATAATGCCTGACGATCTGAGGTGGAACAGTTTCATCCTGAAACCATTTTTCTCCCCTAAATTGGGGAAAAATTGTCTTCCATGAAACCAGTCGCTGGTGCCAAAAAGGTTGGGGAGTGTTCGTTTAATACACACAGGCATCTTCATTATTATCTTTTATTGTTAAATGATTATAGTACTTTGTGTTGCTACATTTCATCCAGAGATTTTATTCACACAAACACAATTCTATGAACAAAATGGCTTCAGTTTATCATTTCAGTGTTGATTTATATCACATCTTATTATTTTTATCATGTCTTAGCACATTGTAGCGTTTTGAGTCCCATTAAAATGTTTACAGTTTCTTTACTCGAAGTGAAGGTATGAGCCATTCATATACTCTTTAATTAAACAGACACTTTAGCACCTAATAAATGGCATTTCATTTTTATGCCAAATATTTATGTATTCATTTTCTTTCTCTGTCATTTTTTTCTTATTTACTTATTGACAAATAAAATTTTTTATGTTTTACATTTTCTTTGGTTTTGAGATGAAAGTCACGTAACATAAAATTGATGATTTCAAAGTATATAATTCATTGCCATTTGGTATATTTACAATACTGTGCAAACACCATCTCTATGAGGTTCTAAAACATTTCCATTACCCCAGAAGAAAACCCCATATCATTAAACAATCATTCCCTACACCCTCCTTCCTCCAGCACTGACAAACACCCATCTGTTTTCCATCTGTACAGATTTGCCAATTCTAAATATTTCATATAAAGGAAAAAACACAATATAAGATCATTTGTTTCTGTCTTCTTTTGCTTAGCATATTTTCAAGTTTCACCTACTTTTAGCACATAGTAGTAGTTTTTATGTAGTACTTTTAATGGTTGGCTAATGTTCCATTGTACATCTATACCACACTTTGCTTCCTCATTCATTGGTTGATGGATGTTTAAGTTTTTTGACTTTTTGGCTCTTATGAATAGTGCTGAAATGAACTGTTCATATGAATATGAATAAATATTTGAATATTCAATATGATTAAATATTTGAGTACCTGTTTTTCAAGTCCTTTTGGTATATAACTGGACATGAAATTTCTGGGCCATATGGCAATTCTATGTTTAATATTTTGAGGACCTACCAAACTGCTTCCTGTAACAACTATACCATTTCACATTACCAGAAATGTAGGCGGGTCCTACATTTTCCACACTCTGACCAACACTTATTATTTACCACTGCTTTGATGGTAGCCATTCCAGTGGTCGTAGGTGGTATTTCATTGTGGTTTAAACCAAATATTTATTTTTCAACAAAAGATTCCTCTGAAAAAGAGTGATGGTCCTGCAGTAAATATTACCCTGCTTAATGAATATTCAGAGTAAAAATGATCCCAGAGTGGGAAATAAACAAACATGTTTCCAAAGATGAATCATCAGAAAATGAGAGAAAGTAACTTTATCTTATGTTGACTAATTTTATTACTTATTACTAAATAAAATTTACCATATTTGTACAATTTCTTTGCTCTAAAAATTGGTATTATATACTAATTATTTCACAATAGCAGTCAACATTTTAGCCATTTCAACTTACAGTTTTTTAAAGGTGAAAGTGTGTCTGTGTTGGAAAGTAATATTGTTGTACTCAAAAGGAAATGTACATGACGTCCTGCATGTCTCAATTCCCTTTAAAGTCATAGTGCTGCCATAGTCAAATATTTAGCATGCCTATCTTTAGCAGGAACTAACCAGCCACAGAAAGCATGGCTGCCCCCTTATACTACATGTAACTACATCTTTTATAGTTACAAGTAGTATAACGTGCCTGTAACTTTTTCATCATTCTAATCATTTCCCCAAACCTTTTTAAAAATCTAGTTTAAACACATTTTGTGAACATTGTTTTAAATGTAACAAAATAGTCTAATGTTTGTATTTTCACTGAAGACAGAAATGTCTATATTTGATTCCTTTGCATCAGTATTTATGAATTATAGTATAAGTAAAAACTTTCATTTAACAATTCCCAAGACATATGACTTTAATCTTATAATAAAATGTGTTCTAATTTTAACTGGCTAATAATAGAGGTAAAATAAGTATTGAAATGAGCTAATATATTTACATTCTTCAATATATTCTTAGAGTGATTTTTAAATGTGATTATATATTTTAACATTACCTACTTTTTAACGGCAAGAATTTTTCTACACAACATCAACAAAAATTCCAGGCTAGTGTGAAGACAATCTAGATTCAAATGCTCGTTGCTTCCAGATGGATGACCCTGGGCAATTTAGTTAACCTTTCTGGAGTTCAATTAATTCTTTAATATGATTATCTACTTCATAAAACTGGAAGGTTTAAATGCATCAACTCATATAAAATACTTGAAACTGTGCCTAGCATATAATAAACTCTCAGTATTATTGATAAACAGTTTTAAAACATATAGAATTTGAGGAGCAGGACTGTATTTCATGGAGATTTTGGGGAACCATTACAGGAATTTCCGAAAGAACACTGATGGGGCCATCACCTCTTACCTGGACTCTTGCAATAGCCTTTTGCCAGCATCTCTGTGTACATTGTTCCCATGCAGTTCCAGTGTGTTCCCTACATCATTGCCAGAGTTATCTTTATAAGGGCATGAATTATAATTCCCCTCTTATAAAAGCCTCTGATAGCTTCCTGTAAACCTAGAATTGAATTGAGCACCTTAATTACATGTCTCAGAATGGTAAATGATATGGAATCTTCCTCTTTTTTTTTTTTTTTTAATTTTATTTAAGACGGAGTCTCGCTCTGTCGTGCAGTGGCTTGATGTCAGCTCACTGCAAGTTCTGCCTCCCGGGTTCACGCCATTCTCCTGCCTCAGCCTCCTGAGTAGCTGGGACTACAGGCGCCCGCCACCCCCGGATAATTTTTGTGTGTGTGAGTGTATTTTTAGTAGAGACGGGGTTTCACCATATTAGCCAGGATGGTCTCGATCTCCTGACCTCGTGATCCGCCGGCCTCGGCCTCCCAAAGTGCTGGGATTACAAGCGTGAGCCACCGCGCCCGGCCACCTCTCTCCTTTTTTATTTGATCCATGCCACTCTAATGCATGGGACATTTAAAGCCAATGGAACATCTTTGTGTGCAGCAAACTGGCCAGTTCTTCACTGATTTCAGGTCTTCACATTTGCTGTATCTTTCTCCTTTTCTTTAAGAACATCAAATAGCTCTCTCTCTCTCTTTCTCTCTCTCTCTTTCTCTCTCTCTCGTCTGAATCCCAAAGTCACTTCCTCAAAGAGATTGTCAGTGAAAGCTCTTTGTTCAACATTATCCCATCCCCAGGGATCTCTGCTTTTTCTAAACTAGTAGTTAATAATATTTTAAAATATTCTGCTTGATCACTTCTTTACTTGTTGACTGCTTGTTTGTTTCACCAAACCAGGGCTCATTCCATTGCTCATGAGAGCAAGAACTGTATCTTGCTTCTCACATTGTTACTAGTACCTAGACGAGTGACTTGCACATGGAAGATCAGTGATATTAAGTTGGTGCAAAAGTAACTGTGGTTTGTGCCAATATTTTTTATCACTTTGGCACCAACCTAATAATTGTTTTAAGAATAAGTTAAAACCACTCTTTTGAACTCTGACAATTTCTACATGTAGAAACCATTTTTAACCATCTTTTATCATAAAAAGTAATGCCCTTGAAGGTAACATTTTATTACTAACAACAAAAAATTGAGGTTTCTAAACAGCTAAAAAAATGGATCTAAAGAGAATAATATGTCTTCTCTTACAATACATGAATAAAAATTAAAACTATGTCAGATACTCTTCCTTTCCTATTTGCATGGCAAAAATCCAAGTTTAACAGCATACACCTTGGTGAGCTGTAAAAAAGTAAATATACATCATTTCTGGGATGGCTAAATGGTTCAGTCGTTCGGAAATAAAATCTGCCAACATCTAGAAATATTATTTATTCTTAAACACTTTTACTCAGCAAGCACACTTCTAAAAAATATATCCCAAAGATACAGTGACAAAAGTGTAAGATGCATATACACAGGTTTATTGACATTAACTGTATTTGTAAAGAGTGCAGGGTGGTAATAACCCAAATGTACACCACTAGATGATGAGTCAAACAGCCTTTGATACTTTCCTCACAACAGAGTACAGCCACAAAAACAAGGAGAAATATTTATATATACTATTATGAAATATCATCAGGATATTTCATTAAGTGAAATAAAAGTGTAAATAAAGAATTTTTTTGTTCACTAACATTAATCTACAAAAGGAAGGCTAGAAATACAAATTCAATTATGTACAAGAATATAGCAAGATGAACCATTAAATAAAATGGGAGAAGGTAAGGTAGAGGGTACTGTAATAGATACTAGACTTCTTTAATGATAGCTTTTTAAAAAGATTGACTTTGGGTCCACATTAAAATTTTATACAAGTATAAAACTTAATTAAATTTAAAATAAAATAACTAAATTTGAATGCAAAGTAAGTTACCCTACCTTTATATCTAATTGATTATATGATACAGAGAAACTATTTCAAGTTACTCTAAAACATTTGTAATTTGATCTTATATACCTAATTAAATAAGTCTTAGGGAAAAAATAAACTGTAAAAATAATACTAAACTAAAGTAAATATATTTTATTCAGATAATGAAAATACATGTCTGGCTGAGAAAACAAATAAGTAATGATGTTATCATTAAGAATGGAAACTGTTGACTGGGTGTGGTGGCTCAGGCCTGCAATCCCAGCACTTCGGGTGGCTGAGGCAGGCAGATCACGAGGTCAGAAGTTCGAGATCAGTCTGACAAACATGGCGAAACCCTGTCTCTACTAAAAATACAAAAAATAGCCAGGTGTGGTGACGTGCACCTGTAATCCCAGCTACTCAAGAGGCTGAGGCAGGAGAACTGCTTGAACCGGGGAGGCAGAGGTGGCAGTGAGCTGAGGTTGCGCCACTGCTCACCAGTCTGGGCTACAGAGTGAGATTCCGTCTAAAAAAATAAATAAATAAAAATAAAAGAATGGAGACTGTTGACATGAGAGAAAGTAGATGCACATGTAATATATTATATACATAAATTAATGTTTTTAAAGGTATAATTTACAAAAACAAAACAGTATTGCATAAACGTTAAATGTGCACACAAAGATTTCAAACCAACTTTATTAACTATCTAGTTTCAAAAATAAACTCACTTAACACAGCATTTATTGGAAAAAATGACACGTTTTATTCGTTAAATTTATGATTTTTGAAAATTTTATAATAAGTATATTCGTATTTAATAGAAATTATTATTTTCTAAAAAAATTGTTTTGACAAAATGAGGAATTTACAAGTTCCTAGCCACTTGCAATTACAACTATGAATACTTATAAAAAAGTTATATGACAACCAATTTTAATTTGTATAATCATAAAGTGCATTCCTACATTTACCTTGTCATACTTATTGGGCATATTGTTCAATTTGAAATTCTAAATAAATCTCTATTGCCATGAATTTTTATTCAGCTACTATCTTCAAACAAAATATGTTTATTGTTGTAGCTTATACAATGTTCCTTACATATTTGCCCATTAATAGTCAAGTACATGCAATCTTCACTTTGAACATGGTTTCAATTCATACCTCAAACATTGTTACTTTAGTTTATATAATTTGAAATTGAATTTAAGAACTACTAACAAACTGAACTGCAGTGTTTTTGTCAAGTATCATTCTGATTTATGGTTATTTTTTCATGTCATAAACAAAGCAAAGCTTCCAGATTTTGTTTATTTTTTCCCTTCTGGTTTATCTGTAATATCATCTGTCTCATAACTTCTTTTTTTTTAGATTTTATTTTTTTTAAAGCTTCCCTGTAAAATCACTATGGCCTTTGTAGCAGCTACTGTGTTATAGGCAGAAAACTATGACATTCTATGTATGAAGGGAAACAAATAACTAATGTAGTAAGAAAATGATATATATTTTGATAGTATTTTCAAAGTAATAAAATGCAACTCAATTTTGCATCATGAAACACAAATAACTAATGTGACAAAACAGGAAATGTTGGCTTTACACATTAGCTTGGCACATTAAATAACAAGAGAAGAAAATCTCATGCTGTTATATGTCATCTCCTTTATTAACATTCAAAGAAACAGGAAAATTTAACTATATTATTTAACGCATGTAATCAAATTATTATCCTCACGGTAGAGATTTTTTTTAATACACAGAATATAATTAGATTCATAGACAATTATTGGTCATGTCATTGGTTTATAAAATCATCTAGTTATTTCTTGCTATCCCATTCCATTCACTATTGTTTACTTTCAAAATATTCCAGTTAGTAGAAAACCATGTATATATATAATATATACATATATGTGGATATATAACAAAAACTATTTTATTATGAGTTGTTTTTGCTGATTGTTCAACTTTCCATAATATTCGACTCTGTTTACCAATTAAGAATTTTAAATGTCTTTGTGACTTAAAAAGTAACAATCATAAACAATTAGTTTCAAAAGTTAAGCACTATATATGAGGTGCTTTTTAATCCTTAATACGATTCATACGATATTGGTGACGATTTGACCAATTTCTTTTAAAAAACCACTTTTATACCTTTCATACAAAACTTTCTGTTTATCAGACATAAAACATAGATGACAGATAAATTTGATAGCATGAGGAGCTGAAGGAAGCAGTTATAAGATCATGCTTCTGACCAGTTATGAAGATTGGGCTAATTCGTAGTGCAGAGATTACTGAACCCAATATTTTAAAATTTTAAATTCAAGACATGTAAGGAAAATGTGGTATGTATACATACTGGAATACTATTCAACAATAAAAAGAAAGAAATTCTGTCATTTGTGACAACATGGATGGACCTGGAAGACATTACATTAAGTTAATATAAGCACAAACAATAAATACTATATAATTTCATTTATATGTAAAATCTAAATAATATTGATCTCATAGAAGTAGAGAGTTGAATGATAGTTACCAGGGGCTGGGATGATTGTGGGAGCGGGAGCTTGGGGAGATGTCGATCAAAGTCTATAAAATTTCAGTTAGATAGAAGGGATAAGTTGAAGAGATGTGTTGTACAACATTCTACTGAAACTTGAGAGTAGAAATAACAAGTTGAAATCCCCCATTTAATCATTCATTAGTAATGCATTATTACAAAGGTACTAGAGCTCCTCCCAATATGCCATTTACAATCTTAGTAGGGTAGCAAGACATTTACATAAATCTATTACGAAACATGTTCTCTTAGATTAACTTTATATTTATTTCTTTAGGAAAAACCTAATTATATTTCACAAAGGAGGAGGAGTTTTAGTTAAAGATAAAAACTGCCTCAGATTTCTATAGGCATATATATAGTTAAAGGATTTCTGGAAAAAGTGAGAGAATAACTAAAGGATTAGAGATGGGAATATCCAATTACATTCCTTTTATACTGGTTACAATAGAATGGCAATGGAGGTTATGGATGCTACAATAAGGAAAGGGATTGAGGTCACATCGTTCAAAATCTTTAATATTAGCAGACGATATGCCATTTCATACAAGCAATGGGGATCTATTTTAGTTTTGGAGTGAAAAAATGGAAAAAGTCAACATGTTCTAGAAAATTAAAAAAAAATCTGTGATGGATGATACGTGTTGAAATATAGAAAGGTATTACAAAATTTAAGTGATAACTAATAATAAAAAATGATAATGTTGAATTACCAAGTGACAAGTATTTTTTTTGTACATCCATACAATACCTACTTTAATTTTCAGGAGGGTGCTGTTAGTAATTACAGTACAGTACTATTCTCATTTTACAGATAAGAGATCACATAAAGTTAAGTGATTTGCCTAAAATCACACAGTTAGTGAGAGTAGACTTGATCTCCAGGCAGTTTGATTTAAGAATGCCTAAGGTTAACAAAATGAAGACCTAATACAGAGTGGATGACAAAGAAAATTCAAAGGAAGAAACAGTTTTGGAAAACAGTGACTGTAAAATGAAATTATAAATGCATACAGCAAGCATCCCTTAAAGATGATGACACTCCATGTGTCCCTGAAAATGTTTACCCATTCTATAAATACTAACCAGGAAAAGGTGACATTAGACTCATTGTCCTAAAGTTTAGTTTTCATGCCTAGGATTTAACTACTCAAGACATAATTGGAGCTCATGGTTATTAAACAAATAAGCTGAGACACCACCAAAGTTCTCTTTTCTCCCTTGAACTATAAGCACAATGAGAATAAGGACCATAATTGTCTTTCCCCCCCATCTAGTTTTGCTGTTTCCCACAGTCTGTCATGTAGTAAAGATACTAAAAACGTTTTTTGGAAAAAATTTAGGCATCAGATACCCATGTGTAGAAGAATTCTGACGTTTATGCAAACTTGTATGTGCGTGTGTGTGTGTGTGTGTGTGTTTATGTAGAGGGATTTTTTTTTCAAGTCATAGACCATATATATGACTTCAATCCCCAAAATTATGTCTACGCTCCTCTCTACTTCAACTACTATTTTAGCTGGTCAAGGCATTTTGACAAGATAAGTGACCCTAACATTTACACTCTGATGGCATCTTAGTCTTTGAATCTCTCTTTTTAGTGGGTTTAAGAGTCTTCATTAATCATCTGTGGATATGGTAGCTTCCAGAAATTGCTCACCCTTCTCCATCCTCATTTATTAAAGCAGTTCTTTATTTACACTTTATTGTAAATGTTAATTATCCTCTAACCTCATTTATGACTTTTTACAAATGGAATCAGCTCCATATGGCAAGATGAAAATCACAACTATATATCCAAGTTAATGTTTATTACATCTTTGTGCCCATGACAGTCATGGAGGTTCTATGCTTAAATTCTTCTTAAGAAATAATCCCAGCACTTTGGGAGGCCAAGGCGGGTGGATCACAAGGTCAAGAGATCGAGACCATCCTGGCTAACATGGTGAAACCCCATCTCTACTAAAAATACAAAAAAATTAGCTGGGCGTAGTGGCGGGCATCTGTAGTCCCAGCTACTCGGGAGGCTGAGGCAGGAGAATGGCATGAATCTGGGAGGCGGAGTTTGCAGTGAGCCAAGATGGCACCACTGCACTCCAGCCTGGGTGACAAAGCGAGACTGCATCTCAAAAAGAAAAAAAAAAAAAAAGAAAGAAAGAATGTGCCACTCAGCTGCAAATAGTGAATCTATCTGATGGCTCTCAGTAATAGCATCTTGGGGATGTGCATACGATGTCTGAGTTGAGGCCATTTTCTTACCAACTGCCTCCTACCTGAAAACTGAACACCACAAAGGTACTAGGGCATGACCATTTCTGCCAAACACGGGACTGATTCCTCTAAGTGCGTCATTTATGCTTTGGAGATCCAATGCGATTGTCTAAGACTGTGCCAGATCTGCATTGTATGTGAGTTCCTCCCTGCTTAATTATACTTCTTTCCCTCCTTTCTTTCACATGCATCTCCTCTGCAAAAATTCTTGCTCTCATGATTCTACCACAGTATCTGCTTACCAAAGAAGGGGAACCAGCACAAGGGCTAAAATCTCTAAAAGAGCAGAACTCAAATTTGTAGGAAGAGGTAAAAATTTGAAATAAATTATATAATTTATTTATGTCTTCCTCTTAAAGCTTTTTCTTCTTTTGACCATGTATACTGGGTTGAGAGAGCCCATCTAATAGATGAGCAGTCCAACATCAGGAAGATTTTCAGGTGGCAATCCATATTATTTGGCCGTTGGTGATTCTAATGTTTTACATGGCTAGAGCCTTCTAAGTGAAGAATTCATGATTTGTCTGAAGCAATTTTATGCAGACACCAATGAGTAAGTCCATAACATATTGTTGAAGTCTGACAGAGGAAGGACAGCAAAAGCAAATCCAAATCCATAATGATTTTTGTCACGTGGATAAGGCTAGGTTTCCTTGAAAGTGTGTAATAATTGACTTTTAACATGTTTTATTGCTGCACTTTATTGGGTACTCAGGTTGTATCAGGCAGGTTGGATTTGATCAAAAGAAGTTGGTGATTGTTCAGTTGAAAACACACATTCCTCTTATATATCCAACAAGAGATAAACAGAGAAAGTTATCCAGAATCAGTCTTCAGGCTGTGATGGTCAGTCAAACATTCCGTTTCGAATTGATCATAAACTGTGTTGATTATGACCTTGAAACACTTTATTCCCTGGAAATGGAAATAAGGCCTGCATCTCAAGCTGTTAGGTTGTACATGTCTCACTTTAACTGTCTTTCAAGGTGATCCCTGAGAGTGTCTGTCTTATAGCACCAGTCCACTTACAGGTTTTACCACCTTATCTCATGCAGGCTTCTGTAAGGAAAGATCTGCTTTTCTTTATGTTTGATTAATTCCTTACTAAGAACTTCCCATTGCTTGAAGTGTGGGTTGAAGGTTGAGCAGTGTTATAACATTAGGCACCTAAGAAAGTGAGTCTCTTAAATCTGTAACATTTTTCATGTCTTTTATGTTTGTTCTGGCTTGATTACGACCCCATATGTATACACTTTATTTGACAATATAGTTTGCCTGGAATAAATGTTTATGACTAATTGTATAAATTTGTTATGAGTCATAATATACCATAAGGTCTTATAAAGAGTACATTTTGAAATCAGACTTCTTAGGAACAAATTACTTATTCATTGACACAGCAGTCAGGGCATGTTGCTTAATTTTTCTCTAATGCAATGTCTTTGACTTTAAAATGGATATATAAGTACTGTTTTTCTTACAGAGGCTATATATTTTGCAATACAATATATAAAATTTAACACTGCCAGCAGGAATGGTGCTTAGCCCTGAATGCACACCCAGCAGTTGTTAGCTCTTATTAAAAAGACTGACACACAAGAAATACATAAATATCACATGTATTTTTAAATAACCTGGATTAAATAATCAATGACAATGAAGATAGAACATAACTGGAATAGAAGAACAATAAAATACTAATTAAATACTAATTAAAATTCATGAGATGAGGGTAATAAAATATAACTAATAAATAAAACAGTATGAAGAATAGCAACAAAACACTAAAATTGAAAAAATGTTTGTTAATTAATTTATTACAAGCCACTACATTTACTAGCTATTAGATAAATGAAAATTAAAATTAAAGGGATATCATTTTATACTTACCAGGCCAGGAAAATTTTAACATCCTGTCACTGGACGTGTGCTGCCCACCAAGCCAGTGTCCGCTGGAACTCACGCTGGCCTGTGAGCACCCCGCACAGCCACGGTTCCTGCCCACACCTCTCCCTCCACACCTCCCCAGCAAGCAGAGAAAGCCAGCTCCAGCCTCGGCCAGCCCAGAGAGGGGCTCCCTCAGTGCAATGGCGGGCTGAAGGGCTACTCAAGTGCCACCAGAGTGGATGCCGAGGCCGAGGAGGTGTCGAGAGTGAGGGTTGCTAGTACATTGTCACCTCTCACATGTATCCATGTGCGGTGGTGGTCTGCTGCACCTACCAACCCATCATCTAGGTTTTAAGCCCCACACGCATTAAGTATTTGTCTTAGTGCTCTCCCTCCCCTTGCCCCCAACCCCCAACAGGCACCAGTGTGTGATGTTCCCCTCCGTGTGTCCCTGTGCTCTCATTGTTCAATTCCCACTTTTGAGTGAGAACGTGCAGTGTTTGGTTTTCTGTTCCTGTGTTAGTTTGCTGAGACTGATGGTTTCCAGCTTCATCCATGTCCCTGCAAAGGACATGAACTCACTCTTTTTCAGGCTGCATAGTATTCCATGGTGTATATGTGCCACATTTTCTTTATCCAGTCTATCATTGATGGGCTTTTGGGTTTGTTCCAAGTCTTTGCTATTGTAAATAGTGCTGCAGCAAACATACATTTGCATGTGTATTTACAGTAGAATGATTATTATTCTTTGGGTATATACCCAGTAATGGGATTACTGGGCCAAATGGTATTTCTTCTGGATCCTTGAGGAATCGCCACATTGTCTTCCACAATGGTAGAACTAATTTAAACTTCCACCAATAGTGTAAAAGCAATCCTATTTCTCCACATCATTGCCAGCATCTGTTGTTTCCTGACTTCTAAATGATTGCCAATCTAACTGGTGTGAGATGGCATCTCATTGTGGTTTTGATTTGCATTTCTCTAATGATCAGTGATGATGAGCTTTTTTTCATATGTTTGTTGGCCTCATAAATGTCTTCTTCTGAGAACTGTCTGTTCATATCCTTTGCCTACTTTTTGATGGGGTTGTTTGATTTTTTCTTGTAAATTTGTTTAAGTTCTTTGTAGATTCTAGATATTAGCCCTTTGTCAGATAGATAAATTGCAAAAATTTTCTCCCATTCTGTAGGTTGCCTGTTCACTCTGATGATAGTTTCTTTTGCTGAGCACAATTCTTTAGTTTAATTCAGAACCATTTGTCAATTTGGCTTTTGTTGCAATTGCTTTTGGTATTTTAGTCATGAAGTCTTTGCCCATTCCTATGTCCTGAATGGTGTTGCCTAGGTTTTCTTCTAGGGTTTTTATGGCTTTAAGTTTTACATTTAAGGAGTTGATTTTTATATAAGGTGTAAGGAAAGGGTTCAGTTTCATATGGCTGTCCAGTTTTCCCAATACCATTTATTAAATAGGGAATCCTTTCCCTATTGCTTGTTTTTGTCAGGTTTGCTGAAGATCAGATGGTTGTAAATGTGTGGTGTTATTTCTGAGGCCTCTGTTCTGTTCCATTGGTGTATATATCTCTTTTGTTACCAGTATCATGCTGTTTTAAATACAAAGGATAGTTTAGGTTGAAAAATCTCACAACTTCATTCTAAGAATATTTTACAGGGAGATAATATGAGCTTTGAGTTTACATTTAGGTTTAGATGTAATATTCTGCAATCATGTTTCTGATCATTTACCACTTTAAATAATCAAAAATCTTAATGTTGTAATGTTGGGTAACTTTATTTTTAAGCCATCAGTCAGTTCATGTGTAAGATATTTAGAACTAGAATAAGCTATAGAGTACTGAAACTTCAGTTAGCCAGTTTGGAAAAAGTAAGAGTTCCTTTTTCTACTTCTCAGCACACATGGAGAATCTAACTAATAAATATCAAATGAAAGGCAAAGATAAATTTTATCGGGAGGTCAGGGAAATAAGATTTTTACATTTTACTTGGTGCATATGCAAATAGATCCATTAATATTTGAAGGGATTACTAGCAATCACATAATGGTTTCTTTATATTCTAATTATTCTCAATTGTGTAATTACTTTGAATGCATTCTTTTGTTTTTGTCATTTTACTTTGAATACAATGTTACTGTGAAAATCTGTATCACAAACGTTTATTTCTAATACAATATTTGTTATTTTAACTAACTAATGTTATTGTGAATAATGTGGATAAAATTAACAGGAATTTTGTGAAACAGACCTAGAGTTGAACATTTGTTACTGAAAATATTTTATAGTACTAAGATCCCCAAATCATATATTATATTGTAAAGGAATCTTTTGAGTTTAAAAATAACATGGAGCCTTTTACAACATATACACTGATGCCATATACTCAGTATTGACCTAAAAGAGAAATTTAATTTGGTCTTTATTCAATCCACAAGCCTTTAGAGTTATGTAATAATGTTTAATATGAAGAACTCTGTACTAATTGTGGACACAAAAAAGTTCAGCATTTGTGAGTAACATACCCTCTGAAGCAGAATTTTTACCTTCTTGAGTACAATTTTGGCATTCATGAAAGATAAATCTACTTTTCCTAATTTCACAAGTTAAAAAAAACAAAAGAGGGTAGAAATTATGGCTTCCAAGACAATTTTTTGCATGTGTAAAGCATATTATTTACTATCATACAAATATTTTGTGCAGAAGTCAACAATAAATGTGCTTACCAACAGGTCAATCAGATTCATTTTGCAACGTGAGTTATTGATTCTGTGGTAACACATACAGGTTTAAAACTTTAATCTAACATAATTTTTTAAACAGTCCTTATAAAGCAATTAAATTTAATTAAATAAGGCAAATGATTAGTGTTTAAAACATATTGGTATTACTTCTAAACTAAAAATGGCATGTATTTCAATATAAATAATGGACATTGAATAATTTAATAAAAAGTATAAGGGAACTGCTATTGTAATAGAACTCAAACTCATAAACTGTTTTTTTCAATAAAGTACTTCTTCTTGCCAACCTATAGGGAAAGTAAACATTTTATGCTTTAACTTTTGTTCAAACAAACATGTCAAGATAAAGGTCATCATTATTCTCAGACGTTACTATTTTATTATTTTAGTTTTATTATTTTAGTTTTAATACATTTAACATCTTGTGCAGTTTTTCTATAACATGTGACACATAATTTTCTAGTTAGGAACCATATTCATTCTAAATATTCTCTAGTGCAAACTTGATCATGTATTAGCAATTAAATGATTCTTATAATGCACAAATGACAAATTAATGTAGCATCTGTCCATTTTTATGACAACCATTAAGTGGTAACTTAATTATTGGCTAATTTCATTAGTCATTAAATATAATTTCTGAAAGACTTTTATAATCAAGTCTATTATGAACAAGATATGCAGGAGCTCATAGATGACCTGGTTCTCCTCTCTGTAAAACCTAAATAATGTCAGTGCTCTCAAAAACTAATGATTAATTTCTGTAAATGAAACATTTTATGTTAATAATGTCCATTTAAGTAATAATGGACATTATTTATAATGGTTCACCACTGAGCCTGAAGAAAAATAATACTTTTCTGTCTACCTATCTACAGATAGAGATATCAATAAATATAACTATAATTTTACACTATGACATTTTATATCAGAAAATAAGAAGAAAAATTATATTAATAGTATCCTGATTTGTAAAAAAAATGAAATGAAGAATTTTAAAAATAAAACGGTATACTAGAGAAGAAATATCAAATATATTCAAAGCAATAACTAAAGTATGTTTCAAAGCTAGATTTTCTATACATAAAAACTATATATAATTTACTACAGAATACTTGTTTTTGACATAAATAATGTGCTTTAATTTTTTAATTTCAAAAAGTCTATAAGAACGAAAGTATATATATTTCTAATAAATGATTACTACATTGATGAAATGACATAAAAATAGGCATACTGAAGAATGTACATGAATCATAAGAATAGTTGAATCAAAAGAGAAAACTACAGTATGAATAACTTAAGAAATTCAGAAGTATTATACAGACACACACAAAAAAATAAACTATAACATGGACATCAGAATGTCTTTTAGAAACCATCCTTAAGTGTTATCCCATAGTGTAAAACAGTATCAAACCTATAAAAAACAGTGATAGAAAGACGAAGACAATGAAGAAAAATAAGAGCAATAATAAACCAAAACTCCTTTGCTCCTGAGTTGCAGGGGTTAGGAGTAACGGCATATTACAATGGAAAATATGTTAAATACATGTTTAAAGCAAATAACAATTTTACATTTTGTGTGAGCAGAGAGCATTTAATATAAAAACAAAAAAAGTCACAATTTCTCAATGAAGGCAATATAAATACTAAATTAAATAATTGCGGGTACAAGGTAATGAATGAATAACTCAATTAATTAAATATGGTTTATGATACGAAACTACCAAAATAGCAATTTATATAGAAGATATGAAAAACATGGCTGTCTTAAGAATGTAATATTCTAGGATATAAAGGTTGTGAAATCCAAAACTAATTATATTTTTTACGATATAAACAAATACTTGAAGGTAAAACAGATGAGAAAGGGTTAAGATTGTAACTTGTTTTCATAGACAATATTACATACTCCAATAGCCTTAAGAAAAGGTTTTACATGTTTAAAAAAATTAACAACAAAGTCAGATATTTGAAACCGACCCAATAATCCCACAGATAATCTCTTGGATAAACATAGAAATTGACCTTTTTGTCTTAAAGCTTGAAACTTATATTTGTTTTATCTTGAGCTTCCTCCTCAAAAAGGATCCCTGAGGCATCTCAAAGTTACGAAGAACTGAAGCTCACCAGATAATCACATCTAGGCAATGAGATGCCAGACCCCTCATTCATCATGATTGCTTTCTTGCCCCTCCCTAATTCCTATTTTTTTAAGCATTGTTACATTTCTTTCCTGCTATATAAACCCCTAGTTTTAGTTAGTCAGGGTGATGGATTTGAGACTGAGTTCCAATCGCCTCAGGCAACGCCCAATTTAACCCTTCTTCCTTGGCGATACTCGTTGTCTCAGTCATTGACTTCTACACGGCAAGCAGCAGGAACTAGACAGAACTCCTGGTGTTTTGGTAACATACTAAGTTAAGCATGAAGAGAGATTATGGAAATGCAAAACTGGCTGAATCTATAATATATGAAAAAATAGTAGGAACTTAAATAATATGTATCCAAACTTTTCAGAATTAGGTAAACTCTTGAAAATTGTAGTCGATATGGTAATTGGGAATACCCTTTAAAGAAAGACAAAAGAGTTGAAGTTTTTTGTGTTATAGTTCAAAATCGTCATGCTAAGAATAGCAGAGCTATGCAGTAAACAAGACACTTGATTAACATCGCCTTATCAGTGTGTGCTCTGAAAAATAACTTTGCTCCAGGCCAAAAGCAGTGAAATATGAAGTAAACAAAAATAATTTTAAAATATTGAGTACTGGAATTCTAATGTATATGTTACTATGAATTATAAATGGAACAGATATACAAAATGATTATCAGACTGTGGATCAGACAAATAAAAGCAGATAAATGTATACCATGTGAGAAGAGGAACCAGAGTACTTCGTTAATTGGAGGTTACATGCTGCTTTAACCTACCCCTGACCACAGGATTTGGGTTTCCAGCTTACGGAAAGCTGCAGGTTTCAATAGAACTCAAATAGATTTGTAGTAAAGCCACAAAAACATTATATTATTTAGTTATCAACATGGGACCCATATAGCTAGTAGAAGTTCTGCAAATAATTTTAAGCACATCTCATTTGGCTTATAGGTGGTAGGGCTGGAATAATGTACTCACAGCATTCTGATGACTTTCTTTGTTTTAAAAAGGATTCCTCTGAATGATTTGTTAGCTTTGAGTGTGATTACCAAAATTGGAAGAAAAGTTTGGTGCCATTATTCTGGCAAGTCTTGTATGAACTGTCTGAAACTGTCCAAAATAACCTTTTATATTTTCACTATGCAAAAAGTAGCCATTAGCCAGCTGTGGTAAATGCAACTGAGCAATAAAATCTGTACTTTAATTTTAATGAATTTAAATATACATACCCACATTGTCTAGCAGTCACCACGTTAGTGTAAATATTGAAACTTACATTTGAATATAGTGGTAAGAATGCTTTGTAATTTCAGTCCACTATATAAGATGTTAAAATGTACTTCAGGTATTTCAATATCAGTAATTAGAATGTACACCATATCATACTAACATTTACACTATAAAAACTACAAAGCTGGCCAGGTGCAGTAGCTCACGCCTGTAATCCCTGCACTTTGGGAGGCCCAGAAGGGCGGATCACAAGGTCAGGGGATCAAAATGATCCTGGCTAACATGGTGAAACCACGTCTCTACTAAAAATACAAAAATTATCTGGGCATCGTAGTGCATGCCTGTAATACCAGCTACTGGGGAAGCTGAGGCAGGAGAATTGCTTGAACCCGGGAGGCGGAGGTTACAGTGAGCCGAGATCATGCCACTCCAGCCTGGTGACAGAGCAAAACTCCATCTAAAAAAACCAAAAACCAAAACAAAACAAAAACTACAAAGTTGAAAATACATGCAGAAAGTGTTAAAAAGTCACTGAGGAACAACTGGGACAGGCAGGTTGAAAGTCAAAAATACCTGAACAAAAAAGTAGCACACAAATGAGAACTTCACACTTACCTTCTGTTTGTTGTTGTTGTTTTTAAATTTTGGCTCATTTGTTGATTCGTGGGTAAAGAAAATATAGAAGAAGCTTAAAAAATAGTAAGAAGTTTGAAGTACTCTCTAGTAGCTGGGTTTGCAAAATAAGGGGTTCAGGATTTCCATGGAGACTGGGATTTTAAAGAGGAGAAAGCATATTCGGAAAGGTACCCTGAAACATGGCATGTTATTTCCTCTCAAAGCTTTTGCCAAATCTCAAGCAGAGTATCAACAATGTGAGCCTCCCAGAAAGCAATCGACTAACGCTAAAAAAAAAAAAAAAAAAAAAAGCTGTAAGACATATGATGAAAGTCCTTGCAAATATCCAGGTAATTGCCAAAAGCAATACAATAAGCAACAACATTACACTGAGGGTATGCAAAACAGCCACAGGTTTCTTCAAACTAAGCAATAAGAAGAGGCTAGGTGCAATTCCAGTTGTTCTTCTTTTGTAAGGACCATAGTGAGTTTTCTCTCCAGAATGGAGAACTATTGATATTCATGACACAAGTCAGAACCAGGGAGCCTAAAATGGAGACCCATCCAGAATTTCTAATACCTGGCTTCTTTAGAAGGAATTTTCTTACTGTATAATGGCTCTTCAATGCAGAATCCTGGGGTGTCCTCACTGAGAATGTATGTAAATGATCAATCTCACTGTAGTCTACAGACAATACAGATAAGCTAGTAAATATCACCCCAAATTTTCTAAGACCCATGGTTACTACGTACACTGTTAATCAGCATATTTTATGTCTTTACCAAGGGTCATTGGCATTCAGATACAAATTATGTTTTAATGAAGGAGCTCAGGTTAATTTCAGGCTTGCTGGAATTAACCATAGTATTCACTGAAAAAAAAAAATCAAAAGATTAACAAAGGTTTCAGCAATCTTGTGTATAAAAGATAGTTAATTGTCAGGAACTTAAAATACAACAGGATTTCAACTGTGAAATCCTATTAAACTTCTACTTCTTGCCAAGGTGGAATAGCTGGACCCAGATTTACTTTGCTTCCTGAAACAACCAAATGTAACAGAGTCCCTGAAGATCGGTGATCCTAAAGACATGGGAAACCAATGAGGTGAGGCCTATAATCACCCAAACATGCTACCCTGAGAGAATTTCCTGGATGCTATCTGGAAGGAATAACAGGAAAAGCCCATGGGACACCTTTAGTAGAGAAAATGATGCAGAAAATCTGGATAGGACAAGGCAGCTAAAATTCACAGAACATTGTAATTGGAGAGGAGAAAGGTGCACACAGAGAGATATTCAAATATTCAGAGGGGCTACCTTTGTCATTTATTAAGTACTGATCAGAACATGTGAAAAATACTACTGGAAGCTCCGATTAGAACCACTCTAGTGGATTACAGATAATATTTTTAGACATAAGGGCTGGGTAGAATGCTTGTTCCCATCAGCCAGACAGCAAAACTTCATGACTCACACATCCAAAAAGCTCAACAAAATCCAAGGTTAGGAAATATGAAGAAAACTACACCACAATACATTAAAATCAAATTGCTCAAAACCAGTAATAAAGAGAAAATCTTAAAAGTAGCCTCAGTAGAAAGGCTCATTACATACAGAGTAACACATATAAAAATGATCTTGCACCTAGGACCTTTTGAGTCCATTTAAAATCTGTTATTCCTTCTACCTGAGAATATATGGTTGCAATTGATACGCTATATGCTTGTAATTCCTCATCCCATAAGTATAAAAAGAAATTATATTGATCAGGAAGGGCTTCATGTAGAGAAGTGTATCCCTAATGACTACTTTGAACTACAAGTGTACGAGTCTGATAATTTTCTTGATGGGATCTTCTGACAAAAAGAAGCAGCTTTCACACTGAGGCATCGTTGGATGTTTGGGTTCCTAGTTTCCCTGACATGGCTCAATATTAGCTTATGAATGAGGACTTTTAAGTTTAGAATAACAAAACCATGATAGCCTTGTGATTTTCTAGTATGATATTTTAATTATTGTGTGGGAGTGGCAACTGCTTTCAAGAATTTGACAGTTTTGCATAGAAGTAGGTAATCTTTCTAACCATGAAACTTTTGAAAAGTAAAGTAGCTGTCTAATACAAACTGGGTTGCTAATGCCATTCATAATTTTACTTAGAAGCAGTTCCCTTGAATACTCAAGACAACAGACCCATAAAAAGTCAATGTGTTAAAACTTTGAATAGTTTTGGGGTTTACTTTCACTCCATGTGTTGAAAATATCTTTATAGAGTGGTCAGGGATTTATTTTCACTCTCTGGCTTGGAATGTATCTTTATAGAGTGTCCAGTACATCTAATGGACATCTGAGTAACAACAGATTGTTTTCACTAGAACTATTTGAAATGTCATCAAATTAGAGGACCTATATGTTGCTATGTGGAATGTCATGACAATCAAAGTTGCTGTGTGTCATAGAAGGATAGTTAAAATAATCTTGAAGCTAGACAGGGATGAGCCACTGCTCCTTTAATTCTTTTTCTTTCATTGAAAGACAAACTGCTTTTGATTCTCCCTGCTGAGTATCTAAAAGAACACATTCATAAAATCAATAACTGCCTATCATGTGCATTGATTTGCTGCAGTGAAGTCACCCCATCCAGCAGAGTAGAATAGTCAGGGAAAATCACTGTGTTTACCGTAACACCCATCATCTGCCTTCACTCATCTGGATCTTATATAGGACAGAGAGGTGAAGACACAGGAATACACTGGTGAGAGAATAGCCAGTATTATTAAGGAGCTCAGTGATGGCTATTTTTTGTAAGCAATGACTGCTGAGAAGAAATGCTGCTTTAGAACTGGCTACCATAATAGTAATAGACAAGATAAGATTCCAAGAATTAATAGTGACCAAGTGGTGGTGTTTAATCAAATGAAACCAGGTGAATCTAATTATCATAATGAGTAGAGATATACAACTGGCAGTTAGAAAGGCTTGACCCATGGAGAACTATGGAGATATTAAATGGACATGGAGTTCACAGGGATAAGAGACATAGTAACTCAAAAGAGATACTGTTTTATGTAGCAGCCACAGTAAATCCAAGATGAATGATTAGGAAGCAGTAGCAGCCTCCCAATGAACTGGCATAATCCCTCACCCAGTGTTCAGATTTGAACCAGTTCTCAGCCCAGAAGCCCACAGACCAAAGAGAAGGCTGGCTCTGAGGAGAGATACTGGAACAAGATGGATTCTTTCCACAAAGTGATCTATAAACTTTTACTCAGGTAAACATATAGCAGGAAATTTACAGCACTAAAACACACAAAAATGTACAAAAACCTGTTGTACACTGTGTCCACCTGTACTTGAATGATAACTGGAGACACAAAGCAATATCATGGCTCCCATGTCAGAGTGGAAATGTAGAGTGCTCTCTTAATCTGTTTTCTGTTGCTTGTAATAGAATACCTGAAAGTGAGTAATTTATAAGAAATAAAACCCATTTTTTTACATTTCTGGAGTCTGGAAAGTCCAAGGTAAAGGGGGCATATCTGTTGAGAGCCTTCTTGCTGGTGGGGACTCTTCAGAATCCCAAGATCGGGGCATCCCATGGTGAGGGGGCTGAGTGTGCTAGCTCAGTTCTCTCCTCCTCTTCTTATAAAGCCATCAGTCCCACCCCCGTGATAACCCATTAATCATTAACCCATTGATCCATGTGATATAACGTGAATGTTTATCTCTTCCAAATATCATGTTGAAATGTGATTCCCAGTGTTGGAGGTGGGGCCTAGTGGGAGGTAATTGGATTGTGGGGGAGGATCCCTTATGAATGCTTTGGCATCATCCCTTTGGTGATAAGTGAGTTAGTGCTCAGTCACTTCACATGAGATCTGGTTGTTTAAAAGTCTGGGATCTGCCCCGCTTTGCTCTGTTGCGCCTGCTCTTGCCATGTGGCACACCTGCTCCCCTTTGCCTTCTGCCATGATTAAAAATTTCCTGAGGCCCTCAACGGAAAATGCTAGAGCCATGCTTGTATTGCCTGTGGAACTATAAACCAATTAAACCTCTTTTCTTTACAAATTAGTTAACTCGTTCCAGCACCAACTTAAAAGTCCAAAGCCCAGAGTTTCACTTGTGAGACTGTACAACCGAAATAAGTTATCTACTTCCAAGATTCAATGGCGGTATAAGCATAAGACAGACATTCCCATTCCAAGTTAAGTAAGTTGAACCCAGCAGCGAAAATATTAAATCTTAAAATTAGAGAATAATCTCTCTTGACTCCATCCATGTGCCACCTCCAGGAGTTAGGCTCCCAAGGCCTTGCCCCTAAGGTTTGCTGGTACAATGCATGAGGCTGCTCATAGGGTTAGAATTTGGTGCCTAAAGCTTTCTCAGACAGGTGATGCATGCTGCCAATGACTTTTTAGTTTTGACATCCTGGTGGTGGTTCTAATCCCATAGTTCCACTAAGCATGGACCTAATGGGAATTAGCTGTGACATTCCCAACCTCACATTTCCTCTTGGTATTGCTCTAATGGGGGCTTTCTTCTCTGTCTCTACCCACAAAAAATATCTTTGCCTGGTTCCTTAGGTTTTCTATGACATCCTTTAAAATCTGGGAGGAGGTTTCCAAGCCTCCACAGCTCTTGCTTTGGGTGCCACCAAGCTTGATAACTTGTACCTTCACCTAGGGGTGTTTGAGCTAGGTGGCATCCGAGCACTGTGCTAGAGTGAAAGGATCAGAGTCCTGAGGCAGTCTTAGGCGGCTGGCCTGTGGAGAGTGCCCTGGGCCTGAAACCTTTGTGCCCTCCTAGGCCTCTGGCCTGTATTGGAAGGGGTAGCCCCTAAGATTTCTAAAATACCTTCTGGGTCTTTCTACCATTGTCTTTGGGAATAGTACCTAGTTCCCTTCTGGAACTGCTAATAATTTCTTTGGAAAACAGGTGCTGGGCCACACCTATGGTTTTCTCACCTGAGCATGCTTTTTTTACTCTTAATATGGCCAAGTTAAGAGTTGTCCAAGTCTTATCACCATGCTTCCCTTTGAACTAGAAATGATGTCTTTAAATTATTTATTTGCTCCTGAATCACATTTCTTCATCCAGTTCCCTAGATCATCACTCTTTAGTTATCTTCTACTATGCCCTCAGGCATGAACACAATTCAGGCAAGTTATTTGCCAATTTATGACAAGAATAGCCTTTACTCCAGTTTCAAATATGTTGTTTCTCATTCCCATTTCAAACCTTGTCAGAATGGCCTTTCCTGTCTACATTTCTGTCAGTATTCTGGTCACAACCGATTAACGTATCTCTAAGGATTTCCTAACTTTCTCTTGTCTTCTTGTCTCCTATGCCCTCAATAGAATCTAGTTTGCTCCTCCAAATTATTTCAGCCTGTATTACCCAATTTCAAAGCTGCTTCCACATTTTCATATATTTGTTATCAGCAACACTCCGCTCTCCATACCAATTCTCCGTCCTACTCTGTTTTCTGTTGTTTGTAACACAGCACTTGAAATGGAGTAATTTACAAGAAACAGAAATATTTTTGGCACATAGGGGATTAAATTTCAACAAGAATTTTAGTTGAGACGAATATCCAAACCATAGCAGAGGCCCAAGCACTAAATGTAATATAATTTTGAGTCTTTGCGCACGATGAATTCGCCAGATACATGGGCACACTTGGCAATTTTTTCAGTGCCTAACTTATAATTGGAATGGGCATACTTGGGACTGACAGAATGGCCACCTTGGTTCTTTGGTATTTTGAGCGAGTAGAAAAGATCTAGTGAAATTACTGAAATGTACTTCCCTTGCAATGGTTACAAACATAAAAAATAATTCCATTTTTTGAAGAAGGCAATGATTACAGCCTCCATAAATTACCTTATGCAAGGGCGGTGATCCCCTTCATATCTCCACTTAGGTCATCACTTTGGAACCACATAAACCTAACAGATTCAGAGGGGAACAGTAAGATTCCACACATTCAAAGAGTTCTAGCCCCATTTATAGTTGTGATGTCTAGCAGACTGACACAGTCTCTAGTATGCTGTGCATGGCAAATGCATTTTCTATTCCTCTCAAGCAAGAGGGGCAGTCTGTGTTCATGTGAGAAAGTCAAGCATACACTAAGGACTAAATTAGCTATACCCTACCACTAAACCCATCATAATATAGTCCAAAAACCCTGGAAGATCTTGACTTGCTACATACTATCATAGTATTCCGTTATGTTAATGACATTATATGATCAAAGTGGATGTCCAAAGAGTGTGAAAACATAGGAGATTTTTACAAGGCAAATGATCTACAGAGGATACAAACCATAGGAGACAAAGGGAAAGAAATGATACAGACCTGCCTCATCGGTGGAAATTTTCTTGTGTCAGTGGTAAAATTAAATATGTCTTCCAAAGTAAAGAATTAATCATATATTCTTTACTTTCCTATCATTAAAAAAAGATACACAACACACAAGTTTGGGGCTTAGCACACTTCACTTTGACAAGCCTGCTTCCATCAATTTATGAAGGTGAAAAAGGGCTATTTGATTTTAACGTGACCTGTAGGAGAAAAAGACTCTTTAGGGAGTCCAGGCTATGGTGTAAACAGATCTGGTGCTGGTGGCAATCTATTAGCCCAACTCTATGATATTTTATGAATCTATGATGGCATAAGATGTCTTGGGGCATTTATGACAAGTCTTAAGAGGAGAATCATCAAATAGGCTATGAAGGTATTAGATCAAAGCCATGCCACCCACAATAGAGAATGTTACACCATTTTTTTAAAAAGTTCCTGACATGTTATTGGTCTCAGAGCACAATACATCAAGTGACCATAATACTGGAGCACCTCCTCAGGAGCTGAATTCTGTCATACTCATGAAATCAAAAGATCTGATGTCTTCAGCAGCAATCCATCAAAAGATAAAAGTGGTGCATTCAGCATCAAGCATGTGTAAAGTCTAAGGACAAAACCAAGATTCATGTTTAGGATATGCAGAGTGCCATGTCACCCACCAAAAACTCCAACAGCATCTCTCTCTCTCAACTCACACCTGTGGCCCTATGGAGAGATCATTTACAACCAACTGACAAAGGAGAAAAGTAACAAGCTTGGCTCATTCATTGTCAGCTCAGAGTGTAGATGCAAGCTAAAAAATGAACTGCTTCACTACAACCTCTCATAAATATGTCTCTAAAAGTCAGCAGTGGGGGTTAATCCTCCTAGTGAGAAGTGTTTTGGGCAGTGCTCCTGGTCATTTCATTTATACAGAAAGAATGTTCAGAATTAAGGAATATGTGAATATATTGGGTATATATGTACATATATATATGTGAAATATGTGGATATATTGGGTGTGTATATATACACACATATATATGTAATATGTGAAGACATATATATATAATATGTGAAGACATATATAGATAGATAGATAGATAGATAGATATCTCATGTGAAAAAATATATATAGAGAGAGAGAGGCTACTGAGCATTGGCAAACAGATAGGTGGCCATGTTAGGGGATTAGAAAGAGAAAGATTGGAATATCAGAAACAAAGACATTTGAGAAAGACACAAGTGTATAGACCTGTGGGGGTAGAAAAAAATTCAAAACCTTTGCTTATATTCCGTATGTCCTCTGTGCAGCGTACAATTTAAAAGTTCTAGCTGCTGAAGGTCTTGCCTACGCAGGACAAACTTATCATAATGTCGCCTGACTTATCCAGCCATGAAAGTATTTCAATGCCATCTAAATCTAATAAGGGAAGTAATTAGGAAAAGCATACTTGATTAAAATCTGTAATGTGCTAACGTGCTAGATGGAGAAAAAGTATGGACCTTCCAATATAAATATAGCAAGTAAACTGGTTAGTAAAGTTTTTGATTCCACATTATACTTTGCAACTTGTAAGGTATCTGCTTTATTAGTTTATTTTTAAATATTACCAATAGTGAGGACACTGTTGCTTTATTTACATTATGTGTTCAATAAGTTGTGGAATAAATTGTGTTATCACAGAGGTGAAACATAAATGGCTTTAGTGTCAAAATGAATTTTCTTTTGACAGCTGATAAAGAAACAACAAGTCTAGGTTAGAAACATTTTGCCACATGGCCTCAAATTAGAATGCATATGCTAAACATTGAAATGAGGTCGTCCTAAAGGTTAATCAAATGTCTTTTAAAAGCAGTTTATAGAATTTTCCCATCTCTATAACCTAGGTTATTAAAGTTGTAAGTAAACAAAGGTTTCATTGAAGCACTGTCTGCAGCTATATATCATCCTGGAAATTAGGATCAGTTAAGGTTTCATTTTGACAGTTCCTGAATACCATCTCTGTGATATCAGAGGCGGTTTGGGAATGCTTGTTCTCCCTGCTGCCACAGAGCTCCAGCTGATTCTGGTAGATGTAGATACAGCGTATCTCTTTTACACTGTCTTTGCCTGTCATTGCTACTCTCTTATCTAGTTTAATTTCCTACTTTTATATTTGTGTGGCACAGTGATATTATCTCTAAGAAAAAAAGTTTACAGTATAATAAAGTTATGTTCACTGTCTAGGTGAGGTTACACTGGTCACTCAGATGCAAATTTGAACAATTTCAATATTTTCCAGTGTATTTCCTGTCTGATTACACATGTATATCATTCGCAATAATTAGAAGTATGTTTTACCCACGGGGTAAAAGGAGCTAAGTGTAGTTACCTTAAGGTATATGATATTTATGTGGCAATGCTTAGAATATATATAGTTTGCAAAATATTTTTAAATGGTTTACATTCTGACTTTTTAAAAGGCATATATAGTTTTATTTTACTTATTCAAAGGCATATATAGTTTTCACAAAGCAAGATTCAAATATGGAAAACTGTGATTGTCAAAAATATCATATTTTAATGCACATAATTATATATCTTTCTGACTCTTAATAAATTCTTGAATGAAATAATGTAATTCTCAAAAATAAAACATATATTTGCTCCAATTAATTAAGGACAAGTAACATAATTATAATTTTATGGTGGATTATTATCCTTAAATAGAATATATTAAATGTCTATTTATAGTGTTAGAAGTCCTAAATATATGTTAAATCATATTTACAAATTATGATGGAACAATTATGTTGCTTAATATTTGAAGAGTTTCTATAAATATTTTGAGAACAATGACTCGATAGAAAATGTGAAAACTATATGAAGAAATACTTCACATTAAATAAAATTATAAGTGATATAAACTATTTAAATATGTCTCACTTTCTTGTAATTAAAAAAAAAACACAATACAAGGTGTTCCCATTTCAACCAATCTGAATGGCAACAATAATAATAACTACAATTAAAAAGGTGTTTTTTTGTCCCAAAGATATCAATGCTTCAAAAAGAATAGCGAAATTATATCCTTCTTACAGGTCAATTCTCCCATTTTATCAAAATTAAAAATGCATTTACATTATCCTAGAGATTTCATTCAATATTTTTAATCCTAATGACATTTTTCACCTGTGCCAAAAGGTTTTCATATCTCTATCACAATGTTCCAATATTGTTTTTAACTTTGAAATACAGAGAATTACCTACATGTCTTTAAAAGACTGATTTAACATAATTTTATTTAATATATAACACTATTGTTAATTATATTAGCATTTTATATACTTACAAATGAAAACAAAACGTAAAACTACCAATTATATCAGAAAGACACTATCAATTATGAGACACAACTTAATTTCAGAGATGTTTTTAAAAGTGTTCTTGAAATTAGTGAAATGTGACACACAATGAAAGACCACAGAATAATATAAAATATTAAAAGAATAGTGTAAACATAATGAAGTAACAGGATCTTAAAATATTTCAATGAAAGAATAATAAGTGTAGAATACTGTGCACAATTATTCTCATATATAGATATATGTAATTTCTAGAGTAAACGGGAAAAATCAAATCAGAGGTTTCTTTTGGAAAAATCATTTTACAATCAGGCAGGTGGATGAGTAGAGAAAATTTTATTTTGTTAAGAGTTATATGACCTACTGCATACGTTGTTGTATTTCTTTTGAAGTAAAGTTGTTCTAAAAGACTCTAAAGTAAAATAATACCTTCATTTACTTTGCCAACTGCCAATGCTTACTCTTCCACAGACAATCATTTTCAATTACTCCAGTAATTTCTTTCTTTATATGCCTCCATGTTTTTTAGAATATATAAATACTAGTTTTCTTTTATTGATGAATTTTAGCCATTATATATTGGAATTCCACAAAGAAAGACAAGGATTCAGTCTCTGTTTCATCTTTCCCTTCACTTCTAAACATCCAACTTGCCTGTAAACAATCACCTACACACTCCTCCATTTATTATATTTACCAATAATAATGCATAGTATTTTATTTTAAAGGTATAGTATGTTTACATTATTAAACCTGTGTAATAGTACTCAAGTATAAGACATGTAGTACCAGGACTTTCTTTTTGATATTCAAGTATTTTGTGTTATTCTAGTATTATTCTACTGTCCTTACTTCCCCTTCTGTATTTCTCTCTCTCCCATTTGCTTTGATATCAAAGCAAGTGTTAAAAATATATTGCCATAGTCTCCACAGTATAAATCTTGCAGTACAGTCAAAATACTTTAATAAAATACTTTAGTTAATATATCATTTTTATTTGAATTAAATGACCTTGCTTCCTTGATATTTCTATTCTTCTAGTCCAATTTCTGCTTACTGAATTCTAAGGCAGGTGCAGAGCGATATCTTTGCTTAACTTTTACCCATTCTTTTGGAATTCTCTTCAATTTTTGTTAATTCTTGTATATCCTTTATTTCATGTCTTTCTTTTTCTTTCTTTATTCCTACATTTTTGTTGAATGTATCTGTTAATTGGCTATAGAGAAAGGACACCTAGGTGTATTATTTTGAGACCATTATGTGTGATCGTATTTTTACTCTACTTTCTCATGGCATAAATACTTTTGATGTGAATAGACTTACAAATGTGAAATCTTCTCCTTCAAACTTTATCCAATATGTCAAGATTCTAGTATTGCTTTTGAAAAGACTAAAATAGTATTGATTTTTGAAACTTTATATATAAGATTTTCTACTCTTGTTTGGAAAGTTTTAAGATTTTCTCTATTGTGAAATATCTAAGTGAGTGATTGTGCTGGAATATTCACAGCATTAGTATCTGCAGGCTATGATCTTCGATCTCAGGAAGGAACAATCTCCAAAGAATTGAAAAAAACTGTTACCTATTAGGGAGTCGGTAGGGATAGGTACCCTATTAATAGGGTACCTATTAATTGACTCACAGCTACACATGCCTGGGAGACCGCAGGAAACTTACAATCACGTTGGACGGCACCTCTTCACAGGGTGGCAGGTGAGAGAGAATGAGAGCCAAGCAAAGGGAGAAAAGCCCACTAGAAAATCATCATCACCATGATTCAATTACCTCCAACCACGTCAGGTCCCTCCCATGATAAGTGGGGATTATGGGAACTATAATTCAAGATGAGATTTGGATGTGGATACAGACATACTATATCATTCCATCCCTGGCTGCTCCCAAGTCTCATGTCCTCACATTTCAAAACACAGTCATGTCTTTCCAACAGTCCTCCAAACTCTTAGCTCATTCCAGCATTAACCAAAAGTCCAAGTCCAAAGTCTCACCTAAGACAAAACAAGTGCCTTCTGTCTATGAGCCTGTAAAACGGAATGCAATTTAGTTACTTCCTAGATACAATGTGGGAACAGGTACTGAATAAATATACCCATTCCAAATAGGAGAAATTGGTCCAAACGAAAGGTCTGCATGCCCCAAGCAAGTCCAAAATCCAGTGGGGCAGTCAAATCTTAAAGCTCCAAAATGATCTCCTTTGACTCCGTGTCTCACACCTAGGTCAGGCTGATGCAAGATGGGCTCCCCTGACCTTGGGCAGCTCTGCCCCTGTGGCTTTGCATGGTATAGTTCCCCTCCCAGGTGCTTTCATGGGCTGGTGTTGAGTGTCTGTGGCTTTTCCAGACACATGGTGCCAGCTGTTGGTAGATTTAGCATTCTGGAATCTGGAAGATAGTGGCCTTCTTCTCACAGCTCCACCAGGCAGTATCCCAGTGGGGACACTTTGTAGGGGTTCAGACCCAACATTTCCCTTTTGCACTGTTGTAGGTGAGGTTATCCATGAAGGTTCCAGCTCTGCAGAAACAACTGCAAGACTTGTGGTTTTCACCCACTGAAGCAATGGCCTGAGCTCTATGTTGGCTCCTTGTAGCCACAACTTGGATATAGGGCACCATTCCTGAGACTGCACAAAGCACCAAGGCCTGGTCCCAGCCCACAAAGTCATTTTTCCCTCTTAGGCTCCTGGCCTGTGATGGGAGGGACTGCTGTGAATACCTCTGCCATCTCCTGGAGACATTTTCCCCATTGTCTTGGACATTAACATTTGGCTCCTCATTACTCATGCAAATTTCTGCGGCAGGCTTGAATTTCTCCACAGAAAATGGGTTTTTCTTTTCTATCACATTTTCAGACTGCAAATTTTCTGAACTGTTATGTTCTGCTTCCCTTCTATACATAAATTCCAATTCCAAATCTTGTCTTTGTGAACACATAAAACTGAATGCTTTTAACAGCACTCAAGTTATGTCTGGAATGCTTTGCCGCTTCCAAATTTCTTCAACAAGATACCCTAAATAATTGCTCTCAAGTTCAAAGTTCCAAAGATCTGTAGGGCAGGAACAAAATGCTGCCAGCCTCTTTGCTGAAACATAGCAAGAGTCACATTTATTCCATTTCCCAACAAGTTTCTCGTCTTCGCCTGAGACCAACTCATCCTGAACTTCATTGTCCATATCACTAGCAGCATTTTGGTCAAAGCCATTCAACAAGTCTCTGGGAAGTTCCAAGTTTTCTCACATCTTTCTGTCCTTTTCTGAGCCCTTCAAACTTTCCTAACCTCTGCCTGTTACTCAGTTCCAAAGTCACATCCACATTTTCGGGTATCTTTACAGCAGCTCCCCACTACCCAGTATCAATTTACTGTATTAGTCCATTCCCATGCTGCCATGAAGAAATTCCCGAGACTGGGTAAATTATAAAGAAAAAAGGTTTAATTGACTCACTGTCCTGTGTAGCTGGCGAGGCCTCAGAAAACTTACAATCATGGAGGAAGGCACCTTTTCACAGGGCAAAAAGAGAGAGAATGAGAGCTGAGCAAAGGAGGAAAATTTCTTTATAAAACCATCATCCTTATTACTTAGTTACCTCCCACTGAGTCCCTCCCACAACATGTGGGGATTATAGGAACTCAAGATGAGATTTGGGTGGGAACGCAGCCAAACCATATTACTAGGGGGACTTTTTAAAATTTTTAACAAATAGTAATTGCATACATTTATGGGGTAAAATGCAATGTTTTGATATAAGCATTTATTATATATAATTTATAGCCAATAATTTGACTTTAAATGTAATCTCTATTTTCTTTTTCAGATGTATTTAGGCACTTACATTTTTGATATTAATAGTGTAGATATTTTGGTAGTACCAAAATTATAAGTACTCCAATTGGGTTTCATGTTTCAGCTTCCTCTAGTAAATGTAATCAATTGCCTTTGTTTTCTCAGTTCCTGAGATTGAATTCTTTTTGTCATTTCCTCTGCATTTATTTTTATCAGTTTATGTTATTTAGAATATCATGAAAATCTTCAATTTTATTTTACTAATTTTCAAAGCTTTCAAAGATAAAGTATACTTTACTTTCATCACATTTCAATGCAAGTTGTACTTATATTTTTTACATTTAATGTTTTTCCTATAACTCAAACCACTTTATTATTATTTTTTATTTCAATAGCTTTTTGGGAAATAGCTGATGTTTACTTACATAGATAAGTTTGTTAGTGGTGATTTATAAAATTTTGGTGCACCCGTTACCCAAGCAGTGTACACTGTATTCAATGTGTAGTCTTTTATCCCTTGCCCCCTTCCCACTGTTTCCTCTAAGTCCCCAAAGACCATTACATCATTTTTATGCTTTTGTGGCCTCAGAGCTTAGCTCTCACTTATAAGTGAGAATATACATTGTTTGATTTTTCATTCCTGAGTTACTTCACTTAGAATAATAGTCTCCAATCCCATCCAGTTTGCTGCAAATGCCATAAATTCATTCATTTTCATGACTGAAGAGTATTCTATAATGTATGTACATATATATGTGTATATATATATATATATACACGCACACACCTATATTATTTATATATATAAAAAGCATTTTCTTTGTCTACTCATTGAATGATGGGCATTTGGACTGGTTCCGTATTTTTGCCATTGTGAACTGTGCTGCTGTAAACATGTGTGCACATATCTTTTTTGCTTTAATGATTTGTTTTCCTCTGGGTAGATATCCAGTAGTGGGATGGCTGGATCAAATGGCAGATCTACTCTTATTACTTTAAGAAATCTACACATTATTTTCCATAGTGGTTGTACTAGTTTACATTCCCACCAGCAGTGAAAAAATATTGTTTATTCACCACATCTGTGCCAACATCCATTATTTTTTTATTTTGTAAATATGGCCATTCTTTCAGGAGTAAGGTGTTATCACATTGTGATTTTGATTTGCATTTCCCTGATTATTTGTGATTTTGAGCATATTTTCATGTGTTTATTGGCCATTTGTATATCTTGTTATGAGAATTGCCTGTTCACATCCTTAGCCCACTTTTTGATGGGATTGTATTTTTCTCGCTGTGTTGCCAAAAATACATTTTCTCTATTTTCTCGCTGAGTTGCCAAAGATTCTGGATGTTAGTCCTTTATTGAACACATAAGTTGTGAATATTCTCTCCCACTTTGTAGGTTGTCTATTTATGCTGGTGATTATCTCTTTTGCTGTGCAGGAACTTTTTGGTTTAACTAAGTCTATTTATCTTTGTTTTTGTTGCATTAGCTTTTGGGTTCTTGGTCATGAAGACTTTGCCTAAGCCAATGTCTAGAAGGTTTTTTTCTGATGTAATCTTCTAGAATTTTTACGGATTCAGGTCTTAGATTTAAGTCTCATCCATCTTTAGTTGATTTTTGTATATGGAGAAAGATGAGGATCCAGTTTCATTCTTCTACGTGTGGCTTGCCAATTATCCCAGCAGTATTTGTTGAGTGTCCTTTCCCTCACTTTGTTTTTGTTTGTTTTGTGGAAGATCAGTTGGCTGTAAGTATTTGGCTTTATTTCTGAGTTCTCTATTCTGTTTCATTGGTGCATATTATTATACCAGTACCATGCTATTTCAGTGACTACAGCCTTGCAGTATATTTTGAAGTCAGGTAATGTGAAGCCTCCAGATTTGTTCTTTTCACCTATTCTTGCTTTGGCTATGCAAGCTCTTTTTTTGTTGGCTCCATATGAATTTTAGGATAGTTTTTTCTAGTTCTGTGAAGAATGATGGTAGTATTTTGATGGGAATTGCATTGAATTTATAGACAGCTTTGGGCAGTATGGTCATTTTCACAATATTGATTCTACCCATTCATGAGCATGGAATGTGTTTCCATTTGTTTGCATCATCTACGATTTCTTTCAGCAGTGTTTTGCAGTTTTCCCTGTAGTGGTCTTTCACTTCCTTCATTAGGTATGCTTCCTTCATTAGGTATATCCCTAAGTATGCATGTGTGTATGTATATGTGTGTGTATATTTACATACATTCACATTTACAGCTATTATAAAAAAAGTTAACTTCTTCATTTGCTTCTCAGCAGGGTCACTGTTGGTGTATACCAGTGATACTGATTTGTGTACATTTACTTTTTATACAGAAACTTTACTCAATTCATTTGTCAGTTCTAGGAGCTTTTTGGATGAGTCTTTAGGGTTTTCTAGGTATACACTCATATCATCATTGAACAGTGACAGTTTGACTTCTTTTTTACTGATTTAAATGCTTTTTATCTCTTTCTCTTGTCTGATTGCTCAGGCTATTACTTCCAGTGCTATGTTGAACAGAAGAGGTGAAAGTGGGTATCCTTGTCTGGTTCCAGATCTCAGGAGGAATGCTTTCAACTTTTCCCCATTCTGTATACTGTTGGCTATGGGTTTGCCACAAATGGTTTTTATTACCTTAAGGTATGTTCCTTCTATGCCGATTTTGCTGAGGGTTTTAATCATAAAATGATGCTGGATGTTCCAAAATGCTTTTTCTGTGTCTACTGAGATGATCATATGATTTTTTGTTAATTCTGTTTATGTTGTGTATCACATTTATTGACTTATAGAGGTTAAACCATCCCTGCATCCCTGCCTCCTTGGTGTAAAACCAACTTGATCATGGTGGATTTTATTTTATTTTATTTTGTTGATATGCTGTTAGAATAAGTTAGCTCGTATTTTGTTGAGATTTTTTTTTGCATCTATGTTCATCAGGGATATTGGACTGTAGTTTTCTTTTTTTAATGTCCTTGCCTGATTTTGATATTAGGGTGATACTGGCTTCATAAAATGATTTAGGAAGGATTCCCTCTTTCTCTGTCTTTCAGAACAGTGTCAACAAGATTGATACCAATTATTCTTTGAATGTCTGATAGAATCCAAGTGTGAATCCATCTGGTCCTGAATATTTTTTTGTTGTTGGCAATTCTTTAATTATCATTTCAGCCTTGATGCTTGTTATTGGTCTGTTCATAGTTTCTATTTCTTTCTGGTTTAATCTAGGAGGGATGTATATTCCAGGAATTAATCCATCTCCTCTAGATTTTTCTAGTTTGTGTACATAAGGGTATTCATAGTAGCCTTAAATTATCTTTTGTGTTTCTGTGGTATCAGTTCTAATGCCTCCTGTTTTGTTTCTAATTAGGCTTATTTGGATCCTCTCTCTTTTTTTTGGTTGATTTTGCTATCAATTTTGTTTCTCTTTTCAAAGAACCCTGTTTTTGTTTCATTTAGCTTTTGTATTTTTTAATTTGTTTCTTTCAAGCTTATTTAGTTGTGCTCTGATCTTTGTAATTTCTTTTCTTCTGCTGGATTTGGGTTTGGTTTGCTTCTGTTTCTCTGGTTCTTTGGGTTGTGACCTTAGATTGTCTACTTGTGCTCTTTCAGAATTTTTGATGTAGGCATTTAAGGCTATGAACTTTCCTCTTAGCACCACCTTTGCTTTATCCCAGAGGTTTCGATAGGTTGTGTCACTATTATCATTCAGTTCAAAGAATTTTCTAATTTTCATCTTGACTTCATTGTTAACCCAAATGATCATTCAGGAGCAGGTTATTTAATTCTTATGTATTTCAACAGCTTTGAGGGTTCCTTTAGGAGTTTATTTCCAATTTTTTTCCATCGTTATCTGAGAGTACTTGATATAATTTCAATTTCTTAATATATATTGAGACTTGTTTTGTGACCTATCATATTTTCTATCTTGGAGGATGTTCTATGTGTTGATGAATAGAATATATATTCTACAGTTTTTGGGTAGAATGTTCTTTAGGTATCTTAAGTGCATTTGAGTCCATTGTTTGAGTACATTGTTTCTTTGTTTGAGTCCATTGTTTGAGTCCATTATTTCTTTGTTGACCTTCTGTCTTGATGACCTGTCTAGTGCTTTCAGTGGAGTATTGAAGTCCTCCACTACTATTGTGTTGCCATCTGTCTAATTTCTTAGGTCTAGTACTATTTGTTTTATAAATTTGGGATGTCCAGTGTTTGGTGCATATATATTTAGAATTGTGATATTTTCCTACTGGAATAGTCCTTTTATGGTTACATAATGTCCCTCTTTGTGTTTTTTAACTGTTTTTGCTTTAAAGTATTTTGTCTGGTATAACAATAGCTACTCTTGCTTACTTTTGGTGTCCATTTCTATGAAATATCTTTTTCCACCCCTTTACCTTAAGTTTATGTGAGTCCTTATGTGTTATGTAGGTTTCTTGAAGATAGCAGATACTTGATTGGTGAATTCTTATCCATTCTGCCATTCTGTATCTGTTAAGTGGATCATTTAGGCCACTTACATTCAGCATTAGTATTGACATGTAAAGTACTATTCTATTCATCAGGCTAGTTGTTGCCTGAATACCTTGTTTTGTTTGTCATTTTCATTGTCTTATTGTTTTATAGGTCTTGTGAGATTTAAGGTCTAAGAAGTTTCCATTTTGGCGTACTTCAAGGTTTTGTTACAGGATTTAAAACTATTTTTAGCAGTTCTTGTAGAGCTGGCTTGGTAGTGGTAAATTCTCTCAGCATTTGCTTGCCTGAAAAAGACTTCTTCTTTTCTCTTTTATGAAGTTGAGCTTCACTGGATAAAAACTATTGTCTGAGGCTGGGTGTGAGCGCTCACGCCTGTAATCCCATCACTTTGGGTGGCCGAGGCAGGCAGATCACCTGAGGATGGGAGCTTGAGACCAGCCTGACCAACATGGGGAAATCCCATCTCTATTGAAAATACAGTAATTGGCATGTCCTGGTGCTGCATGCCTGTAATCCCAGCTACTTGGGAAGCTGAGGCAGGAGAATTGCTTGAATCTGGGAGGTGGAGGTTGCGGTGAGCCGAGATCACACCATTGCACTCCAGCCTGGGCAACAACAGTGAAACTCCATCTAAAATATATGGCAACAACAGTGAAACTCCATCTAAAATATATATATATATATATATATATATATATATGCTGATAATTGTTTTGTTTCAGGAGGCTAAAGATTGAACCCCAACTCATTCTAGCTTTTAGTGTTTCTGCTGAAAAATCTGTTGTCACTGGGATAGATTTTCCTTTATAGGTTGTGAGGCTGCTTTTGCCTCACAGCTCTTAAGATTCTTTCCTTCGTCCTGACTTCAGATAACCTGATGACTATGTGCCTTGGCAATGACCATTTTGACATGAATTTCTTGAGTGTTCTTTGACCTTCTTGTACTTGGATGCCTAGATCTGCAGCAAGGCCAGGGAAAATTTCTTCAGTTATTCCCTCAGTGTATTTTCCAAGCTTTTACACTTCTCTTCTTCCTTGGAAACACCAATTATTCTTAAGTTTCATGGTTTACCATAATCCCTAATTCCTTGAAAGTTTTGCTCCTTTTTAAAATTCTGTGTGTGTTTGTGTGTGTATGTGTGTCTTTGTTGGATTTGGTTAATTCAAAAGCCTTGTCTTCAAACTCTGAGATTCTTTCTTCTACTTGTTTGATTTTATTGCTGAGACTTTTCAGTGTGTTTTGCATTTCTCTAAGTGTGTCCTTCATTCTCAGAAGTTGTGATTGGTCTTTTTTATATATGCTATTTTTATATATGCTGAAGATTTTTCCATTCATATCCTGTAATATTTTTTAAAATATCTTTCAGTCAGTATTCACCTTTCTCTGGTGCCTCCTTGAGTAACTTAATAATCAATCTTCTGAATTCTTTTTCTGGCATTTCAAATATTTCTTCTTGGTTTGGATTCATTGTTGGTAAGCTAGTGTGATACTGTGGGGGTGTTAAAGAACTTTGTTTTGTCATACTACCATAATTGTTTTCTGGTTCCTTTTCATTTGGGCAGACTATGTCAGAGGAAAGATTTGGGGCTCAAGGGCTGCTGTTTAGATTCTTTTGCCTCTCAGGGTGCTACCTTGATGTGATGCTCTCCCCCTTCCCTTCAAGCTAGGGCTTTTTGAGAGCCAGATTGCAATGATTGTTTTTTCTCCTCTGGTTCCAGCCTCCCCATGGAGCTTCTGGGCTTAGGACTGGTACTGGGGAGTGTCTGCAAAGAGTCCTGTGATGTGATCCGTCTTCAGGTCTCTCAGCCATGGGCACCAGCACCTGCTCTGGTGGAGGTAGCAGAGGAGTGAGGTGAACTCTGTGTGGGACCTTTGTTCAAGTTTGGTTTAGTGCACTGGTTTTCTCAAATGCTGGTTGTGTTGGCAGTAAAGTTGTCATGTGGGCAGACTGAGGACCTCTTGTTAGCCAGAATATTACAAACAGTGGAATTAGCTGTTGTTTACTCCTTTCTTGGGGCAGGTTGTTCTATTATGAGTCACTGTAATGGTTTGTGTTGGCTGGCCACTAGCCAAAACATGGCACTTTCAAGAGAGCATCAGCTGCAGCAGTAGAGGGAGAATCAGGGGTTGGGCAGGGCCCTAGAGCTCCCAAGAGATTGTATCTTTTGTCTTTGGCTACAAGGGCAGGTAGAGAAAGACCATCAGGTGGGAGCAGGTTTAGGTGTGTCTGGGCTCAGACTCTCATTGCACAGAGCTTGTTGCAGCCACTGTGGGGGATGGAGGTGTGTTTTTCAGGACAATGGAGTTATTTCCCAGGGGATTATGGATGCTTCTTCTATGTCCTACAAGTCACCAAAGAAGTGTAGAAAAACTGGCAGAGACGGGTCTCACCCAGCTCCCACAGAGCTGGAAAGGCCAGTCTCACTTCCGCTGAACTTGCCCAAGAGCAGAGTTTATATCCAGGCAGATGGTGAGCAGGTCTGGGAACTTGTCCCATGCTAGCTAGCCTACCCTCTGAGAAAGGAAGGGGGACTTTCAGGCTTCACCTGCTTTCTGCTGTGACTTCTTTGCTTCCATCTATACTTCCTGTTTGCCCTCCCACTCCCAGATTCTGCCCTGGAAAATTCACACTTGGTCAAAATTATTACAAAGTTCAGTTGGAAGTTTTCTTTTCCCTGTGGTCTTTCTCCAATTCTACTGTCAGTTCTCCCCAAAAAACCCTGTAAGATAAAGTCAGAAATGGTTTCCCTGGGGACCAGGGGTGCCTACAGGGCTCTTTCCACTGCTTTATCTACTTTTATATTTTGCTCGACTGCGTAAATTCATTTCAGCTCTAGGTAAGGTTAAATCCCTCTCATGTGATCTGGCTCCCTGGTGAGTATGTGTGTTCAGAGGCAGATTTTCCACCTCTCACACTTTGTGCACTCAAAGTTTATTGGTTGTCTATAAGAGTTTGCAGCAGTAAGCTGCTTTTTTTTCAAAGGGTCAGTGAATTCTTTCAGTCTTTCTCATATGTTCCTGTGGTAGTTCTCGGAGCAAAAGTTTGTGAGATGGGCCTTCACACACTGTTCTGTCTGTCTGAGTGGGAGCTGCAAATTAATCTTGCTTCTTATTTGCCATTTTCTCCCTCTAAATTTAAGTATATTGATACAAAGTAAGGTAAATGAAGTGACAAATTAGTGAATTGTGAAGATACATTAATGAAAACTAGTAATTTGTATATTTCATATGTAAATTAAATGTGGAAAATTATAGTCAATAAATAAAAATAAAGAGTAATTTATAAGTAACATGTTTTACAGTCCTTAATACTTATTAATGTTCTTTCCTATGAAAATATTTGCATATTTATTTTTAGATGAATAAATATAGAGAATTAATCTATGTTACTAAAAAAATTTAGACAACAATTGTTATACTTTACTTTAAAAATATTCATTGTTTCAAATATGCATCCAATTATCCCCTGGGGTATGAAATAACAAAACTCATAAAGATTTTCTTTTCTCATGAGGTCATTTAGTGGGACAGTCGAGGAAATAAAACAGTTTCAAAATATCATTTTAAGCAATAAGAGAAATATACACATAGAAGATGAAGAATAGACACCATTAATGTTCGTGTAGCTTTTTCTTTTCTTTTCTTTTCTTTTGTTTTTGAGGCAGAGTCTCACTCTGTCGCCTAGGCTCAGTGGCACAATCTCGGCTCACTGCAAGCTCTGCCTCCTGGCTTCACGCCACTCTCCTGCCTCAGCATCCTGAGTAGCTGAGACTACAGGTGCCCACCACCATGCCCGGCTACTTTTTTGTATTTTTAGTAGAGACAGGGTTTCACCGTGTTAGCCAGGATGCTCTCAATCTCCTGACCTCGTGATCCACCCGTCTCGGCCTCCCAAAGTGCTGGGATTACAGGTGTGAGCTACTGCTCCCGGCCTCGTGTAGCTTTTTCTAAATAATTAATGCTATTATACAACTTAGCAAAACATCTTATCTTCTAACATAACATAAAAATTTTAATTTTTGCACCTTAATTATTATTTTTTTGTTTGTTTGTATGCTCCTAGAATGAATATACTTGGTGCACCTAAGCCTTAATATCCATTCTTCCCATCATGCTCTGTGTTTCTGAAGGAAAACCTCTAATGACTGCTTGAACTTTAGGAACTTTAGGTTCCTCTGTACGTCAGTTTAAAGTTGTATTGTTTCCAAAAGAGTTGCCAGTAGAAGAAAAGGTAACTTATCCTAGGGGCTCTTCCATACAGATCCATGATGAGGCATTGACTCTGTTTATAGGAGGCCACAGCTGCTGCCAGACACTCTTTCCTCTAGCTCCAGCTCTTACTGAATTCCAGTAGCTATTCAGCTGCAATAACTCTTTATTCCTTAAAGAGAGTATTAATGGCTTCTTGCTTTCATTACTCCTAAAATGACTTACTATTCCATATTGGTGTCCTGGGTGTCCTGGCCTTGTTTATATCTTTGAGAAAATAACTTATTTATTAAACATATGCAATGATCAATTTTGAGTATGTTACCTTTTTTTTTTTTGGAGGGAGGTTTGGCAATTTGAATTAAAAAGTAATTTGTAGTACAAGTAGTTTTGTCAAATATACACTCAAAATTAAATTACAAATTGTGTATATACCCCTTAAGGGGATAGAAGCTACAGATCATTATTGGAAAGTTTCTCTAGGTCCTATCAAAAAAGATCTGTTGCCATATGTGATGGTTAATACTGAGTGTCAACTGAATCAGAATGAGGGATACAAAGTATTCATCCTGGATGTGTCTGTGTGTGTGTTGCCAAAAGAGATTACCATTTGAGTCAGTGGGCTGGGGAAGGCAGATCCACTATTAATCTAGTGGGCACAATCTAATTAGCATCCAGTGAATATCAAGCAGGCAGAAAAAAACATGAAAAAGGAGAGATGGGCTTAGCCTCCCAGTCTACATCTTTCTCCCCTGCTGGATGTTTCCTGCCATTGAACACTGGACTCCAAGTTCTTCGGTTTTGGGATTTGGACTAGCTCTCCTTGCTCTTCAGCTTGCAGAAAGCCTATTGTGTGACCTGGTGATCATATAAGCTAATACTTAATATTTAATGAACTCCCCCCATATAGATAGATAGATAGATAGATATAGATATTAATACATATCTCCTATTAGTTCTGTCCTTCTAAGAGAACTCTAATCCACCACATTCTCCTGAAAAGGTGAGTGTAAACTGGAGAGTTGGTATAAGAATATCTACGAATATCTTCCAGAAGAAAATTAATACTGGCTCTGAAGTGAGATTGATCTCCAAAGACAAAACATAATTATAGACCCTAATTCAGAGGGGGCATTTTGTAAATGGAGCCCAGGCCACTAGCTGCCTCCTTGTTGTTCCAACAGTCTTATCCTAAGTATATAATGTATATAATGTTTCTAGTCTTAGAGTGTTGTGTTAGAGTAGGTTATCTAATTTAAAAAAAAATAGTTAAATATCACACACTGATTTATTGATCTCTAGAGCTAGTATAAACTTAATTATCTGGACATGTAGTAGACTGGTAAGAGGCAAGAGGAAAAGAATTCCAAAAGGGTCCAGGTAAAGTCTCTTTTGGGTAATGGATATATTTATCATGTTGAGTGGTATTGTTTTTCACACACACATATATGGCAGAGCTGATCAAATTCTGCACTTCAGATATGTGCAGATTATTATATGATAATTAAATTTTTACAGGGCTATTTAAATGAACCAATTTTTTTTTAGAAACCTCAGTTACTTTTGCACCAACCTAAATATGAAAAATAGAAAAAACCTAAACCATTATGCAGTGCTGAAGGCATTTTCTTTAATACATAAAAAGTGTATTCATTATCATTAATTTATATTTTCATTTCAATATTGTGCTGAAACTTGTAGCAAGTATTTAATGTCATACAGTTAAGTAAGGGAAGAATAATTTAAAATAATTATTTTAAAAGAGAAAAAATATATGCTTTGATTATTATTTGTTTATATAGAAACCACAGAGTAGAATGTTAGAATGAGTAACAGAGTTTTAGCAAGTTTTGAAATAGACTCCAATATAAATATACATTAATCAAATTTTTATATTTTAATAACAATATTTTAAATGTTCTATAAAATACCATTCTAAAGCAACATAAATATGAATAACTATAAATAAACCAATAAAATATCTCTTGCCTTGTATGAAAAAATGTTTAGACTTTAAGGAAAAAATTCACGAAGACCTAAACAAACGTTGATAGAAAGACACCAGATTGTAAAAATGCTAACTCTCCAAAGTTTACCTATAGTTTCAGTGCAATTCATTTAACATCTGACAGTATCGTTTTGCTTTTTGCTAATTTTTCTTTTTGAAGTGATATAACTTAATAAGCTGTTTTTAAAATTGATTATAGAAGGATAATATATCAAGACTAACCAGCTCATTGCTTAAAAAAACCATATTGGTGTTGTCTTAAATATTGTGGTTATAAAAATGATAAATAGAGTGTGCCACTTGTACAGGAAAGGAAAAATTCAATGTGCTGTAATGTTTAATTCTACCAGGCTTGAAATTAGTTTAAGCTGTTTTACTGAAATAAGGAAAGAACCAATATTACACTGACCTCTGGTCAAGGCATAAAACATTCTGATCAATAATGATGTTTTGTAGCCATGAATCTAAAGAGTACTGTGACAGTTTGTACCACCTTTTCAGGATTGTTTGTTGATAACAACAAAACTGATGATTTGCATGTAGTATGAGAAAAATGGAAGAGCTTTGCTGTTGGGACCCACAGCAGAAATATCTCTATGTGACAAGCAGGATATAAACAATGCTGGAAGAGACTCCACTTTCTCTCCTTGTTTCTCCGGTATTCTACTGAGACACCTGTGGTTCCTGATTCCCAAGAAAAAACATCTGCTGCATGGTGCTTCCAGGGAAAGAATTACTGAAGCTTGTAACTGGTCTCCTCAGATTCTCTGTGAGGCAGTCTCTAATGGATATCCTTCCTTTAATGATATTGCTATTTTGAATTCTTTTTCTGACAAGAACTACACATTTCTAAGCATTTTCATTTTGGGCCCTGTGAGTCTTCTTTTGAAATTCAACTCTGTCTAAATGCCACTGTTAGTATATATACAACCATGGAACAGAATGCATGAATTCTGAATGCATTTTTTTTAAAGATCAAAACAAGAAAAGCTGAAGAAGTTTATTTTGGGAAATAGCTACATGACATAAAATTCTAAAAGAAAGAAGAGAACCATTACCATAACATTCAGGGCATTAACTGTATCTTTGAAGAGGAATAATGAACTGATAATACAGGTTAGTTACATGTATTAATTTCTTTTTTTTTTTTTTTTTTTTTTTTTTGAGATGGAGTCTTACTCTGTCATCCAGGCAGGAGTGCTGTGGCATGATTTTGGCTTACTACAATCTCTGCCTCCCAGGTTGAAGCGATTCTTCTGCCTTAGCCTCCTGAGTAGCTGGGACTACAGGAGTTCACCACCATTCCTGTTTAATTGTTTTTGTATTTTTAGTAGAGATGGGGTTTCAACATGTTGGCCAGGCTCGTCTCAAACTCCTGGCCTCAAGTGATCCACTCACCTTGGCCTCCCAAAGTGCTGGGATTACAGGCATGAGCCATCATACCTGACCTTATATGTATTAATTTTTATTCTGGTCATTGTATATATCTTTTGACATATTATATTTCAACATTAAGTAATAAAATATAATCAGGTAAAAAGGTACTTATTTAGATTTTATATATTTTAGGTCTAAAGGACCTGAAGTAAAATTACATGAAAAAAAATTGGAAGTAACACTTTCATTAATCAAGAAATACAGTAGGTTAACAATTTTTTTAGTCAAAGTCATCATATTTCAGCTAAATGATAGTTGCTTTAGAGTGTTGAGTCAAACTCCAAACTGTTGCTAGAGACAACAGAGTGAGTAACAATAGTTATACTAACTTTGACAATAAAACTTGTTTCTTTAATGAACATTAGGAAAATGCTAAATATTTTATTGTATTTTAACAGCATATTAAAGTCACCATACAATTATCCTGTATTTATGCCAAAAACTTCTAGAGCCCTAGAAAGGCAATTAAAGTGTCATCAGTAATATTCTTACAGTTCAAATGAAGTATATACAATAATTTATATTAGCAGCCTTTGTTGATATCATATTTAAGAAGTATCCTAAATATTTTACAGTCTATAAAAACAAAACATTTTACTATTCTGTTCGTTTATACAGTTGTCTATTAAGCAGAATAAATTATCCTAAAGTGAAAATTCCACGTAAAAACATATAAAGTGTTTTATTATCTAATACAAATACGTTATGAATGCATAATATGCTTTGGGAACACATTTAAAGCATCATTTAACTTTTAGGATTTATTTTATACTGATTAAAGGAATATCATTTAGACTATCAAATAATGTGTTTGTATGTGTGGTATAAAACACTTATTTTGGGAATCATTGTCTTTTGTACTGGCAAAACAATTTTTGCAGTGAATAGGGCAAGGCAGGAAAAAATAGATGGCAAATCATATTCTGATTTATTAGTTATAGTCATGGCTAAATATTAAATAACACTAAAACATATATTATCAGAAATATTAGCAGTATCCAGCATTTATTTATAGCAACAGAATAATTAACATGTCTAGGGTATGACATTTACCGCAGAAAGTAGATCCTCTCACTGTAGTGCCTTCTTGATCTTCCTACCCAAACTAATGTGTCTAACATTAGCTCCTAGAGAGAGGAGTTAGCTTGCCTCATTCACTTTATTTTTTATTTTATTTTATTTTTTTTTTGAGACAGAGTTTCGCTCTTGTGGCCCAGGCTGAAGTGCAGTGACGCGATCTCGGCTCACTGCAACATCTGCCTCCCAGGTTCAAGAGGTTCTCCTGTCTTAGCCTCCCAAGTAGCTGGGATTACAAGTGCATGACACCACACCTGGGTTATTTTTTGTATTTTTAGTAGAGATGGGGTTTCACCATGTTGGCCAGACTTGTCTTGAACTCGTGATCTCAGGTGATCCAAAGCCTCCCAAAGTGTTGGGATTATAGGGATAAGCCACCACACCTAGACCACATTTTTACTTTGCTTCTGTTTCTTTGTCAGGTTGCCAAAGAAGATGATAAAGTTCAAGAGTAGACATAGTATTATACTGATTTAAAATATATACAGTTAAAATTAATATATAAACAAAGTGATCTAAGTGCAAACATCAGCATTCAGCCTGTATTCAGGAAATGCAAAAACTGGATTGAATTGCATCACTATTGGTCACTGTCCTTGTTTCCAGGCAGAAAGCATCCTTACAATATATCATTTTTTTCTTAAGTTTTATTTCATTTTACTTGACAAAGCAATAATTGTGTACATTTATGTGGTACAATATGATTACACGTGTGCATTGTGGAATGATCAAATTGGGTTAACATATCTAGCACCTTAAATCCTTATTGTTTCTTTGAGTTTAAAACATTTTAAACCCTTTTTAAGTTGTTTTTAAATATACAATACATTATTTCTATAGCTACCATGTTGTGCAATAAATCACTAAAATGTATACCTCCTGTTGACTTGAAACTTTGTGTCATTTAATGACTGTCTCCCATTTCCCCATTTATCCCTGCCCTCAGTGTCTGGTAATCACTGTTCTCCTCTCTATTTCTATAGGTTTGGCTGTAGATTCCCCATATAAATGAGATCATATGGTATTGGTCTGTCTATATTTGGCTTATTTCTCTCAGTATAATGTCCTTTAGGTTAATCCATGTCAAAATAAATAACAGAATGTTCTACTTTTTAAAGGCTGAATTCTGTTTATATATCACATTTAAAAAATCCATTCAGTGACTGATGGGCACTTTGCTTGTTTCCGTATCTTGGCTATTGTGAATAATGCTGCAGTGAACATGGGAGTGCAGGCATCTCTTTGGCTTGTTGATTTCAGTTACGTCGTATGTATACCCAAAAAAGGGATTCCTGGATCATATGGTCATTCTATTTTGTTTTTCTAAGGAAACTCCATAATGTTTTCCAAAATGTGTGTATTAATTTAAGACACCACTCGTAATGTACAAGGGTTCCTTTTTTCCACATTCTTGCCAACACTTGTTGTCTTTCATATGTTTGATCGTAGCCAACCTAACAAGTCTGATGTGACATTGCCCGTTTTTTTAATAAGGTTGCCTTTTTTTGTTTTCTAGTCATTTTTTTTGTTGTTTTCTAGTACTTTTTTGTTTTCTTGTGTGTTTTGTATATTAGCCCTTTATCTGATGTATAATATGCAAATATTTTCTTCCAATATCTTCCCTCTGTTGATTCTTTCCTTGGCTTTGAAAAACCTGTTTATTTGATGAAATCCCATTTGGCATTTTTGCTTTTGTTTTTGAGGTCATATCCAAGAAATCACAGCCCAAACCAATATTATGGAGTTTTCCTGCTACATTTTCTTCTTGTAGTTTTACAGTTTCAGGGCTTAATTTAAGTTTTTAATTCCTTTTGACTTACTTATGTATGTATGTATTTATTTATTTATTTATTTTTGAGACGGAGTCTTGCTCTTTTGCTCAGGCTGGAGTGAAGTGCCACAATCTCGGCTCACTACAACCTCTGCCCCCTGGGTTCAAGCAATTCTCCTGCCTCAGCCTCCCAAGTGGCTGGGATTACAGGTACGTGCCACCATGCCCAGCTAATTTTTGTATTTTTAGTAGAGATAGGATTTCACCATGTTGGCCAGGCTGGTCTTGAACTCCTGACCTCAAGTGATCCTCCACCCCCCTTGGCCTCCCAAAGTGCCAGGATTACAGGCCTGAGCCATTGTGCCTGGTCTTGACTCTTATATAAGGGTCTTCTCTACATTTTCTTTCTTATATAAGGGTCTTCCATACATTTTCATATTTCTACATGTGGATATCCAGTTTTCAAAACACCATTTATTGAACAGACTCACCTTTTCTCATTGGATGTTCTTAGCATCCTTGTTAAAAATCAATTGACCATAAATGGAAGGGTTTATTTGTAGGCTTCTTATCATACTCCATTGGTCAATGTATCTGTCTGTATGCCAGGACCATGCTGTTTTAAATACTAATGCTTTGTAAAGTATTTTGAAATCCGGTAGCATGATGTTTCCATTTTGTTCTTTTTGCTCAAGACAGCTTTGGCTTTTTGAGGTCTTTTTGGGATCCACACAAATTTTAGATTTTTTTTTTTTATTTTCTGTGAAGAATGACATTAGAATTCAAATATGGTATATTAGTCCATTCTTGCACTGCTATAAAGAAATACCTGATACTGGATAATTTATAATAATAATAATAATAAAAAGACGTGTAATTGGTTCATGGATCTGCAGGCGGCACAAGAAGCATAATGCTGGCATCTGCCTAGCTTCTGGGGAGGCCTCAGGAAGCTTACAACCATGGTGGAAGGCACAGGGAGAGTGAGGCATCTCACATGGTGGGAGAGTGTGGGGAGTGCCACACACTTTTAAACAACCAGATCTCACAATAACTCACTCACTGACTATCACAAGAACAGCAAGAAGGGGAAGGTGCTCAGCCATTCATGATAACTCTGTCCCCATGATACAATAGCCTCCCACCAGGCCCCATCTTCAACACTAGGGATTATAATTCAACATGAGATTTAGTGGGGACACAGATCCAAACTATATCATATGGACTGTATTGAATCTGTACATTACTTTGGGTAGTATGAACATTTTAACAATATTAATTCTTCCAATCAATGAGCATGGGATAGCTTTCCATTTATTTGTATCTTCTACCATGTCTTTCATCAGTGTTTTATAGTTGTTAATATACAAATTTTTCACTTCCATGGTCAAATTTACTCTTAAGTATTTTTAATGCTCTTTTAAATGAATTGTTTCCTTAATTTCCTTTTCAAATAGTTTATTGTTCATGGATCTTATTTTTAAGGTACCTCTTCTCCTCTGACTTGACTTTCTTTCATCCAGTCATATCTCTACAAGCAAGGTAAGAAATTCTGGAGACATCTGGGTGTGTTCTCCTAGATTCCACACCACTTTCTTTTAGATCTCACAGAAAAGTCAGGACCTCATATTTCCATGCACAAATGATCCCAAACCTATTTTTTCATGTTCCTGAGAATGTACTATACCACCAATGTGAGCATCCCTTGACCCAAGAATAGAGTCAACTAGTGTGTACATGGACCAGTGTGTAATGTAAGCAGACTCAGAAGGTTCATAAATGTGTAGGTAAAAAATAATCATTGTTGAAAGAGAACAGAGTTTAAGCATCAGGTTGAATGCTAGTTTCCAGTATTTAGCCTCACTGATTACACAACCAGGTAAAATTTGAAACCCCAAAAGCTTAATATATCTAAATTTGGAGCTTGACTTTCTGATTTTTTATAAAGGTTTATTTGCAAAGTAGAAAAAATACAATGCATTTCTTAAATTTTAATGGCTTAAAGTATTTTCATTTTTAATTTATTTTATAACTGTAAAATAATCAAACATATGTTTTGTGGAATTCTACTTGTAATCTTGACCTAGACCCTGGAAATGATATGGAAAGAACTGTTTTTAGATGCCATAGTCCACAATAAGCATCTTTCACTGATATTGTTAAGTTGGCTGATTTTGTAGATATTTATGTCTGTGATATGTGTTATGAATATTTATGTTCAGAAGTATAAAATGTTAAATGTATTAGATAAATATAGGTTATTGATATATCTGTCTCTTTTTTAATATGTTCTTTAAAATGAAAACAAAATTAAAACCATAATATTATAAGAGCTCTGGTAAAAAGTTACTAGCAGCTGAAAATTTACTGAAAACCAGAGTATGGTAAGACGAAAAACAAAGCAAAACAATATTACTATAAATCAGTTGTAAAATGTAAGGAAAAGCAAAGTTATAGACATTATAATAGGAATGAAACAAATATAAAGACGTGGCATTGAACAATTTCACTCTCTTTAATTAAATAAAAAAATCTTTGTGAAAAATATCAATCATAAATTTTGAATATGAAAATTTTTGAATATTGGATAAACCTTCAGAAAAAAATAAAATGAGCGAGATTAAACATATGTTGAATAATTATCCAAGAATCTCCTACACAGATAAATAGTATGAAAAATGAAATCAAAGACTAATGGAGCATATATTGTGAGTTTATTGCATACCTCTAATGAGAGTTCGAGTGAAAGGAAAACGTGAGCATACTAGCGAAGCAATATTAGATGAGTTATCAATAAAAAATTTGCAGCACCAAAGAATAAACTAAAGCCTCACCTTAAAAGTAAACACACTTTTTTTTCAAGTGTAGAGTAGGATAAACAAAACATAATTTTCACTTAGTTTTATTATAAAATTGTCCAATATTTACAGACAAAAAAAATTGCATGTTGACACTGTACTCCAGCTGGTAATATTTTTTCCTCACAGCAGTACAGGTTAACTATTCTGAACCTGCTTTACATACATGTGCGTGTAAAAGTAAATAAACAACCTAAAAATCAGATAGGATTCATGTTCTTATTGTCAGAGAAGGCTGTTATTATAAAGGAAGGCTAGAAGGAATCACCTAGTACTGAATTAGAGTTAAAGACAACAAAATATCATGTCTAACTTAATATATATGTATTAGTTAGGTTTCTCAAGAGGAACAAAACCAATAGGACATCCACGTAAGAAAAGACTGATCATGAGAATTGGCTCACACAATTATGGAGGCTGAGAATTCTCATGATCTGCAATCTGCAAGCTGGAGATTCAGAAATGCCACTGGTGTAATTCAGTTCTAGTCCAAAGACCTCAACCAGGAAAATCAATGATGTAAATCACAGTCTGAATGCACAAGAAAATGAGATGAGGTCTCCCTGCAGTAAGGTAGGCAAAAGAAAAAAAAGTACAAATTTCACCTTGCTTTGCCGGTTGTTCTGGCCGGGCCCTCATTGGATTGGATGATGCTCAACCATTGGAGAGGGCAATCTACTTTACTGAGTCCACTGATTTAAATGCTAATTTCATCTGGAAATACCATGACAAAAAGAGTGTTTAATCTTGCGCTCTGTAGCCCACTCAAGTTCACACATAAAATTAACCGTTGCAATATAGAAACACGACAATATAAAAACAGAAACTACTATAAATATGGGTATATGTGGGTTAGTATGCACACCCATATTTCCTAGTTTTCGCCACTGAGAGTGCCCAAAATAATAAAACCCTGAGAGCAATAAACACACCTATCATGCAGATCTTGGTTTCTAAACACTATTGTTTAATAAAAGACTCTTCTTTAATAAGAGTTTTTTGGCCCAATACCTGAATCAATGACTAGGTTAAAGAAACTTACAAGTGGGCCTGGAATATCTTGAAGCACCAGGAAGTAATACAGAGGAAGGAGAGAAGGAAGGAAAGAAGGAAGGAAGGAAGGAAGGAAGGAAGGAAGGAAGGAAGGAAGGAAGGAAAGCAGGAAGGCAGGAAGGCAAGCAGGGAGACATATCAAAAGGACATAGAAACCAAGTCAAAACTAGAACAGTTTGAACAACAAAAGAGCATTGAATTGTTATGAAAGGTATAGAATACATACATATGAGTCAATAACACTGTAAATAAATAATTGAATAAGTCAATTAAGTAAAGAACATGAAACAAACCCTTTTTCCAAAAGAATTCAAAATGATATGGGGAGATGGAGCTCAAATCTTGTCCCCTGTACCCTTGACAGTAAGTTAGTTTTAGTGATTGTCTTTCCAAAAATAGAAGAGGTAAAGAAAACAAAGTAGATTTACAGAAGACAAAAGAGGAAAACACCACCGTCACTGAATGATAACAGTGAATATCACCAATAACATCATGTGTCTCCTGATACGATGTAACAATAAGAACACTTCACTTATTTTGTGTAAGTGCAATCTAGTCACGAGATGAGCAGTCATTCCACAGAATACCTGACCAGTACTTTCCAAGACTACCAGCCTACCAAGGTTATGATAAAAAAATAAAAGAATGAGAAACTGCTATAGACCAGATAGGACTAGAGAAAAAATATGGTAACAAAATATAGTATGGTTGCCTGGATAGAATGCTGAAATAGAAAGAAGACCTCGATGGAAAAACTAATGAAATCCGCATAATGTCTGAATTTTATTTAACAGTAATGTAGGATATCAGTTTAATTATTTTAACAAAGGCACATAATAATTTAAGTTTTTAACAATAAGCAATAAATAAAACTGAAGAAGGGTATATAGAAGCTCTTTGCTACTTTTGCAACTTTTCTGTAAATTTAAATTATATTGAAATTAAAAGAATATATATTTTCAACATTCAAATTAGACTAGACACCTAAAAAAAGGAACTATAAATATGGATCACTGGCAATACTAGACAATAGAATGCTATTTTCAATTACAAAATGAGGACAAACACCTGTTTTGGCCTTTGCACTGAACAGGAGTTTTACTTGTTGTTGTCTTTTGGTTTTTGGGTTTTCTTTGCTTCTTGTAAATGTCTAACCATTAATCTACTCTCATATAGTTTGGTGCCCAAAATAAGTGTGCTTGTGTTTTTGTCTGTGTGTTTTATTTTTCACTCTGGCATCCGAAGGGAAGTAAATAACAAATGTAAACTACTGCTGAAGAAATGATCTTCAAATTCTAATCCCAAAGAATAGAATGATAGTTTCAGACTGACTGCTAACAAATTGGACCCAACGATCTGTAAATATTCAGCATTTACATACATACACATATATACATATATAACTTTTCTAAACAAAATTCTGTAAAGTTTTAAAAGATAAGAATTCTTATTCATGGATTCAATCTAGAGTCTTTTGAATAGAAAAAAAGTTCTGCAGGATAGCAGATCAAAGGTTTGGAAATAAATCCATAAGTAGATTTGAACTAATTTAACCATTGCCTGCTGCACTGCACTTCAAGGTCTCAATTATCGCCAAAATACTTATTTACATCTAAACTCAAAAAGAATAAAAATATTAGGTTTGATGAAGTCAAATATTAAATAAACCATTTAAATATATGTTTACTATATTTGCAAGTGATTTAATATATATTAAATGAGGTAAAATAATTTTACATTTATTAATCACTACTAAATATTAAGTCTTTTCTCTCATTCTTGGCTTTTGTATAATTTTTGTAGAGACAGGGCTTCACCATGTTGCCCAGGCTGGTCGCTACGTCCTGGGCTAAAGCAACCCATCTGTCTAGTGGTGCTAGGATTACAAGCACGGCCCACCATGACAGGCCGCATGGTCACTGTTTTTTAAATTTTTGTTTTTATTTTTTTTTGCCGGAGTCTCGCTCTGTTGCCCAGGCTGGAGTGTAGGGGCGCGATCTCGGCTCACTGCAAGCTCCGCCTCCCGGGTTCACGCCATTCTCCTGCCTCAGCCTCCTGAGTAGCTGGAACTACAGGCACCCGCCACCACACCCCGCTAATTTTTTGTATTTTTAGTAGAGACGGGGTTTCACCGTGTTAACCAGGATGGTCTCGATCTCCTGACCTCGTGATCCGCCCGCCTCGGCCTCTCAAAGTGCTGGGATTACAGGTGTGAGCCACTGCGCCCAGCCCACATGGTCACTTTTTAACAGACATCGAAATGCAAAGACTAAGCAGTACATCCTTAGCTAACAAGAGTTGGTTTATTGCCAGGACATGAGATCTCAATTTTGTTCACTTAACACCAGCTCAGTAGGATGTATGCCGAGAAATATAAGCTTTTTTCTTCAAATGAGAATTTAACGAACCTGTCTTGCAAAGGCTTTTCCGTTTGTGTTCTACTAGATATACTTGCGTGTCTGTGCAACATGTAGATGATCACTAGGATCTGGAAATGTGATGTGGTAGAGGGCATCGTCTTGGAAGTTACTTCATGAAAAATTATTCATACAGATCACCCAAATATTAGAGAATTAACATATTAATTTCAAACGCTCACCATAATGTATAGGAATTTTCCCAAATATTTTATGTCTCTGTACAGTCTATCTTTTCTTCCCCTTCCCCAATCCTAGTAACAAAATTTCTATCCCATTAAACAAAGTTTCAGTGAATATTGAGGTAACGCCATGACTAAAGCGCATACATTACCCTGATGTGAGCTTTTGTATTTTAAAAATAAAAGGAATGCTACCACTTTTTATTTAAAAATATAGAAAGAAATGTAGGCCAGCATTTCGACTTTATCACAGTAAGTAGGCACGTGTGACCAAATGGTGCAGTGTTCAAAATAGTCCCAAGGTATTTTATTTTCTCTTCATCCTTATCAAAAAGCATTCTTCTCGTAGATCCCCATACTATTACTTCAATTCTTATTACTTTTTGCTCAACTTTTCCCAAACCAGTATATTTGATTTACACATAAGGGAACCTCCTGGCATCCCTTGTTTCCAATTTGAAAGCTCAGTATTTAATTTGCCTTTTTAGTGTGGATATCCTATAGTTTCATTTTCCTGAAAAAAACCCTTTGGGTTACTTTTGTTGCTAGAAGAACTGCTGTGCCTTACATTGATTGGCAGTAATTTTCCATAGGCAAACTGCGTGAGAAACACCTGCAGTTACCTGAATTTGGAAAGTAAAACAGTTTTAAGCAGAAACTCTAGGGGTAAGCACAAGCATTTCCAAACTGCTGTATAAGTAATTGAAGAAAAATGGGATTTAAAAAATATAATATCTATTATATTTTTGTTTATCAAGATATGAACTATGGATTTTTAGCTATATACTAGTAATAAAGCTGCAAATAATCAAATCTAAGAACATAGACTGTCAAGTTGATAACTTTGAAAACATTTAAGAAATATGAACATAAATGAAAGCTTTGAAAAAATACATAAGAATAATTTTTTATCTTTCAATCATATCCAGATCACTGTATTTTTTATACACTTACAATTTTTAATTATAAATTAGAAACTGGAAAAATCAATATAAATTATAAATTGACTGTTTAATAGAAATATAAACATGGCTTGAGGCAAAGTCAACACCTGCACATACATTATAATCAATAAGCCATTTCTCGAGTTTGGAAAACATAGTTATTTTAGCATAGAAAAAGGAACTTTGTAAGTTTCAAAACACAAATGAAAAATTACTTTTATTAAATTCTGATTAAGTCTGTTACTAATCTTCAGATAATGAAAGAATGATACCTTGAGTTCATTTGTCATAAGGTAGAAAATATTACTGATTTTCATATGCTGGCAACACTTAATCTACACACAGTAAGTTCATCTCTTTCCTCTAAATAGAACAGACTAGAAGAAACATAATGTAAACACTAACAAAAAAAATTGCATGTCAGAAAATCTATATAGGCAAAACAATGTTTCATCAAATTTCACATTAGAGAAACCTTCCTTCTATAGTTTGATTATCCTAATATCCAGCCTGTGACTTTGAAATACAGTTTATATATCAGGCTATTAGGTGAATTTGCTTTAAAATTCTGAGCATATTACAAAAAAATACTTGTAAAAAACCTGATACATTTCTGTTTGAAAATAGAAAACCAAAAAATGGCCTCCTGCTCTGAGTATATGATTAAAAATTGAATAACCAATCATGTGAATTAATCTTTACAAATTTTTAGAATAAAATATGACATGGGTCATCATTATTCTGTAATAAATTCTGGAATGTTCCCAAATAAACTGTCATATTAGGATAAGAAACATATTTTTGTATTAATACATTTCTATGTAGTTTACTAAAATATTTAAATGCCTTTTTATCTCATGTAGGTTACAGTGAATCCTTTGAATTCCAGAGCTGATATAAGTAAACATGTAATATATATAATTCAGCATTAGCATATGTAAATAAAAACACTAAACTATAAATCAGTTTGATGTCACTTTTTTTTTTTTTGCTTAACTGGCATTAACCATGTAACCTTGATATTCAAACTGTGGCCCATGAAGCAGCAGTATGAGCATACCTTGGGAGCATTTAGAAATTCAGAATTTAAACCCCATATGAGATGTACTACAGCCAAATATGCATTTTAACAAGGTCCCCTGGTGATTCAGAAGCATAATACAACTTGGAAAGCATAAGTACAGACTTTATAACAAAATCTGAAATCTACGAAGTATATAGTACTCCTCAAAAGCAAAGATACAGTACTTTTTCACTCTCGTAGGCTGGATGGGTGCAAATTACATTAAAAGGTGGGCATAGAAATTTTTAGTATGTGTGCAATCCATGCAATAGATTTATCCAAATGAAATCCAGATTCCATTTTTTCTTTGTCTGTTGGTTTTGACAAACTGGTAAAAATGAACAAGTTTCAATCTTTTTCATTTTGTTCATTACTATTGTTGGAGTGTGGGAGATGTAAGACATAAATAAAATAGCTGATTGAAAAGAAACATTCTTGAGAGTGATAGACTCTCAGTTCAGAAAAAACATTTTGTGTTTCTCCTTTCTTTAAGGAGCGTAGGATGAGCCAATTAATGCAATTAGAGAAGACAAGCTTTGAGTTATTTACACTCCAAACAAAAGACTTTTTACAATTTCTTTTGGCATTTTGTATAATTTATTATTTATAATTATTTGTTAAATATATATTTATACATAGTTAATATTATATATTACACTATATATAAGAATATATATGTTTGATATTTTGTGTAAGTTAATCTACTGATAATCATCTTTTTAATTGCTCATTGAACAATTATTTACTATTAAACCACCAAATGTCATACACTATTTTAATTATATAACACAGACATCTCTAGATTTGTAGATCATATATTCTTTAGGCAAGACAGAAAATTAATTAAATTAATTGAAAGCAAATAAATAAATATAATAAATTTGTTTCCAATTTTGGAATTTTGAGACTAAAACTACTAAGTGCCTTAACATAAAAGTGTTTGGGTGAATATAGTATTTTCTTGGTTCAGGTAAATATATAGAAGTGAATTATATGTATCTTGACAATTCAGCAGTGTGAAATCTAATTAATTATCACATTATATTTCCTTGTTTATTTAGGGCATTTTAATTTATGTAGACATATTTGTAGTTTTCAATGTAGAGGTCTTGAGTTTATTTTGCTAAATTTATTTCTAAAATTCTAGATAAATATTCTAAATTTTTTTTTCAAAAAGGCTACTTTCCAAACATGATGTGTACCTAGATAGCTTTATGTTATTGATTTTGCAATTAATTATTTCATGGATATAGGGCATATTTTATATGATACTCATAAAATTTACTGAGTCATACATGCTGAGCTTACCAAATCCAAAAATGTGAAATCAGAAATGCTCCAAAATTCCAAAACTTAAGCCCCTTCCATAATGTGACAAAAATTGAAAACTGTTTGAGCACCAACATAACACTCAAAGGAAGTGCTTATTGGAGCATTTTGGATAATCAGATTAGGGAAATTCGACTGGTTAGCATAGAATGCCAATATGCCCAAATTTGAAAAATTTGAAAAACGTTCAAAACTGGAAACACTTCTGATTCTAAGCATTTTAGAATCTGTATTTTATTTTTGGCATATGGTATATCAAAGTGATTTGAAACTATGGGTATTTTGTAGTTATGTGTAAGGCTCTGTAATTTTTTAAAAAATCTCCCACATATTTAGAAAATATGGACATTTGATTTAGAAAATAACCAGGACAACTGCAAATAATTTGAGTCAAGATTATTAGTGATCATGAAATGTTGAAATATTTTAAGTGAATAAGAACAAATCTCTTTAAGTGAATAAGAATAAACATTCAATATGCAAAGCGATTGAATCTGTCTATTTTATAAGGATCTAGAGTAAATACTGAGTGAGGAAAATTTTAGTCTCAAAATTCCAAAATTGGAAACGAATCAAATGTCCATTAAGAAGCGAATGGACAAACAAAATGGAGTCTAGCCACAAACTAGAATAATATTAAGTAATAAAAAAAGATGTCTTGATACATTCAACAAAATGAAAGACATACAGCATTTTTTGTGCTGAATAAAATAAGTCAGACGGAGCTATGTGTTGTGTGAATCCATTTACATAAAGAGCAAACTAATATAGAGATTCAAAGAAGCAGATTAGTAGTACTTAGGGTTAGTCATGAACAGAGGGATAGACTTCAAAGAGCCATAGAAATATTTTGCAGCAGATGAAAGCACTGCACCTTGGTTGAGGTGTTTTGTTTTTGTTTTCCATCGGTATATGCAGATGTCAAAAACCCAGATTTAAACAAAATCTAGGTTGGTTGGTTTCAAAATAAACTTTGAATATATATCTTCATTATCATCCAGATTTCATTTTATTCTATTGTAAAGTGAGCTGCTGGTCTAAATAGGGAAAGTAATTGGAAGCAATATCCTTCTCTCTCGTTTTTTTTTCTTTTGGATACCAATTAGAGTTTATTTTTGTTTTTACTTTTTAGCAGATTTTCTACATTGCACTTAGTCACACTTTTCTTCATTTAAAAAAAAAAATCTCTCTTGAGCTTTGTAATAGTTCTTGAAACTGTAATTTATTGTGGTTTCTCATTCTGGAATATTATTGGTCATATTTCACTATTATATTATTGATCATATTTGAACAAAAATTAATTCTTATTATCTTGTATGTTCTCTTATAAAATACAGCATTCCAGATAGTGTGAATGAGAAATTCAAAGTAACATGTAGCTCTAGATTATGTTAATTTTCCTGAGTTGATTGACTTTCACTGCTGAAAGGCAGATGAAGTAAAGACAGATTTTTATAATGAACTCACAAGTATTAAGATAATTTGATACTGGGTTTTGATTTTTGTGGGAGTGTCTATTTCCACTTCTCTATCACTCACAGAAAATAGCTATTAAGATCAAGTCCAAAAGCCTAGAGCTGAACTGTGTAGATTTGTTTTAATTTATAATTCTTAAATGTTATTTATTTGTTATTGTTTCTATATTGTTTCTTTGATTTTTTAAATAAATCTGTTGTTTTACTCCAAATAAGTGAGAGACATGAAAATTCTAATCACCTTCTCATCCTCAGTGGTTACTTTTTCTTCTTAGCTTTTTAGCCTTAGGGGAAAAGTAGGCTTACAGACGAAATTCAGCTCTTTGACTTTCTTCTTCTTCCAGATACTTGCCCAACAATTTCTTACTGCCTTTCATATCTCTGAAAGCCTAACAAAAATAATATGTTTGCATTTTGTCCAGCTTTCCTAATTGTTCTCTGTGAAAATCTTGACCTGAAAAAAATTACCCATTCATCACCAAATGCAAAACTTCTTTGGATTTGATATTATCTGTAACCTATCATCATCCAGATTAGCAACTATTGATTCTCAGCTTAATGACTTGAATTTGAAATGATCTTTATTTTTCATCTTATTATAAATTATGAGGAAATTATTTCTAACACAATATTAATTAAAGCACATTTAAGCATAAAATGATTTGTTTCACAATTTCACATTAGTTAAAACCCTTAAAAGAAAACTCCTATACATGTATATATATTTGTGTGTATATATATATATATATATATACAGAAAAATATAAATATATATTTTTCTTTTTAGAGACAGAGCCTCCCTCTGCCACCGAGGTTGGAGTGCAGTGGCACAATCACGTCACTGTAACCTTGAACTCCTGGGCTCAAGCGATCCTTCCACCTCACCTTCTCAAGCAATAGGTACTATAGGCATGCATCTTGTAATTTTTTAAGAATTTGTTACACAGACAAGATCTCACTGTGTGGCTCAGGCTTTTCTTGAACTCTTGGCCTCAAGCAATCCTCCCATCTCTGTCTCCCAAAGTGTTGGGATTACAAGCATGAGTCACCGTGCCTAGCCTCATATTTCTAATTTGTAGTTATACTTTTTAAGGAAAGACCTGTAGTTACAGTATTCCACTTCCTATTTATCTCATATAATTATTTTCACGATTAATTGTGGTATATAGATCCCATAAAATTTAAAACACAGTAGAAACTCAAGAAATGGCAATAACACATAAAATTTTGTAGTATTGTTATCACTTCACAGTGTCTTTAAATATAATGAGATCATTTACCAAGGATAGAATTTGTTTGCATTCTCCATTGATTGCTTTGTTGGAATCCATAGTTATAACAGAATGTAAGTAAATGCAACATGATTGCAGTTTTGGATCATAATTATCTGAGACACACTTGGAAGATTGCTACCTTTCATTAAAATAGGAGAAAATGCACTAAACATTAGTAGGAAACACTATTAACTATTATATATTTCTTTTTACATCCTGTGATTGAATAACTCTGAAAGAGCTTTGACACAAACAGAAAATTTGCAGGATGTAACATGCCTCAGATAGCATTATACAAGCCAGCAGATTTATTTTCAAATAAAAACGTAAAACAATGAAATATCTGTATCCTATTTGGTGTGATAATACAAGATTCCAGCCTTCTAGGAAAGGAAAGAATGACTTTTTTTTATTGCCAAGGTAATACATAACCACTGGAACTGATTTAATACTTATTTCATAAATCAAAGACAATTCACGTCAGTAACCAGGCTTCTGGAAGTCAGCCAATAAGCAACAGCAACACTCCATTAAACATACTTCTACAGTTAAAGGTCAGCCATTCCTAAACGCTTTCATTTTTGAAAGTCTGCCAATCCCTGAACTTCATGTTTCTTCAAACCCTAAATAAAATCAGCACTTTTGCGTTGCTCATAGAGACTGTCTTACAAGCCCAGCTCTCCTTTCACAAGAAGCAACACATTTTGCTTTTTGCTTTAGATAGTAAAGCATTAAAAATAGAGGATTTCACTATTTTTTAATGACCAACACTTTGATTTTTTCCATGGGAGTCTCAGGGAGAAAAAGTGTCTATGAACTCCTTAATTTCCCAGTAATCCTTCAGGTCTGCATTCAGATGAATTTCTCCAACACAATTTCAGCACCGATTTATTTCAGTAATATTATCTTTCTTAACTTATTTTGTTACCTTAGAATTCATAAGCAAATCCTTTGTACAAATTATTTAGATCTTAGGTTCACAAGAACACTATTTATAAATATTTTTACTTGTCTGCTTATATTTTTATTAATACTTTCATTCTTCCTTTTTGTAATATAAGCTTTTTACTTTAGAATAGTTTTTGATTCATAGAGAAAATGCACCAAAAAAATGCTACAAAGGCTTTTCATATACACCCTACTCAATTTTCCCTATTATTAACATATTAGCAACTCTAATATGGTAAATTTGTTACAATTAGAGAACCTAATTTGTTACGCAAATTTTCTTAGCTTTTACATAATCTTCATTTTCTGTTACAGAATCTCATCTAAGGAATTGATTTAGTCATCACACATTTTTAGGCTATTTGTGGCTGGGACACCCAATGCTTATTTGTTGTTTACCTAGTTGTACAAAAATCTTAAATGTTTGGATCAGCATTTAATTTTTTTTCTGTTGAATTTGTGAGGGTGTATTACATGAAGAATATGTAAAGACATAGATCTGATGAGTCTCTAATTTATGTTGGCCCAAAAGACTAATATTTTAAATCTATTAATCTGATGACTAATTAATACAAGGGGAATTGATGGAACTTTGCCTCGGGCCCCCACCAAACTTTTAGAACACTCTCTGACCACAAAAAAAGGTAACTTTTGTTAGTTTGTGTTGTTAGATTAACGTTAGCTGAGATTTTAATTCTAATATCACAATTTGCCTCTGCTTAGTTAGAAAACGGAGACTCCTTTTACAAGTTTGGACAGTAGCAGCTTTCTCCCTGTGTGTTACAGCTTCATCTACAAGGATGGTATCATTGTCTCCCAGGGGAAAAAAATCCCATCCTTTGAAAAAGTGCTTAATGAAAGTCGAAATTCTTCACTTACCTTGACATAAATGTTAGCATTTTATTCACATAAAAATACATACAATAACAAGTTTGACAGATTTGCATGTCATAAAAACATTTCTTAAAACCTCTAAAAAAGAAGGGAAATAAATACAAATGAGCAGTGATCAGCTTTCTTTGATTTACATCCTTAGCCTATAAAGTGAAGATTTCCTCTGTTCAATACGCTCTAGTGTTAGGCTATTTTAAAGACTTTCTAACAAAAGCAAAAAAAAAATAAAAAAATAAAAAAATCACACTGACAAAAATCACAGTTCTTAAACTGTGCCTTTCTCTCTCTGCCATTTCATTTCTACCTCTCACTTTAATCTCTCCTGTTTATTTTTTTTTCCTGCCCCTTCTTCTGATCTCTACAAATGACCTAGCCTTCCATTAGTCCTTCCCCTAGCCCCCAAAGAAAAGAACAGTCTTAATGCACATATTCCACTACGATTGCTGAACCAAACGTTAGATCTATACATGTTGAACTTAAACCCTGGCCTACAGCCAATTCAAGGTCAATAATTAAAGACTATTTTAAACTCCAGGAAGACAGACAGAAGTTTGTTTTTGAATTAAGGATTTTGTTAAATGCCTATTTAACCAAATACTTCACTTACTTGCTGGCACCTCAGAGAGGAATGTGTTTAAAAGCAGTAGAGTGCCAAAAAAAAAAAAAAAAAAGAAAGAAAATTTTAATATATTGAACAGTATGGTATGTGCTGTATAAAACTATTTCAGAATTTTTTCCATTAAGAATAAACAGAGGAGGCCAGGCGCGGTGGCTCACACCTCTAATCTCAGCACTTTGGGAGGCCGAGGCAGGTGGATCCTGGCTAACATGGTGAAACCCTGTCTCTACTCAAAATACAAACAATTAGCCAGGCGTGGTGGTGGGCGTCTGTAGTCCCAGCAACTTGGGAGGCTGAGGCAGGAGAATGGTGTGAACCTGGGAAGCAGAGCTTGCAGTGAGCCGAGATAGAGCCACTGCACTCCAGCTTGGGTGACAGTGCGAGACTCCGTCTCGAAAAAAAAAAAAAAAGAATAAACAGAAGAAATATTCCAACTTGTAAATGTAATAAAGAAGAATAAATGAGTTTAAAAATAGATTTTAGAAAAAAATTTCAAAACTATTCTGAGTGAAACTCAGTGCTTAAAAGAAAATAAAGCTTCTCCTGATTTTGGAAAGGGGACTCTGACCTGAAATAGGCTCTTAGTAAGGAAAACATGTAGAATGGGGAATTGACATTTTAAACACATGATTGAATATTTTCAAAGAGCATTAGATTGGGAGTCATCATGAAAGTATGACTCATCAAATAAAATAACCGGTTTCCAACTTTTAAAAAAGAGGTCCTCTATCATTTCTGGATTGTGAACTTATGAACAGACATTCCTTACAATATGCAAGCAGAAGAGCCACTAGAATTACTAGCCTATATTTGCTGAGAAACAAGATGATCACTATTAAAAATACATTAAATCCATGCTGCTGTAAGAATAACTAATACACAAAGATTTCTTGTCTCACCCTAAAACCACAAAAGTTGTAGTGTATAGGTTTAGGTAAACAATAAAATATCTTCCTATATCTGTATCAAACCCTTTAGCATTGAAGAGCTAATTTCTTGAAATGATGAAGGACCTAGTAGTAGAAATGTCTAGCAATTCTTAACTACATTCCCATCTCTCAAAGTCTAACTGTTGCAATAGAACCATTATCATTAGACTACTCATCTACTCTTACAGTACGTTTCTAAAAATCATATAGGTAGAAATCATCTTCCAATGTGGAAATGGCACATTAAAAATAATCGAACATATTCCAGAACATTTTTCCATATATATATATATGTATATGATCAAATTACAGAGTGCTTATACATTAATATACCTACACGAAAAATAATGCAATAAAATACAAAAATTAGCCGTGGTCCTATAATCTTGCCTATGGGCAAAAGATTCCTTGCAAATAGTTTAAAAAGTAAAGTCCAGATTGTTGCACCTATTTATCAAATTTCCTCAATATCCTCTTAACGCTGATTCTAGGCCAACTTAATAGAAAAAAAAAAGATTAATTGTTCTTTGTGCCAGACCCTGTAATACATTTTATTCCTTTCTCTAAAAATAACAATCAAGGGCATAGATTTGCCTAAATTCTGTAAGTATTTAGCAACTGTGTCGCAGTAGTGCTTAAGAACAAAATTGGTTTGGTCCAACTTGAAGACACATTTTTTAGTGATAGCTTTGTAGAACTTTCTTTGGTGTCCCGGTTGATAAACAGAGTCAAAATTATTTACTTTCAAACGAACAGTTATGCACTAGAAACTCATTATTGCTGCATTATTCTTTCAAATCTAAAATCAAAACATTATAGAATTCATGAATAACTATCCAGTGAAATGAGTTCCTCTATCACTTCACAGATATGTTGGAAAACCCGTACAATCATTTCTTTGTTGAAAAGTGACAGCACATACAGTGACCAAGAGATAAAAATGATTATACTTCAGGTGTTCCAAGTTATCTATCCTGTGATAGAAGATCTCAATTGGAGCTTCAGTGGCACAGTTGATTAGCATGGTTGCCCTTATGTGCAAATATCTCATTTTACTATGCAATTTATTCTATCGTTCCATAAGTTTCTTCTCTTGTTTTATCATTTTCAATCATCTTCGCTGCAGATAATTGGAAAAGTTGCAGATAACCTCATGAGTCTGATGATCTAATAAACAGAATTTGGATAGTGGCGAATTTCACCACTTCCCTACGTGGACATAAATCCTCCTGTATGATCAATCATTCTTTCTTCCTTTTCCATTGGAAAGAATATGTGTTCTGTTCCAGTTGTATGGTGTATTCTATAAATAACAATCAAGTCAAATTTTTGAAAGTATAGTTTAAGTTTTCTACATTCTTACTGGTTTTCTTTTCTTTTTTACTAATGATTATCGAAAAAGGTATTGATGTCTCCATCAGTAATTGTTGATTTGTCTTTTTGTCCCTTAAGTTCTATCTGTTTTTGCTTCATATGCATTGAAGAACTGTTATTGGGTAAATACATATTTAGATTTGTGTTTCTTTCTGATTAGTTAATTCCTTCATTATTATAAAATTATCATTTCTATAGTCTGTAATAATCTGTGGTCAAAATTCCTCTTTGATATAAATATGGACAATGTAACATTTTTATTGCCATTAATAAGTTATTTCCACCATTTAAAATTGTAGGTATTTGTATTTTATATTTAAAGGACATCACTTGCAAGAAGCATATACTTGGTATTCCTTTCTTTATCCAGACCTGACAATCCCTGCCTTTAAATTTGGTTATTTAATTATACGTTAGTTTTGTTTAATTATATTTTGTGACTATGGATATGGTTGTCTTTAAATCCACCATCAAGCTATTTGTTTGTTATTCATGCTGACTCTATATGTTCTCCCTTCCCGCTATTTTTCTGTCTAGTTCTGGATTTAGTATTTTTATAATTCTATTTTATCTCCTTTGTTGACATTAGGTATTATGACTTTTTATTGTGATACAGTATTAATTGATTTAGGCCTGTAATTCTCTCAGTTGTTCAACTTATCCCTAGACCCCAGGGGTCTTTTGGCAATGCCTGAGGCATTGTGACTGAGGCAGGTGACCAGTGGGTGAAGTCAAGGAATCCTGATAAATGTCCTACCATGCCGAGGACCGTCCTCCACAACATAGAAATTTCCATCCCAAAATGTCAAAAGTGTCAAGGTTGAGAAACCCCCTTTGGATTTTATAATATACATCCTTAATCTCATCACAGTCTACCTTCAAGAGGTTTTATACGACTTCACATATAGCACGAGAATGTTAACACAGTATAAAATTCTCATTACACTGTGCATACTGCAGTATAATCCTTTATTCCAGAAAAGGATTTACTTAAGTTTTGTCATGTATTTTACGACTCTTTATAACCACATAAGACATTGTTATTATTTTGCTTTTAAAAAATAATCATCTTCTGAAGATATTTACATAATAAAATTTTATTTATCTAGGTAGTTACTACCTCCAGAGCCCTTCATTCACTTGTGAAGCTCCACATTTCCAATTAACATCATTTTCCTCCTACCTAAGGAATTCTTTTTGCATAGTTACCAGTGGAAAATATTTCCATTTTTGCAACTATGTATTAATTTGACCTTTGGTTTTGAAACCTATTTTTGCTGGTTATAAAATTCTGCATTGAGATGATTTTTGTGTGCGTGCGTATGTGTCAGTTATTCGGTGATCCTGGTCCACTGTTTTCTTGCTTGCATTGTCCCTAAGTAGAATCTTGGCTGATATTTTATCTTTATTACTGTACGCTTAATGTAACTTTTTTCTGCCTATATTTTAGATTTTCTATTTACCTTTCATTTTAAACAGTGAAATGATTCTTCACCTTCATATTTTGTGTGCAGTAGGTTCATAGAACTTCTTGTTGTCTCTTTGTTTCTATGAATTTTATCAAATTTGAAATAGTTTTACCATTATTGCTTTGTGAAAGGAAAATAAATACTGGGGTTTCAAAAAAATCACTCAACCTGGGAAGTGGTTATGGCAAACCCATCTGCCATTCTATGTAGTCACCCATCTACTCACTGAAATAAATGCACATCTGATTGCCTCATTTGGAGAGGATAAGCAGAAACTCAAAAGAATGCAACCATTTGTCTCTTATCTACCTATGACCTGGAAGCCCTCCCCACTTCGAGTTGTCCTACCTTTGCCTCGAGCTAACCCACTTTTCCAGATTGAACCAATGTACATCTTACACATGTTGATTGATGTCTCATGTCTGCCTACAATATACAAAACCAAGTCGTGCCCCTACCACCTTGGGCACCTGTGGTCAGGACCTCCTGAGGCTGTGTCACAAGCACTCATCCTCAGTCTCGGCAACATAAACTTTCTAAATTAACTAAGGCCTGTTTCAGATTTGGGGGGCTCACACCTTCAAGATGTTTTCTGCATGAAATCAACCTTTATCTTTCTATTGCTACTGCTTTCTATTGCTATATCTTCAAACAAACTAATAATTTCTTCTGCAATGTCTCATCTGTTATTAATCCCAGCCACTGTATTTTCTCATAACAGAAATTGTAGCTTTCACATTAGAAGTTTAATCTGAATCTCCTAAAAATATTTTGTCTATATTTAACATGCCCAATCTTTTCTTTAGTTTCTACAGCATATGGAACATAGTTTAAAACCATTTTTATGTATTTTCTACTTATATTATCTAGGCTATATTTGGGATAATTGAGTTTTTATTTTTTTTCTTCTTCTTATAAGTCATGTTTTCCTTCTTATTTGCATACCTGGTTATTATTTCTCAGATGCCACATATTGCAAATTTTACTATGTTGGATGCTATATATTTTCATATTCCTTCAAATATATATGTATATATATAATTATTTTTATTTTTTTGATAAGGAGTGTCGCTCTGTTTCCCAGCCTGTAGTGCAGTGGTACAATCTCCGCTCACTGCAACCTCTGCCTCCCAGGTTCAAGGAATTCTCCTGCCTCGGCCTCCCAACTAGCTGGGATTACAGGCATGCGTCACTGCGCCAGGCTAATTTTTGTGTTTTTAGTACAGACGGGGTTTCACCATGTTGGCCAGTCTGGTCTAAAACTCCTGACCTCAGGTTATCAGCCCACCTTGGCTTCCCAAAGTGCTGGGATTACAGGTGTGAGCCGCCCCTGGCCCCTTCAAATATTCTTGAGCCTTGATTCGTTATATTATCAGGTTTCTTAAAAACATTTTGGTCTTTTTGGGTCTTGCTTTTAAGCTTTTTGATGTGGGATTAGAGCAATACTTAACTCTGTGGCTTGCGGGATTAGAGCAAAACTTACTCTGTGAGTTAACAATAGACTGAGACAAAATGGGTTCTAACCTTTTCATGTCTTATGAATATGAGGGTTTCTAGTGCGACTGATAAGGACAAGAATATACCATCACAGTACATGCTTCTGGGGTTTTTACTTCCAATTTTTGGTATGGTTCCTTTCTCAGAACAATGTATTGTTCTTCAATTACATACCTCCATTAGAAATCAGTTTAAGACTTGCATGGGGCCATCTACAAATCTTGTTTTTTGTTTTTTGTTTTTAGAATGAGTCTTGCTCTGTCGCCCAGGCTGGAGTGCAGTGGTGCGATCTCGGCTCACTGCAAGCTCCGCCTCCCGGGTTTACCCTATTCCCCTGCCTCAGCCTCCGGAGCAGCTGGGACTACAGGCGCCCGTCACTATGCCCGGCTAATTTTTTGTATTTTGTTTAGTAGAGACGGAATTTCACCGTGTTAGCCAGGATGGTCTCAATCTCCTGATCTCGTGATCCGCCAGCCTTGGTATCCCAAAGTGGAGGGATTACAGATGTAAGCCCCCGCGCCTAGCCTACAAATCTTTAGAACTCTCTATTTTCATGCAGCTTTCTGTTTCTGTTCCTTTGCCTTGTGGACCCTTGATAGAGTCGTTAGTCTTCTTGGGCACTCGTCCTCATGGCTTCATGTCAGGGAGACTTCTGAGCGCTGATTCTGATTCCCTTTGTGCAGGTACCTGGAATATGTTTTAACACTATCTGCTAGGATAATTGTAGAGCTCAGTTCATTTTGTTGCCTGATGTCCTCGATCTTGAGAACTACTGTGCTATATATAATATATTTTGCCCAGTGGTTTTTTTTTTTTTTTTAATTTCAAAGAGAGGATAAACTCAGTTCTTCTGAGTTTATCAGAAATGGAAGTGGAAGTGTCCATTGTCTAGTTATATATTGTCATCTGAACTTTAGCTCCTGAGATGAAACTACATATTTTCATTTTGTATTTTCAGTTAGCATTTGCATTCATTAAGATAACCTACTGACTTCAACTTTTTGTTTATTTAACCTCCACGGACTTTTTATTCTCAATTATGTGAAGATTTTAGGTGTTTTATGATGGATAGAACAGAAGTAGCTTGTTCACACTCAGGCTGCCTTGGACAACAGTAAAGCCACTACCTTTGGGTAATTTCCTATTTGAATGTATCTCTCATGTAAGTATGAATTATTTCCTTTCCATCCATCAAAAACAGATTTTTTTATTGATCCATTTTGATATTCTGCTGTATTAGTTACCTGTTGTTACTGCAACAAGTTACCACACATTTTTTTGGCTTACATTAACAAGTATATATATTAGAGTTTTATAGGTCAGAAGTTTAAAATGGGTATCACCGGGCTAAAATCCAAATGTTGACACAGCTGCATTAATTCTGAAGGCTCTAGGGGAGAATCCATTTCCTCTCCCTGTCCAGTTTCTAGAGTTGGCCTAGATTCCTTGGTTAGTGGCCTCTTTCCACCTCCTTAGCCAGCAATAGCCAAGTGAGCCTCATGCTGCACCACTCCAATGTGGACTCTTTTAAGGACCCTTGTTAGACAGTGAATTTATTTGAAAATCCAGAATAACTTCCATATCTTAAAGTGAACTGATTAGCAACCTTAATTCTTCTTTGTCATATAACATAATATGGTCATAGGTTTCTGGAATAGGGGCATGGACATTTTTAAGGGTTCATTACTCTGGCCTGGCTACCATATCTTGGTCCTGTCTCTAATTGCTTATTCTAGCTTGACTAGGTGTGAGATAAACACATAGGCATGAAAAACATTTGAGGTCTGGCCAGAGGTTAGCCCTTGCTGTTTTCTGTTATTCCAGCGGCTGTACAAGGAAGCTTTTCAACTTTTCTCTCAGACTCTAAATGTGAGAAATACTGAAAATCTGTTCATTACTCATCTAATATATTTTCTCTCTTTAATATACATGTTAACTATTTTTTACATTACATTCACAAAGGAGAGGGATGGTCCTCAATAGGTCTAATCTTTGTTTTTTCAGTTGAGAAAATATAAAAGCCCTAGTTACCACTCATATTCCAAACTTACCTATTCCATCTATTATGGGTTAAATTGTGTCCCCTCAAAATTCATATGCTGTAGTCTTAACCCTCAGTATTTCAGAACGTGACTAGGTTTAAGATAGGGGTTTTAAGCAAGGGATTCAAGTTAAATGAGATCATTAATGTAAGCCTTAACCCCGTATGACTTAAGTAGTTATAACGAGCGAAAATTAGGATACACGCAGAGGAAAGACCATGAAAAGATACCAGGCGAAGACAGTCATTTTAAAGATATGGAGAAAGTCTTTTAAAAAAAACAACTTTGGGCCTTGCGCAGGGACTCAGGCCTGTAGTCCCAGTACTTTGAGAGGCCCAGGCAGGCAGATCACCTGAGGCTGGGAGTTCGCGACCAGCCTGACCAGCATGGTGAAACCCCCTCTCCACTAAAAATGAAAAATTAGCTGGGCGTGGTGGTGCACGCCTGTAATCTCAGCCACAAGGATGGCTGAGGAAGGAGAATCACTTGAACCCGGAAGATGGAGGTTGCAGTGAGCCGAGATAGCACCACTGCACTCCAGCCTGGGCGACCAGAGAGAAATTCCATTCCCCCTTAGGACCCCCTCCCCCCACAAAAAAAAGAAAGAAACCGACTTTGCCAACATCCTGCTCTAGGAATTCTAGCTTTCAGAATTGTGGAAAAGTACATTTCGATTGTTTCACCACCCAGTCCGTGGTACCTTGTTATGTCAGCCATAGAAGACTAATATACCATGTCCATATTTTCCCCCCAAGAATTAAAAACTTAACAAGGTCTGAGTTTAACACTAGATTTACGTTATGTCAGTTAATGAAGGACATGTTTAAATGAAATAATTATTGACTCAGTTATTTTTTTTTAAAAAAAAAGTAAAGAAAAGAAAAAACACTTTTTACTGTTTTATCTGCAAAAACATTTTATTTTATTTTATTTTATTCTATTTTATTTATTTATTTATTTATTTACTGAGACAGGGTCTCGCTCGGTCGCCCAGGCTGGAGTGCAGTGGCGCCATCTCCCCTCACTGCAAGCTCCGCCTCCCGGGTTCACGCCAGTCTCCTTCCTCAGTCCCCCGAGTAGCTGGGACTACAGGCATCCGCCACCACACCTGGCTAATTTTTTGTGTTTTGTTTAGTAGAGACGGTGTTTCATCATGTTAGCCAGGATGGTCTCGATCTCCTGACCTCGTGATCCGCCCGTCTTGGCCTCCCAAAGTGCTGGGATTACAGGTGTGAGCCATCACGCCCGGCCTATATTTTATTTTTATTTGGAGGATAGTTGTTCCATGAATAGAATAATTCTGAGTCCCTGCCTCCAGGCACCATTTTAACTTAATTATCTTGTGCAAAACAAGAGTGAAAAAACATTACCTACAACATAACAGATTTGTTACTTACAGTTTAAAAACTCTATAGAAAATAATATCAACTGGAACGGGGCATAGGTGTCTAGTACAGACAATAGACCTTACTGTTTTTTCTCATATTTAACCTTGTTTTCATATTTAAATAAATATATATTGCTTACTTAATATTTTAGTATAATGGATGTTTTCAAAATATTGTAATATTATCTACTATTTTATACAATTATTCTATTAAAATATATTCAAGATATATCATAGCTTTTGTTTATAAGTCATTAGCCTAAGGAATTAGTTCCATCCCTCACAATCTGCGCTGTTAGAAAAAACATCCCACCTGTATGTTTTTAAAATTCTTAATCTAAAAAATCATGTCAAATGTAGTACTTAACTTACAGAGCTATTGTAAACTCAAACAACTCTACATAGACAGAGGACCCCAAAGAGCACCTGATATCCAGTATTCAATCAATTATATTAACCATTAGCCTAATAATTAATGTGATCTTCCACATATTTATAAACGCAAGCATTCAGTTTTTATTTCATAAAAATAAATATACTATTTCTAAATTTTGAAATTAGATCATTTCTAATCTTAGAATTCATTTTTTTCTCACCTATTTTTTGTCATAAGTTCATTAAGATTCCCCACAGTTTCTTACACACACTCACATTTGCACAAACACACACATGCATATTCAATTTTAGTTTTTAAAACAGGTATTTTGTACATTTTAAAATCTGATTATGGACTTCTCATTTTATTTGAGGGATGACTTACATATTGTAAAAATAACTTTTCATCTTCATTGGGCGGTGGAAAATTGTTTTGTATAATACATCTATAAAGTACTGTGAAGAACTGACATTTAATTTTCCTAATGGATCCACAGGCAACACCCATACTCTGGAGTAGACTTGTCTCTGTGTGGGAGTAAAATGTAAACCCTAAATCCAGAGCTGGGGCCAGTAGTCATTTTAAAATTGTCTCACATAAAATAATACATTGTCACCATTTTAGATTTTAGACAAGGTAAATTGTAAGGGAGTAATCTCAGGCATACAGATAGCCCAAATCTTCTTGTAGATGTTAAATAAAACATAATAAAACAATGATATTAACATTCTGCATTCTTATAATTCCTATCATCAGATAAGAAATATTTTATTATTATTATTATTATTTTATTTGTTTTGAAGCTGAAATGAGGTGTACTATTTTTGTTCTTTTTTACGTAATATGAATAGACACAAGAAGAAATGAAGATTGTACTTCTAGTACACCACAGAGATAAACTGTTTTATCTATATTATCAGCTTAACAGTAATTGTAACTAGAAAAGTCTCATGTAAGAAAAAGTCAATTATCAAGTAATTTTAAGTATGATTATTCTATTATCTCATCCTTAAAACTCCAATTCACACTTTTTGGTTTATTTGTTTTTTCTCTGTTCTTGTCTTATTTTTTTTAATCTAAATTTAGCTCTGGCAAGAATTTTATAAATAATTTTATAAATAATTTTATAAACAGGGTATTCCCGAAAGGTTTATAGGTGTATGCCGTAACATAGAACAAAATTCCCTTTCTGTCTTGAGGTTGGGATTGCAACCTCTGCTCTGCTGCAGTGTTACCTGCCTGACTGTCTGCCCCTGAAGAAATCAGCATGAGCCCAAGTGAGCTACAGAAAGTCTCAAACCTGTCTCAAATGATTTTATCACTGAAATCCTAAAACTAGGTCTGATAATGAGTCAGTCTGCCTAATTAAACCTGAGCAAACCATCATCCAGGTTTCAAATGAGTTAATTATGCATATCAAGAAACTCAGAAATTACTAACAATTCCAAACCCTTTTATAGAACAAACAAAGATTATCTCATATTCCAGAATGACACTCTGGACAAATAACTGTGTCTAACAATAAATAGAAATAGTTAGAATACATTTTTTTGAGACTGTGGCAGGAGTCTGTGGAAGCTGTTTCCCTCAAAGGCAGAGATGAAGGACATTCATTAGATGTCATGGTCACATCGGAGCAGATATAGCAGTCAAGACAATGTATGCTGATTTGTGGACAAATTTATATTATTTTCTTTTAACGTGTTTGGAGAACTACACCACTGGCTAATAGGACTCCAAATAGCTGTCACTGAGCTATGCTTTCCTAATTAAATAAGCTATAGAACATGTTACAGGAATTTAGATCTAAACATTATTTTTGTGGGTATGTGGCTTAATTATTTGTGCAGCTCTTTTCAGATATAAGTCAAAAGTAATTCTGACTATTTAACAGAGATGCACTTCCTAAATGTCAGGAAATGGAGGTCCAAACTCATTCTATAAATGTCTTGTATAGCTGGTCTTATTTATAATTAGTTGCAATACAAATCAGTTTCAAAAAAATATATAACATCTTCTGGATTTAACTTATAACTATTTACAATGTATTGAGGAATTATTAAAGTTACTAATACATTAAGTGCTACTAATTTGACTGAATATTGGAATATGTCTTTAAAAATCAGTTTAGATTGCCTAAATTTAAAATATATCACTATGGGTGTGTTTCATTTTAAGGACTTAAAGGTTATTGATTTAATATTACATTTATTTATGTGATTTTTCAGGTATTTGTGTTTTTATATTGGATTCAGAATTTCAGAAGAGAATATGATTCTCACATCAACTGTATTCCACATGGTTTTAATACTATTCATACACTTTTACTAAAAATATTTTAATATATTTTGAGTAGAAAATTATTAAAATTTAGCTAGTTTTAATAATATAAAAATATTATAATATCTACCAGTAAGTTTTGTTGAAAATAATAATATTCTTGCAAACAGATTTTCATATAGTCTAGAGTGGTCCTCAGTTTCCTGTCTCTATAGCTTATTTTTTTTTACATTTGTTATATTCTTGAAAAATCATTGTATATTTTGAGGACAAATTTAAGAGCATCTCTATTACAAATGTAAATTTGAATAATAAAATAACATCAAAGAAATAATAGAGTTATATCAAAGGAAATCACAATTAAAGTGGATTTGACTTCAGTGAATGTGTGCACAAAGAACACTAGATCTGTCCCTGTGCTTTTAAGAATCTTTTAGTTGCTTTTTAGCTTGCTCTCTTGATCCTTTAAGTTGAGGGAATAATGGCCAACTGGAAGATTAATATGCTAATCTCACACATCAAAAATGACTTCTTTAACCCATCAAATCAATTTTGCACAGAAAATGCTAAGGTTGCTTGAATGTAGACCCCACAAATTTGTACTCCAGGATGCCAGCCGATAAACAATCATATTTAAATGTCTTAAACCTATACATGCACCCTTTTATTTCAAATATACCCATATATTTGTAAGAAAATTAACAAAAATTATAGAATATTCTAAGCATATTTTCCCCAGTTTGTGTGAAAAAGTACTTGCTATAATCACTTATGAAAAGAAAAAAAAATAAACTAATGAGACCAACACACAAGACTGGATTATCTGATAAGACTTTTACAAAATAGAGATCTTGCTTAACTAATAATTTCAATGATATGGGCAATGGAGAGACAGAAAAAAAAAAAAGCTGGTTGGAGCCTTAATGACAGCTTTCTACATCTTTTCTTCTCAGACATTTATTCAGGCATTTGTTCTTTGGACCAGAACAACAGAAGATATTTAGGAGTGAAATTATGTGAGCTTGCCCCATGTGGTATGGAAATATTACATCTATAAAACATTTTATTTGTTGTTATTTTATTTTATTTCATTTTTTGAGATGGAGTTTCACTCTTGTTGCCCAGGCTGGAGTGTGGTGGCATGATCCCGGCTCACTGCAACCTCCGCCTCCCAGGTTCAAGCGATTTTCCTGCCTCAACCTCCCATGTAGCTGGCATTACAGGTGCACACCACCACGCCCAGCTTACTTTTGTAGTTTTTTTTTAGAGCCAGGGTTTTGCTTTGTTGGCCAGGCTGATCTGAAACTCTTGACCTCAGGTGATCCACCCACCTTGGCCTCCCAGAGTGCTGTGTTTATAGATGTGAGCCACCATGGCTGGCCTATTGGTTGTTATTAACCATAGTTTATGTGACACTTTCCAGGAAACCTGACCATATACCTACAGATTCTGAATTCTTTTATTAAATCAATCTTAAGTATTCCTAAGTAGAAACATCCTGTTAAGAATATTTTATAAATATAAACTTTTCTGATCGAAAATATATTTAGTCTATCTACACAGAGTTTCAGTAACTGTGTTGACAACGAAATTAGATGAATGAGGGAATGAGGGAATGAGTCACCTGTGTTCACTTCTCCTTCTTCTTTTTTTTTTTTAGACAGAGTCTAACTCTGTCAACCAGGCTGCTGGAGTGCAGTGGTGCAATCATGGCTCACTACAGCCTCCACTTCCTAGGCTCCAATGATCCTCCCACCTCAGCCTCCCAAATAGCTGGCACCACAGTCACATATCATTTGGCTGGCTAATTTTTTTTTTTTTTTTTGGTAGAGGCAAGGTTTCACCATGTTGCCTAGGCTGGTCACGAACTCCTGAACTCTGGCAATCTGCCCGTCTTGGCCTCCCAAAGTGCTAGGATTATAGGCATGAACCACTGTGCCCGCAGGTACTACCCATTTTTACACTAAATATGGGTGTTCCTGGAACTGTCATGGCATTGGCAGATATGTGGTTTAATATTTTACCAAGTTTGTAATGAGGTACTAGGTGAAGCCTAGGTCAAATCCAGTGCCATGTTGGGACCATGTGTATTAGCTAGCGTGGCTCACATCATGTTTTTCAGGGTCTTATTGGCCCCTAGCTTATGCAGCTATTTCAACAGTTTCCTTTTTGCTAGTCATGTGAAACTACTGCCTGGAATCGTTTATCCTCCTGCAACTACCTTTTGTTATCCCTATTTCAAACCTACAGAGTCTTCTAGGGTATCATCCCATCTACCTCTTAATTCTTTCTACCTCTCTACATTGATTTGAGCAGCTTCCTTCTTAACATTGTGATCTCCTTTAAGTTCATCATACTCACTCAACTTTTGTTCATCTCAGGCCTTTGCACATTGTCTTCTTTTTAACATGACTGTCTTGTCCATGCTCCCCTCACTAACTCCTGATCCTTCATTCATCGCGATGAATATGTCTCCTATTTGAGATTCCATCTTCAGTGTACCTGAGATGCTTGGGCAGGCATTCTCTGCCCTTGTACCCTGCTCTTTTTCTTTATATCCTCAACACATTTTAATGATTCCATAAAATTATTTTATAAATATACATATTAATATTTATTTTTAACTTATGATATGCATAATCTACTAGAAAATAAATTCTTTTAATCAAGGACCTTGTGTTTTTATTCCCACCTATGTAGAATAGTACGTAGCACATTGTATTTTTGAATAGATAAATGGTTTAGATTAAGAATAGACACCTTGGCCGGGCGCGGTGGCTCAAGCCTGTAATGCCAGCACTTTGGGAGGCCAAGACGGGCGGATCACGAGGTCAGGAGATCGAAACCATCCTGGCTAACACGGTGAAACCCCGTCTCTACTAAAAAAAACACAAAAAACTAGCCGGGAGAGGTGGCGGGCGCCTGTAGTCCCAGTTACTCGGGAGGCTGAGGCAGGAGAATAGCGTAAACCTGGGAGGCGGAGCTTGCAAGTGAGCTGAGATCCGGCCACTGCACTCCAGCCTGGGCGACAGAGCGAGACTGTCTCAAAAAAAAAAAAAAAAAGAATAGACACCTTTTACGGTTGAGTACAAAATAATATGATTTTTAAATATATATTTTAAATAAGTACTTCAATTTCAAATTAATTAGGATTTAATTCCATATAATCATAAATAGATGTTTTATTTAAACCGTCTATAAATACATTCCACAGGTTAAGCTAAATTAGATAAAATGTACACCAAAAATTAATTTTCTAATATTATAATTTCAGGCATCTGAACGGTTCTGAGGGAAGATACATTTATTCAAAATATACATGGAATCATATTAGATGTGAACCCTATAAAGCTGAAGACCAGTAGCATTGCCTTTTTCATAGCTCTCTATGGTACAAAGAGAACAAATTATTTCTAACCTATTTTCTGCTCTGATTGGCATTATATTGTATCCTTACTACTCTGTGGAAGCCAGCTAATGTTCATGAGACATGACTGTCATCACAAGTAAATGGAATTTCTTCCCTGTTAAAAAGAAGAATTAGATATATTACTCAATTTAAATTCTCTAGTGCTTGCTACTAACCATCGTATAGACTGAAGCATCTGGCTAGGTTATGCAGCTACCACAGACTGTAAAAGTCAGCATTTAAAAGCAGACGACCAGATTTTTATCACATTGTACCCTCTGTCCCCCTTAGTTTCTTCTTCATTGGAAATTCAAAATTTATTTCACCAGTTCTGCAAAATAGTGTCACCTGTTACCATATAAATTAAGAAACAGTCAGAAAGAAGTTAATTGCCTTGCTCAGGGACACATGGTAAATCAATGGTAGAATCAGTAATAAATGGTTTCCTTGGTCACAAATAACCCACTCTTCTACAAGAACATAAAGCTAATGTAAATTAAACTTTACTCAGCCTAAATAATAAACAAGTTCTAAAATCTAGTGTATTTTAAAACAGCTAAACCAAGTAGAAGAGGCTATTGCAACAAAACCATATTTCCTCTTCCTATTTTATTTCAGAAATGTCTATGCACTATTTCTGATAAACATATTACATTTTCATTTAAAAAGATGCTTTCATTTTACATGCTTATCAGGTTTAAAAATAAAGCTGCTTTCAGTAACCTTTATATAATTTAAAATATATATTTTAATTTTTAAAATTTTTTGCCTTTTTTCAATCCAGTTTAATTTTATTTTATAATTTGATATATATAATAAATATATTATCATTTTATGTAATTATTCACCCCCAAGTCAAATTTTTATTTGTTAGAATTAGATGAAGACACTAGTAAGCCTCACAATTTGTCAACTTACTACTTATTAATCCTACATTTTTCACCATCTATATGAACAAAGCATGTAAAACTTAGCTTTTCACTCCAATATTTGGTTTTAAAATCTATGTAAACAGCCTTTGGGGTGACACGGTTTAGGTCTTTACAGAATTACATTTACTTTATTTATTTTACTGAAGTAGAAACTTGACTGGGGATTTGTTTATCATTTATACTACAAAGAATATACTAAGAGTGTTTCTTCTCCTTGAGCCCAATAGAGAAGCTCTAAAGCTCTCCTAATTTGTAGGTGAATTATTATCCACAATGTTTTGCAATGTACAAGAAGACACAGTCATTTTCAAGAAAAGGAGATCATATGAAATGCTTCACAGGAAATATTTCTCCCTTAGTTACTGCATCTTTTTCTGAAAGAAAATGTTTGTGATCATCTGCATGGTGCTACGAGGTAGATCACAGAAGCACAGATCCCCTACCAGCTTCTGAGGCAACTGTAAACGGGCAGGTGTCATCTCAATAGCGTTCCTATGAATGCTCAGTAACTGGAAGAAAAGACAAGACTAGGCTTTTCCACGGAAACTGGAAATTTCCATGATTCATAAAGGACTAAGAGAATGCAACTATTCATTTATCTCATCTTTTAATTAACTTTATTTTGGAATAATATAATTTCTCTTTTCTCTTAATATGACTGCCATATATTAAGAGATATAACCATTTATAGACAACTGAAATTTTAGCTTTTGAAATTGGCACAAGGTTTCTAATCTATCATGGTGATGTCTCTGAATACAAGAGAAATGTACCTATTTCTTTAATGAATATGATACATAGTATTCTGGATAAGTATTTGCATCTCTGCATTCTGCTACCTTTTACCCTTTTTATGTTTCCCACAAAACATCTATGTATCTTATCTATTAATCTCATTTATTTAAATTAATAATCATGGTTATATTACATTACATTATATTATAGTGGGTATCCTAACAGTATTTAAATTTTTATCCTGATGTTTTAGTTACCTGAAGCATAATTATCATATCTTTACCATTTTCTCCCTCTCAAGTGTACTATAAATATCAACAATAATTTTCCTGAAGTGGTAGTTGGATTCTGTCAAGGCATCTACTTCTCTCAACTCTCCTATGGTCCTTAATTGCCTCTTTCATAAGATTACAACTTCTAATCAAAGATAAAAATGGCTTTGTCCAATTCTTTAAAGTATGCACATTCCTATTTCTCAAAGACCGTATCACTAATTCTATCTCAAGTAACATGTCATTACTTAAGCACATTTTATCTTTCTTATCATGTACTTGTAGTGTTTGACTCTCAACCACATATTTTCAAAATATTATTTAAATTTTTCTTTTTCAAGAAACTTAAATTCGAAGACAACCTGCCATAAAGTATGCATGCCTCTGTATTAGTAATATCCTGTTTGTCTTTTGTCAGTATAACCAATTTATTTGGAATTGTATTTATTCTCAATTTAGTCACATAACATTTAGTTAATATTTTATTAGCCTATATGCAATCTTTCATTTTACTCCTAAGTTCTAAAGGTGTTTGAAGAAACAACATACTCAGGAAACTCAAAGGTTGCTTATCAGTGATATTCTAGAATGAATAAACACAATGTCATCTCTTTTAGATATTTATTCCCGGCAAGCCTATTTGTTTAATATTTTTAACTCTTAATTTCTGTGCTATTTTTTCATTATAACTATACTGAAATTGAAAATGTGCCACTTTCTCTATGTATTGCTGGTCACAGCTCATTGCTAAAGTGGCAATTCAAATAGATTTGTGTCATTTACTTTTTTCTTATTTTTAATTTCATCCATCTTTTAGTACGTTAAAATAGAGTCTGTGCCTAATCTTTGATTTAATAATGAGAGTTTATTAAATGGTGCAAAGTATGACTTTTCATTAACTTTGAATATTTGAGATGACTATCATTAGTGGCGAGCTTGGAGTTGATGAGTAAAATGAAATAGAAAACTAGAATTCTTTTACTACCAAAATCCTCAAGATGCCTGGAGAATAAATAATGTGGAGAGGGGCAACATTAAGTCAGAACTGCAGCATCTCCATGAAACGCCTAATGATGTATTCACAGTTATCGATCCATTAGCTAATTATAAATGAATCATTATGGTTTGTAAAGATTTGATGGTTTATTTGGCACTTTTGTTTCTCCCAATTAACTGAACTTACCGATATGTCGTGTTTCCATTTAGAATATATTATTAACTAAATATTTCATATCTTATTTGCCTACATATGCAACATATATTTCAACTGCATACTTTAAATATTTCTGAAAATAAGGACATCATCAAGGAAATATAAGATTATTTTAAAATACATCACAAATTGGTATAAATATATTTTTCTGGCTGATGAAGTTGTGGTCTTCTATTAACATTTTACTAAGAGGTGCTATGTAATAGGCTTCCAGCTCTCCAGTTACAGAAGTACTATTTCTGCTGTTGATAATCAAGAAAAATAACAACTTAACTACCCATTTCTTTAGTTGCATGAGAAGACTGAAACACCCAGGCAACAGAAAAAAAAAAATGATGGAAAAGTATTATGCTATCTATGAGAAAGCCTTCCACTTATAAATACTAAGAACTCCAAACAGAGACAACTCATAAAAGCAGATTTTTGCAAATGTGGCATTAGGTGTCACAGTAAAAGGTTTTACTAACCTTTCCACATCTTGCTTCAACAGACAAGATTACTGTCTATTCCAAGAATATTATGTATTGATTAGTAATACAGAGTATATTACATATTGTTTAGGAGAGTCCCAATCTCACATATTGTTGGTCCCCAACCGGTATACAAGTGAGTTACAAAGAAAACATCACTCCAGACTCAAAGACCAGCTGCATCTCAATGAGGAGGGATGGAAGTTTGGTTTATGATTCCCATGAATATCAGTTCACTGCCCTTATTTTTCTGGAAATCCATTCTTTGAATGGAAGTCAGTTTCTGTGGCATACTAAGAGACTAAATGTTATAATCAATAGGGACTTCTGAACCCATGTTCATTATCAACAGTCACACACTCAAATACTTTCATGATTAAGTTATTACATAAATACAGGAAGCTCCTAGCCAGGGATCTATTTTATGGAGCATTTTAGAAACTGCAGAAAATATCTTTATATTTAACATATTATTTCTTAATATTGTGGCCCCAAATTAAGTTAATCTGCTTGTGGCAATTTGTAATTATTTTAGGCATTGAGTCTTACAGTACATGATTAAAAATATATCAGATAAGAATAAAAATATTTTAATAAAGTTCCAACATTTCAAAGATTATCCCGCACATAAACTATTTACCATTTCATCTTAATGTGAAATCGATGTTGATTTGATTAATTATCCTTCACCTTTTTAAAATTGTGCCTTGTTGAGCCTCCCAAAGTGAGATTAAAGACAAGTTAGTAAACATTTTTTTTTTTGGCACACGACCACCTGGGAGGTGTTTTCAAAAGAACACGTAATAAGTGAAATTTTATCATGCAATCTTTCCCTTTAGTCAGGCCAAGGATAGTCTGGTTTTCTTCTCCCCTTTAAATGGCAATAGTAACTACATAAATAAAAATGAATTTTACAATCAATACATATGTTGCAATAATTTGCAAAGTTGATGAAGTGCATTGTGTTTGATCATACAGACATATGATGCAGACACTTTGTTTATACCTACAATTCCTACATAAAACTTTTGCATGCATGAAAGTAAGGCCTATATAGGGACATTCTTCAGAAGGTTGTTAATAAAGACAAGAATTTCAGAAAAAAAATTGTTCCTCAAAATTGAAATAGACTAACGTGTGAAATATTGTCAAACTAGAAAACAATACATTTTTTAAAAACTAAAATAGCTAGACCTATGAATAATGGCACTGGTAAGTTTTAGAATCATTATATAAATAATGTTTAACAAATTGCAAAAGGACAGGGACTGGAACACACCAATAAATATTCATATTGTTACATACATATATAGTAAACACATGCAGCCTGGATGGGAGATATGCACAATAGCTTCAGAAAAAAAGATTATACCTAGAGTAAATATTTTCAAAATTGTATAGAATGAAAAGAAGCTGACAGTTTTAATATTTTTAATATTATTTCAAGCAAGGTTTACATTGAAGATTTGATATCTCCTACATGATGATATTTATAGAATATAAACGCATTTTTCTCTATGCTTTTCTCAGGGTTGAGATGTTTAAATTATATATTTATTGTGAGAGACAAAATAATTGTCCCCCAAAAATATCTGTATTTTTTTAGAACTCTCCAGTAAAAGAGAGACTTATTGTAAGAGATTGTCTCTTGTGATTATGGAGAGTGAAAAGTTCCATGTTTGCTCCTTGCAAGTTGGAAACCCAGAAAAGCTGATGACATACAGTTCAAAGCCTGAGACCTGGAAAGACAATAGTAGAGACTGCAGTCTGGGTCAAAGGCCTGAGAAATAGAAGTGGCAGAAGATAGATAACCCTGCCCAATCAGTCAGGCAGAGTTAATTCAGCCCTTTTCTACCTTTTTGTTTTATTTAGGCTTTCAATGGATTGAATGGTCTCCACCCACACTGGGGAGGACAATCTGCTTTATTCGGTCCAGCAATTTGAACAGTAATCTCTTCTGAAAACACCACCACAGACACACTCAGAAATAATGTTTAACCAGCTGTCCAGGCATCCCATGGCTCAGTTAAGCTGACACATAAAATTAACCTCATAATGACCAAACTTTAATCCCTGAAACTTGGGAATGCATTCGTTTACATGGCAAAAAATACTTTTCAGATGTGATTAACCTAAGAATTTCTAAATTGGCATATTATATTATCTGGGTGAGCCCAAACAAAGTCCTTATAAGTCAGAATACATCAAGGAGAAATATTTGAATATGCTATGCTGCTGGCTTGAAGATAAAGAAAGGTGCCACTAGCCATTGAATGCCAAGCAGCCTGTAGGGGTTCGAAAATGCAAGGAAAGAGATTATTTTCTAGAATCTCCAGAAGGAAAGCAACTCTGCTGACACCTTACTTTAAGTCCAATGAAAGTCTGGACCTGCAGCTCTGTAAAATAATACATTTATGTTGCTTTAAGCAGGGTAAGTTTGTGGTTATTTGTTTCAACAGCAGTCGGAAACTAATATATGCATACATAATATACATAATTATACATGCATATATGATACTTTAAATTCAGTAGTTTGTCTTAAGCTTAGATTTTAATAGAAGATTTTAAAAGAAAAAGAATTTGTCAAAAATGCACAGATGAACTCATACTGTTCATAATGCTAACAGCAAATAGCCAAAGACCTTATAGGTAATAGCCAGAAATGATATTTAAATTTCAGAAAGCTAGCTAGCAGTTCTTGTTAGTAGAAGCAAAAGACAGAAAGTAAAACACTGAAAGTTAACTTATTCTAATTAAGTGTTAACATTTACAAAAATAATAAAAATAAAACAGATTTTGAAAGCAGAAAATATGGAAACACAAATGAACAATATAAAACCTATTTTTTGACGTGGTTTGAAAAAAAGTCACTGAAAATAATTTATCCTACTCTTTAAAACTAAAATCAACCACCAAACATGCATATCTCGTGAGATTTTTAAAAAATGAAAATAAATAAAAGCTTTACTTCAAGGAAATCTGCATAAAGATCCAAGTACTCCTATCCTATGATGAAACTAAAAAGCTGTAATAATTCAATGTCATTGAAATCAAACTGAATGTTATAAAATTAATTTTAAAAGTCATGATATATATTTCTGTATGATAAAAATTATTTCCTTTTTTACTGACCAATTTATTATGACATTTGCAAAACATTTTTAATAAAACAAATTATGTGGAAAGATTTAATAGAACTGTGCTCTAAAATAAGCATGGAGCAAGTTCTGTATTATTATTGATATTGTCCAACATGCAGATTCTTACACATGGAATCACTGGTAAATTTGGTGATCTGTCATACATTGTCAAGGTTAGCTGATGAGGCTCTGCTTATTAAAACATGCTTCTCATATCAATTATTTTTTCTGTCTTTACAAAATAGCCAAGTACCTTGATTTGTCTGTAAATAGTAGCCATTCACATCCTATCCATTTATGTGATTTTATGTAATTTTAATTGAATATTCCAGATACTATCCAATTTATATACAGTTTATATACAGTCTATATAATGCACATAGTTTATATACAGTGTGTATATATATACACACACAGGAACACAGTTTATATACAGTGTATATGTATATAAACACGTTGTGTTTAAGATAAGCAATGGAAAACACCTGAGATTTCAATTCCCAAACCTAGGAAGAGTACAAGTAGATCTGAAAACTTCTTTTCCAAATCCAGTGAGTAGCATTCTTCACAATGTTTAATCATGAAGCAAAGCTTCTCAAATATGCTATTAAGAAAAATGATGAAAGCTGGATAGAAGGCAGCTTAAACTGTTTTCCATAATTAGTTCAGAGACATTTTAATTTAATTTAATTTTAATTCCTTTTTATATTTTTGGAGTAAGTATTTTTAAAGAAACTATATAAAGGAAAAGCGCACAAATAACAAGTATAGATTGTACCTCAATTTTCTGGAAATGAACACACTCATGAAATCAGGAACTGGGGGACCAAACAGGCACAGTATTACCTACTCCATAAGAGTCCACTCATGTCCCTTCAAGTTGCAGCATACCCCCATCACGAGGGTAATACACCAGACCTTGACTGTAGTTGATAGATTAATGTCACTGCTTTTAGGCTTACCATAAGTAGAATTACATACTGTGTTATCTACTGTGCCCCGTTTCTTTTGTTCAACATTTTATTTACTTATAAAAATTATCTCCATTGTTTTTCATATATTTAATTACTTTACTTGGTTGTCATATAGCAGTGGTTCTTAATTGAAGGGGATTTTGATTCCTATAAAATATTTGACAATGTTTGGACATATTTCAGGTTTTAACAATTGGGAAGGTAACACAACTGTCATCTAGTAGGTAGAAAAATCCTACAATACACTGGACAGCCTCCTACAACAAAAATTATTCAGCTGAAAATATCAACTGTTGAGAAACGCTTCTTTACAGAAATATATTCATGATTATATCACAGTTGATTGATCCATTTTATTGTTGTTAAATATTTGGATTGATTATACTTTGGGACTATTCTAAATAATGCAACCATAAACATTTTTGTAGCTGTGTTTTGGGTATTTTACAATAGAATTTACCTAGAAATCAATTAAAAATAGCTCACTAGAAAACATTTTAATAATTTCCAAATAGCCAATAGCCAAAATAATAAATTAAAAGAGAAAAGGGACAATTCTATTTAAAATGTATTAGTGCATTCAATATTTTTGTTTTGCTAAGTGTGCAAATAAATATTCCATAAATTTAAATATGTTTTGAGGAAACAATACATTTTAAAAACTGGTATTTCAATACTAAATGTTAGTAATTTAGATGTCCCAATAATCTCAAAAATTCTAGATTAAATATCATCTTTAAAGTTGTCTGTGGATAATAATATATTTGAATTTTGCTACAAAGCACACAGAAGATAGATTTTATCTTATTTTCATCATATTATTTCAGACTGAATTTTTAAAGAATTTATTTCTAATTTATCTTAATTTTAAGAATCAAATATATTTAATTTTAAAGAGTTTTCATTTCAAGTATTGTACATGTTTATGATACACTCCCCCAATATCACGTACGTTACTAAAATTAATAACTAAAATACAATGGGGGATAAAAAGCAATACTTTTCGAATCTTGGTCATATTACCCCAAAATTTTTCTTCAATGCATAAATCAAATGGGTTCTTTCTGATACTTTTTAAAAATTATCCCAAGCAATATATTTATTTTTTGAATTGTTATATCATATTTTGAAATATAAAATGATTTATTTTACTTTTAGTTATACTGATTTTGTAAGTATTTCTATACCAAGTATACGTTTTTTAACAATCTGTGACTTACTGTCATCTTAGATAATCTCAGCATTTAGAAAATGTTTGGCAAATACTAAATGAATGAACTACCTTAAAGAATTATCTTTTCATGTCATTTTAAAGTAAATATTGGTGTATTATTAAAAATTTGGGTGCAAGAGTTTAAATGAATGTCTATTTGGAATATTTTCAAAATGTGGAGTCAATATGTAATTTTCTATTCTTTTTGGGAGCTCTAGTTTTAGTCGGTTTCCTTGTTTTTCTTGTATCTGACATCAAAACTAGGAATATGCTAAACATGTGAGAAATGCTGTATGCCATGGTAACTAAGATTTTAACCTTCCTATGACAAGTTTCAAGTGCTGTCACACTAAAGCTCAGTTAGTTTTACAAAACTAATGATGCCAAAAGCTAGAAAAATAGCCATTCTATAAAAAATAAATTTCAACATCTGTGATATAAACCATAAACCAATAGATTAGTCATTTTTAGCAAATTTGGCAGATGTAAATGAGAGAAGAAACTGTAGCTAAATTTCTGACAATTACACACAAAATATTTACACTTTGAGAATGTCAACATTTATAAAATTCTTCATGTTATATAACATTTACTTTATTTTGAATTGGTAATATTTTTTAAGTTTCTTTTTATAACTAGTTTGCTCTACTATAGCTTTTTAAATGTGCACAATCTATGTTCTAAGGAATGTTAAAAATACTGATATAACAAAGTTTGAAGTGACAACTCAAGCTTAAAACAACATACTTTTAATTTCAGTTTAATTCTTTTAGCAACCTTTATGTGCTTAGTGATCATTATTATTTATTAAAGGGACAAACAGATTCTATCTTTAAACATGAAGACAGTAAATAATTTAGGCTTTTGGGAACATTCAATTTCAGTCACAAATATTCAATTCTAACACCACAATGCAGAAGCAGCAATAGGGAATATGTAAACAAATAAGTTGGCTGTATTAGAAGAACATTTTCTTCATGAAAACAACTGATGTGCAAGATTCGGTTTATAGATCATAGTTTGCAAACCCCTGATTTAGATTATGTCATATATTGTATTGTTACACAACCAGTAGGTAAGTTTCAGAAATGATTTATGATCCTTCTTTTAGAAACATTCCATACTAAAGATGTTTCCATTTAACATTTCTACAAAAATAATTCAGGAATGAACTACAAATGGTTAAATAAATGTATTGATTAGTGTAGCTAGACATTTTTCCAAGAGAATGAAACTATACTAAAATCATTAGAGAAAAACAACAAGCAGGGAAGTTATTAATTGAAAAACAAAGTAATTTTTCTGCCATAAACTTGCTTAATTCACAAATGATAATTACAGAGAATATGGAAGCATAAAGAAAACCTTCCTTTTTAACAAACCAACATACACAGCCAGGGCTTTTCAGTTTCTAGTCTAACACATAAGAGCATTGGAAGCCATTGCTCCCACTTTCACAACAAGGAAAATAAAAGCAAAGCAAAATAAAAATCGATTATCTTTAGATCCATCAGACAAAGTTGCAGGGCAAACTGCTGTCCTAAAACCTGTTGAGTCAGACAGATACAGAAATTAATAGGTTATTCACAGCAGAAGCCCAGAAGCAGAAGCCCACAGCTGGAACCAGTATTGGTAAGAGTACTTGAAACTGTAATTTGTTAATTGCAAAAGCTCAGTGTAAACTACCTTGACAGTTAAAAGCTCTGAAGGGGCAAGAAGACACACCATTGGGAGTATTACTACCAGAAACCTACTGAGTTCTCAGGGTAACAGTTGAAGAAAATATATTCCTCTTTCTGGCTGGGGGAGGGAAAAGTAACCACTTGGAAGTACTCTCAGAGCTCCCTGTTGTCCTTAACAAGGCTCGTTTTTAGGTAAACCTGTATATCATAGCGGACTAGGGGATTACCAAAGACTAATCTATCTGAGAGAAGAGATATTCCCTTCCCTGAAGGGAATCTTCTGAAGAGAGGAATCTGTCTGAAGAGAGGAAACAAGCATCAGAAACAGTCTTAAGATATTTAAGAATATTGAAATCAAATCGAGTATCTTTTTGGACCATAATGGTATGAATCTAGTAATCAATATCAGGAAGAATTTTGGAAAATCTGAAAATACATGTAAATTAAACACCAGCTGTAACCCCCTTTTAACTGCTGATGTTGGGGAAGAGGAATAGCCAATGAAAGATTACAAAAAGACAATTACCTAATTACCAAAAGACCTAATACCTAGGTCTACGGTACACCTCCCACTGTCACACAGCTTACGACCACATCAATAGGGTTCCTGTATAGTAACAGGAGATTACAGCTAAAAGAACTGCAAGCCTCAATCTATTTAAGATATCTCTTGACAAATCCAAACATAAGCAGGGAGACAAAACAAGATCACTAGGAAAAATTTTAGCCACTGACATCATAGCTACAGAAAGCAGTAAACACAGCCTAATTCCTGGCCAAAACAACATAAAATGTCACACTAAATACCTATCTACCTTATTCCTATTATGCGATAATTTTGTCTGGCTTTCTACCAAAAAATGTGCTGAAGGTAACACACCAACCCTGTCTGAAGAGAGGAAGCAAGCATCAGAAACAGGGTAAGACAAAGATTTTGAAATTATCACAAAGGAAATTTAAAATAACTATGATAAATATTTTAAGTGCTATAATGAAAAAAGTAGGCAACATGTACAAACATATGCGTAGTATAAGCAGAGATATGGAAACAAAGAAAAATCAAAAGGAAATGTTAAAAATAAAAAACATAGTAACAGAAATGAAGGATCTCCTATATGGGCTTATCAGAGACTGCACACAGCCAGTGAAAAAATCAATGAGCTTGAAGATAAACCATTGATTTGTAACTAAGATACAAGGAAAAATCTATTAAAATTAAAACAGGATTTTCAAAAACCATAAGATAATTATAAAATATGTAACATATGCATAATTGTAATAAAAGAAGAAGAAAGAGCAAAAGGAAAGAAGAATAATTTGAAGTAATAATGATTGAGGTTTTTAAAAATATTAAGGACAGACACTAAATAAACTACAGATTATGGAAACTCAGAGAACAGCAACCAAGATAAATACTAAAAAATCTACATCTGTATATATTATATTTAAAGTATAGGAAACCAGAGACAAACATAAAATCTTTAAAGCAGCCTGAAATGAAGAACACTTTACCTCCAGGAAAACGATGATAAGAATTACATTGCACTTCTCCAGAAACAATTTTAGCAAAAGTGTAGAGTGACATTTTAAAGTGTTGAAAGAAAAACAAAATGAAACACCAGCTTATATTTCTTTATTCAGTAGAATTATTCTTCAAAATAGAAAAAAAGCATTAAAGACTTTCTCGACAAACAAAAATTGAATGAATTTGTCACCAGGACACCTGCCTTGAAAGAAAAGTTTAAATAATTTCTTCCAAAACATAGAGAATGAAATGGGTCAGAAACATGGACCTACATTGAAAAAAGAAACAATTAGATGGTAAAAGTGAGTATATAGTAAAATTTGAAAACTCTAACACTGTAATGATAATGTGTAAATCACTTGTAAATTTAGAATAACGTTTAAAAGACAACACTATTACAATAATAATACCTACAATAATTTTACAAGGAACACACAGTATAAAAAGATGTAACTGTGTGACATCAATAATTTAAAACGTGGGCAGTGGTTGGAAAAAAATGTAGTGTATTTCATCCAAATGACATGAATTTATGAGCTTAAAAATGTATGTCATAATTATGAGATATTTTTGTAAGTCTCAGTAAGATACACAATAGAGAAAAAGTAAAGGATAAAAGTATACTACTAAAGAAAGTAATCTAATCACTAAGGCAAACAGCAAAAGGAAGAAAAGAAGAAAGGATTTATAAAACAACAGAAAACAATTAAAAATAGCAGAAGTAAGTAAACAATAACTTTTAATCTAAATGAATTACATTCTTTAATCAAAAGACATAGAGTGGCTGAATGGATAAAGAAACAAGACCCAACTACATAATTCTTGCAAGAGACTCACTTCACTTCTATGGATACGTATAGAGTGAAAGTGAAAGAATAGAAAAAGATATCCCAAGAACCAAGGGAAACAAAAAATCATCAGAAAAAAAGACTTTAAAACAAAGAAGGTCATTATATAATGATAAATCAATTAACCAAGAAGGAATGGTAAATATATGTGCATCCAATTTTGAAACACTGAAATACGTAAAATACTAGTAGATTGGAAGGGAGAGGTAGACAATAATACAATATTATTAAGGAACTTCAATAACCCACTTTTAGCAATGAACAGATTATTGAGACAGAAAATCAATACAAACACATTGGATATAAACAACACTTGATACAAAATAAACCTTACAGACATACAGGACATTCCATCCAAAAGCAGCAGAATATACATTCTTCTCAAGCACGGAGAGAGCATTCTCCACAATAGATCATATATTAGTCCACAAAACAAGTCTTAACATATTTAAGAATATTGAAATCACATCAAGTGTCTTTTTGCACCATAATGGTATGAATCTAGAAATCAATATCAGGAAGAATTTTGGAAAATCTGAAAATACATGTTAAATTAAACACCATGCTTCTAAACAACCAATGGGGCAAAGAGGAAATTTACAAATAAATTTTAAGAATACTATAATAAACATGAACATACTGTATACCCAAATTTTATAAAACACAAAAAAAGCAGATCCAGAGGGAAATTTATAACAATATATGCCTATATGAATAAGGAAGAAAAATTTCAAATAAATAAGCTGTTACACCTCAAGGAATTAGAAAAAGAACAAACTAAGACCGAAGAAAATAAAAAGAATAAAACAATAAATATCAGAGCAGAAATAAAACAGAGACTAGAAAACAGTTTTAAAAAGGGAGTTGGTTTTCTGAAAAGATAAAATACACAAATTTCTAGGTAGACTGAGAAAAAAAGAGAAAACTCAGGTAATTAAAATCAGAAAAAGAGAAGGTACATTGCAATCGATACTACAGAAATACAAAGAGTTATGAGACTAGGATGAATAATTAAACCCCCCAAAAATGTATAACTTTGAAGAGATGGGTGAATTTCTAAATATATACAACCTTCTAAGACTGAATTATGAGAAATAGAAAACCTGAATGGACCATTTACAACTAAGGAAATTTAATCAGTAATAAAAAGTCTGCTATCAAAAAATGCCCAGGACCTAATGACTTCACTGCTGATTTCTACCAAACATTTAATGAATTAATACCAATCCTTATCACAGCATTCAAATATATAAAGAAGTAGGGATGCTTCCATCTCGTTTTACCAGGCCAGTTTTACCCCGATACTAAAGATAGACAAGATCACTACTAGAACAGAAAATTACAGACCAATTTTCTTGATGAACACCCATGCAGAAATCTTAAAAAAAAAAAAAAACTAGCTAATTAAAATCAATCAGAAGGAACATTCACCATGATAAAGTGAGATTTATTCCAGGGATACAAAAATGGTTCAACACACTCAAATATATAAATGTGATAGACAACATTAATAGCATTAAGAACAAAAACTATATAAGCATGTCAATATTTGCAGAAAAGGCATTTGACAAAATTCAACATTCTTTTATAATAAAAACTTTCAACAATTTATGTATAAAGGAAGGTATATCAACACAATAAAGGTCATATGTGACAAAAATCACAGCTAACATTATAGTAAATAGTGAAAAGTCAAAAACTTTTTCTGTATGTTTAGGAACAAGACAAAGCGCTTACTCTCACCACTTCTGTTTAACATACTACTAGAAGTTTTTGCCAGAACAATTTAGCAAGAGAAAGAAAAAAAAAAAAAGATATCCAAATTTAGAAGGAGAAAGTTAAAGTATCCTTGTTTGCAGACAACATGATCTTATGTATAGAAGGCCCTAAAGATTCCTGCCAAACTGCTAAAACTAATAAACTAATTCAGTAAAGTGTTAGGATACAAAATAAATGATTAAAAAATTACTAGTGTTTCCACACTCTAACAATGAACTATGTCAAAAAGAAATAAGTAAAACAATTCTATTTACAATAACTACAAAAAATACATAGGAAAATATTTAACCAATAAGGCAAAAGTTCTGTACCCTGAAAACTTTAAAATATTGGTGAAAAAAATCAAAGAAGATACAAACAATGTGAAAGTTATCACATGTTCATGGACTGGAGGAATTACCTACGTTATTGTTGTAATGTCCATACTATCCAAAATGATTCATATATTCAACACAATCCCCATGAAAATTGCAATGACATTTTTCACAGAAATAGGAACAATCCTAAAATTTGTATGGATCCATAAAGACTCCCAAATCCAAAGCAATCTTAAGCAAAAAGAAAAAAGGTGGAGACGTCAGACTACCTGATTTTGAAACATAACACAAAGTAATTAAAAAAGTATAGTACTGGCATACAGACGCATAGACCAATGGAAAAAAATAGAGAACCCACAAGTAAATCTGTGCATTTGTGGTCAATTAATTTTTGACATAAATCAAGAACACACAATGAGGAAATTACAGTCTGTTTAATAAATGGTAATGGGAAACTCAATATTGACGTACAGAAGAATAATATTAGACCTTCGACTAACACCATATACAAAAATCAACTCAAAATGACTTAAAGACTTACATGTAAGTTCCAAAATTTTAAAACCAGTAAGAGAAAAACTAGGAGAAGGGTCCCATGTCATTTTTCTGGGCAATAATTTTTTGGATATGTCCCTAAAAATCTAGGCAACAAAGGCAAAAAACAGACAAATAGGATTACATCAAGTGAAAAGCTTTTGCACAGCTGATAGTTACAGGAGGTAACCAAATGCCTGGGCAGATAGGGACAGATCCCTGATGAAACCTCACCTCGAAGCCAAAGACAGCTTAAAGCCTTAAAGCCAAGTTAAAAGTTAAATCCTCGGACAAGAGTGAGAACATGTCTTCCTGTTTGGCATGTTTTCCCTTGATTGATCCCCACACTTCACCTAGTTTACATATACCTACCCTTTCCTAATAGGTTTTCTATACTGTTGTGCCCACCTTTGAGTGGTGTCTTCCCTTTAACCTGTTTTGCATACTCACAAACCAGTCAGCACACACTCCCCATTCTGAGTCCATAGAAGGCCTCAGACCCAGCCACAAGTGGGGCATTTCCCACCTTTGAGTACAGGGACCACCCCCATGTTCTCTCTTCACTGAAAGCTCTTTCATTACTCAATATAATTCTTCTCTACACTCCTCACCACTCAATGTCCAGCATATCCTCATTCTTCTTGGGCATAGTATAAGAGCTCAGAAGCCACCAAACATGGGTATAAGCTATAATACAGGTGAGCTTGGGCACACCAATGTGGCTGAGTGGGGCCTAGGCAAGGGGTTGCTGGCCAGATGTCCCCGGCTTGAGAAGAAAAACCCTAAGTCATAGTCAAAAAAAAAAAAAAAATCAACAGAGTGAAGAGACAGCTAGGAAATGGGATAATATATTTGCAAACCGTGCATATGGTAAGTGGTTAATAAGTAAGCCATATAAAAAATTAAACAACTCAGTAGTAAGAAAACAAATAACCTAATTTAAAAGTTAGCAAAGTACCTAATTAAACATTTCTAAAGATAAGAAACACAAATAGCCAACAAGTATATGAAAAAAATACTCAACATCACTAACCCTCAGGGAAATATAAAACAAGAATGAGATATCACCTCAAACCTGTTAGAAGAATTATTATCCTGTACTATGCAAATAAAGATACGCCAACATAAAAAAAAAATTATTATTATCAAAATGATAAGTGTTGGTGAGCATGTAAAGAAAAGGGAAGCCTTGTATACATTGTTGGTGGGAATATGAATTAATACTGCCATTATGGAAAACAGCATAAAGTTTCCTCAAAAAATAAAAATAGTGTCACCCTATGATCCAATAATCTCACCCCTGGATATATATCCAAAGGAAATGAAATCAGCGTGTCAAAGAATGAACTGCACACCAATGTTCATTGAAGTATTATTCACAAAAGTCAAGGTATAAAATAAAACTGTGTTCATCAATGGATAAATGAATAAAGAAAATGAACTTGGGATTTATATTCTCTGCCTTTCTCACCACTCATTGTCCAGTGTATCCTCATTCTTCTTGGGTATGGTATAACAGCTCAGAAACCGCCGACCATGGCTAGGGTACAAGCTGTAACACAGTTGAGTTTGGGCATACCACTGTGGCTGAGCAGGGCCTGGGCAGGGGGTTGCTGGCCAGAAGTGCCGGTTTGCAAAGTGGCTGAGAAGAAAAATCCTACATCACATTGGATTTATATATATCACTGGCACACATACACACACACACACACACACACACAGACACACACACACACACACACAATGATACTATTCAACCTCTAAAAAGAAAAAAATCCTGTCATTTAACATAGATGAATCCATAGGCCATTATGGGCATAATGTTAAGTGAAATAAACCAGACACAGAAAGACAAATGCTGCATGACCTCACTTATATGTGGAACCTAAAAATATTAACTCATAGTACCACAAAATTGCATGGTGGCCACCAGAGGCTCAGGTTGTGGGAGGGAGTATGGTTGAGGAGATCTTGGCCAAAGGATACAAAATTTTGATCAGATTGGAGAAATAAGTTCAAGAGGTCTATTGTGCAATGCGATGACTGTAATTGAAAACAATGTATGGTATTCTTAAAAATCACTGAGAGTGGATTTTAAGTGTTCTCACCACAAAAAAATGAAAGAATGTGAGGTAATTCATATGTTAATAAACTCTATGTAGCCATTCCACAATGTACACATATTTCAAAACTCAATGTTTTATATGATAAATATATTCAACTTTATTTATCAATTAAAATAAAGTAATTAATTAAAAGTAAGCAACTGTAGCAAGATTGCAGATACAAGTTCAACATCAATAAGTCAAGTGATTTCTTCTATACCAGCAAGGAGCAACTTAAATTTGAAATTAAAAATAAGCACTATTTACATTAGTGTCACCTTCCCTACTTCTTCCCCATACAAAGAAAAAAAAGAAACAAGAGAGTGATTTGGGTATAAATCTAACAAAAATATGGACAATATCTAAATGATAAAAACTACAAAACTCTGATGAAAGAAATCAAACTTGATTTAAATCACTGGAGAGATTTTTTTAACTTGTGCATAGAAAGACTTAAGGCTGTTCATTTTCCTCAATTGATAAATTGATTTAAAACAATTCCAATCAAAATCCCAAGTACTTACATTGTGGATATAAAAAATTAAAAACAGACAGACAGAAAAGATTCTAAAACTTGTATGAAAAGCCAAATGACCCAAAATAACTAACACACTATTTAAGAAATTCAAGTTGGAGTGCTGACAGTAACTGATATCCAGACTTACTGTATAACTACAGTAATCTATGAAATGTGATATGGGCAGAAACAGCAAACAATCAGAACAATGGAAACAGCAAACAGAGCCCAGAAATAGATCTAAAGAAATAGAATAAACTGATATTTGACAAAAGAACAAAGAGCTATCTAATGGAGAAAAATACATTCCTTTCATAAAAAACTAATAATTGTACACATTTTTAAAAAAGAATTTAGGCACATATTTTTTACCTTTTTTAAAAAAAATTGGGGTGAGTCTCACTCTGTCACCCAGGCTCCAATGCAGTGGCACGATCTTGGCTCACTGCAACCTTCACCTCCCAGGTTCAAGCGATTCTTCTGCCTCAGCCTCCTGAGTAGCAGGGACTACAGGTGAGTGCCACCACTTCCAGCTAATTTTTTTTTTTTTTTTTTTTTTGTATTTTTAGTAGAGACAGGTTTCACCATATTGGCCAGGCTGATCTCGAGCTCCTGACCTCGTGATCCACCCACCTCGGCCTTCCAAAGTACTGGGATTACAGGCATGAGCCACCACTCCTGGCAAGATTTTATACGTTTAGGTAATTTACTACAGACTTTGTAAATTGTAATACTACAGAATGTCTTAGAAGATTGTGTAAGAAAAAATAGAGATTACTTTGGATATGATGATAACTTTTTATATAAAACAAAAATACCAAAAGCATAACTCATGAAAAAACAAAAATTTGTTTAGATTTCATTAAAATTTTAAAATTCTGTTTTGCAAAATACATTATTTATAGAAGAAAACAAGAAGCCATTGACTTGGAGAAAATATTTGCAAGACACATATCTGATAAAGAAAGTGTGCTCAAAATAAGCAAAGAGCCTTTTAGATTCAATAACAATGAGAAAACAAAACACCTAATTTTAAAAGGGGCACAAAAATACAGAACTTTCATTGCACCAAAGATATACAAATAGAAATGTGTACGAAAAGATGCTCAACATCACTTCATTATGAAATTAAATTAAACAAATTGAAACAAAAATTTTACTCTATCTACACCTAAACCCCAAAACACTAGCAATTTCAAATGCTTATGAAAACACCGAGCAACAGGAACTCTTTAATTACTGGTAGGAATGCAAAATGGAACAACCACTTTGGAAGACAGTTTGAAAGTTTCTTACAAAGCTTAACATAGTCATATCATATGATCAAGGAATTGTGCTCCTCATATTTACCTAAATGAGTTGAAAATTTATACCCACACAAAAAGCTCTACACAAATGTTTATTGATATTTGATTGATAATTACTAAGTCAAAATTAATGACAGACCAAACCATCCACACTTCTTAATAAACTGTTGGTCCAAGAGGAAGTTTTGAATAAATTTAAAAAGAACAGTGAGTGAAAATAAATATTTAAATTGCCAGATTTGTGTTTTATAACTACAGTATTGCTGAGAAAAACATTTACGTCATTATATGTTTATATTACAAAAATTTATATTAAATAATTAAGTTTCCAACTTAAGAAACTAGAAAAAAAGCCGGGCGCGGTGGCTCAAGCCTGTAATCCCAGCACTTTAGGAGGCCGAGACGGGTGGATCAGGAGGTCAGGAGATCAAGACCATCCTGGCTAACAC
>NW_012115055.1:6230396-6236418 GCF_000951035.1 Colobus angolensis palliatus | reverse complement strand
CCCGGCTAATTTTTTTGTATTTTTTAGTAGAGACGGGGTTTCACTGGGTTAGCCAGGATGGTCTCGATCTCCTGACCTCGTGATCCGCCCGTCTCGGCTTCCCAAAGTGCTGGGATTACAGGCTTGAGCCACCGCGCCCGGCCAAAACTCATAAGTCTTTAAGAAGACTAACAAAGATAAACGAGACAAGACACAAATTACTAATACTAAGAATAAAACATAATATAATTATGAATTGTAAATATTTAAAAAGGAATACTACAAAAAAAACTACACATATAAATAAGACAACTTAGGAAAAAGGCATTATTTCCTAGAGAAGTATGTACTATATTAACTTATTCAGTATGAAACGTAAAACTGTAAAGCACTCTTACTAAGGAAATAGAATCTGTAACTAAAATTCTCTCCAAAAATGTTATCTCCAGGACCAGATAATTTGACCAAATATTTTAAAAGGTAGTAACGCCGATTGCAAGAGGTGCAAGATAAGTAAATTTGTAAAATAAAGTTGATAGTATAAACCTGGGCATATATCTTAGAAGAGAAAAATAGATGCTTTAAAAAATAAAAGCCCTACAAAAATTTTCCTGAATGTGCATTTACAATCTTAGGAGAGGTACGTATATTCTGAACTAAAAAAACAAAACAAAACAAAACAAAAAACCTGCAATTTAAAAGGCAGACTTTGTTTAGAAAAATACTGAAATGAAGATTAACAGAAAAACAATTTAATTTAAATTAAAAATGCTTGTAATATAAAGACAACATGTGTTACATACAAAGGACTAACCTCCCAAAATAATAGAAAAATAGGCAGGAATATGAAAATGCAAGTCACATAATAGCAAATTCAAATGACCAGCATACATATGAAAATATGCTGAAATGTACTGCTAGTCAGAGAAATGTAAGTTAAAGTAAGAATGAGATATCACATTACACATATCAGTCTGACAAAATTAAAATGAGTGATAACATCTACTGTCAGCAGGAATGAAGGCTTAAAGTACTCTTCTACAATGCTAGAAGAGATGTGAATTGTTTAAAAAAACCTTACAAAGCCATCTGGCAACATCTACAAAAATTAAAAACACATTTACACTTTGTTCCAACAATTTCATTTCTGGGAAGCCATCCCTAAGAGTAAAAAACACACTTGTTTATGAGAAGAGAAGTTCAAAGATGTTTATTTTCACTTAGTCTTTTTAGACTAAAAATAATAAAATATCAATTGGTCAATGCTTTTACAAAACAATTTCAAAGCATATATTGGACCATTACCAATGTATGAGAGCAATTAAACCTAGCTTTGAGTGATTAATTCAGAAAGATGTGCGCAATAACTGTCACATTTTTTATGAGATGAGTAATGACACACATTTCCATATGTATAATTAGATGACCACAAGTCAAAGTGTGAAAGAATAAAAAACCAAAAATCTACCTGGGGGGCATATCTTATTTTATTCTGTTTCATGTTACTGCATTTCATAGATAATGTATTTTTTTCAAATTGAAGGTTTGAGGAAACCCTGCACCCAGCAAATCTATCAGCACCGTTTTTCTAACAGCTTGTGCACAATTTATTTCTCTGTGTCACACATTGGTCATGCTCACAATATTTCAAAGCCTTTCATTATTATTGTAACTTTTAAGGTGGCCTGTGATCAGTGATTTGTGATGTTCCTGTTGTGATTGCTTTGGGTCAGCACAAACCACATTCATACAAGATGGAACATTTAATAGATAATATTGCATGTTCTGATGGCTCCACCAAGCAATCATTCCTACATTGGTCTCCTTCTCAGGTCTTCTCTGTTGCTGTTGTGAAGTGCTAAGTAAACTTGTGAGTGTAGGTATCCCTTTGATATAGTGTTACTGTTTTTTTTCCTGTGGGTAAATACCCAGCTGGTGAATTTAAGTTAAAGCCAATACTCATTTACCATTCTGAAAATTCTAGGGCCCTAAAGAATTATGCTAAATCTACTCAGCATATGCTCTACAAATGAAACAGTACAGCCTGGATGACAGCATATCTGTTTATAGCATGGTTCACTGAATATTTTAAGCCTGCTATTGAGACCTACTGCTCAGAAGGAAGTATTCTCAAAATATACTGATCATTGGCAATGCACATCGTCACTCAAGATCTCTAATAGAGATATACAAGAAGCTTGTTTTCATGTCTGCTACCATAATATCCATTCTACAGCCCATGAAATGAGAAGTAATTTCAACTTTCAAGTCTCATTTTTTAAGAAATATATTTTTAAGACTATAGTTACCAGAGATACTTCTTCCTCTGATGGATCTGGCCAAAGTAAATTGAAAGTTTTCTGGGAAGTATTCACCATTCTAGATGCCATTAAGAACAGTTGTTATTCAAAGAAGGTCAAAATATCAACGTAAACAGGAGCTTGAATGAAGTCAATTTCAACCCTTAAGGATGAATTTGAATGGTTCAGAACTTCAGTGGAGGAAGTAACTGGAGATGTAATGAAAATAACCAGAGAATTGGAATTAAAATGGATCCTGAAGTTGTGACTGCCTTGCTCCAGTCTCTTGATAATATTTGAAGAATCCATGAATATTTGCTTCTTATGAATGATAAAGTGATTCTTGAAATTTACTCCTTATGAAGTTAACACTGTGATAATGACAATGAAGTATTGAGAATGATGTATAAACTTACTTGATAAAGCAGCAACAGGGATTGAGAGAATTGACTATAATTTTAAAAGTTCTACCGTGGAGAAAATTGCATCAAAGAACATCACATGCTACAGAGAAATCTTTCATGAAATGAGAGTCAATCGACATAGCACACTTCACTTTTGTCTTAAAGAAATTGCCACAGATATCCCAGCCCTCCGCAACCACTACCCTGATCAGTCAGCAGTCATTGACATCAAGGCAAAGACCCTCTACCAGCAAAAAGATTCTGACTTGCTAAGGACTCTGATAATTGTTAGCATTCTTTTAGTAATAAAGTATTCTAAAAATTAAGATATATATCTTGTTCATTTTAAATATAATGTTGTGGCACACTTAATAGACATAGTATAGTGTGAACAACTTTTGTATGTACTGGGAAACCAAAAAATTTATGCGACTCACTTTTTTGAGGTGGTTTAAAACTGAGCCACAGTATTTTTGAGGTGGGCTTGTAGTTTATGTGTTTATAGGGAATTGGGTGATGGATGTAGGTGGAGTGCTGAAGGAAAGAAGGGGACCCAAGTAATAAATAAAGAGAAAACAGTGAACCAAGTGGTATGCTTCTTTAAAATATTGAAAACAATATAGATAATGCTTATGGAAAGAGCTACTTTAGAGTTGATGTGGTTTATTGAAAGGAAATTACTTATTTTGGTAGACAAAATGTTTCCGAACAACAGTCTTGCAGTAAACACAACACAGAACAGCTTTCTCTTAATACCAGGTTTTGGTTTCCCTTGGTGACTATAGTCTTTAAATAGAAAATAACTCTTGAACAGAAGCTTAAGTCTTTGAAAAAAGATATAGTGGGTTTTCACACGCTTCTATAGATAAATCTCTAAGGTAAACTTGCATCATTTTCTTGAGGTTTCTATGTTCTCCTTTGTAATTACTATATTCTAAGAGATATCTAGTGGAATTTTAGTTTAAATAGAATTATATAGTTTATTGTAAATAAAAAAATAGATTTAGCAGACCATGAGGTTTCTTATTTGTGTATTTAAATATTATTTTATTTGATAATATTTTAGTGCTTACTTGTAATAATGTAAGAGATAATGCTTATTTTTTAAGTGCCTTGATTTTGTTCAGCTAGGTAGTTTTAATTCTCAGGTTTAAGAACTAAAAGTCATTGCAATTGTAAAAACAGTTCTTCAGAGGAAATAATCTATCTTCAGTGTGTACATTAAAAGTTTTTGTGTGTTTAGAAGACTCAAGTGACCAAAGTAATAATCTTTTCAGGAATTTTTAGCTGTCCTTGACAGGAACACATTTAATGTAATTTGCAAATTTATCAAAATCTCATTTTCTAAAGCACGCTTTTGTAGCTCCCATAGTAAAACCTAGAAACAGAATAAGTAATATGGGTCTTAAGAAAAGAAGCATGTTACAAATGATATTCCTACTAAAAGTCAGTAACAAAATTATGACAAAATTATGTCTGTTAGAATAAGAAGACATACATAATCAAAAGTATAATAAAAATCTCATATGAGTATTGAGTTCAGATTTTTAGGCAAACCAAATCACAATTCTCCATCTGCCAACATCTAAACATATAGGAGATAAAGACAATGGCAATCCATTCAAAATTTTTGAAATAAGTGATTTTATTTGTCAATCTGTTTGTCAAAAGGAGTTATTGATAATAATAAATACAAATTCAAGTGAAAAAATCTTGTTAGAGAAGATCAGTTGTAATATAAGAAAATACAGTATTTCTGTTCACCCACCACTATAAATAGTCAACTAAAGCTGGATTGAGGTTTTACCTTTAAAGGGACGTTTTGATTACTTTAAAAATTCAGAATTGTCTCAATCCCTTTTATCACTCTGACCCACTACTCTCATTTACATCCTTCTATGCATCCATTCTGGAATTATATTTGCAATAAGTATAATTTTGATATTAGGTAATAGATGATGTAGAACTTTGTACTTTGAATGTGAAATCACCAAGCAGGAAAGTTTCCCATCTTCCAACATTATGTAAATCATACTGTCTGAAGTTTGGAATATTTCATGCATCATTACAATAAAAACATATCAGATAAGTCTGTAAACACTAATGAGCCCCCTACATCAAGATCTGAGAGCAGCAGTACATAAAGATAAGTTATATGCTAAAAGATGTTATCAGGTATAAAGCAGATCTGGGAATATCTATTTTGTATAAAAGGGGTGAGTGACCTTAGTAAAAAGGAAAGAAAGCAGTATTTTTGGTATAGTTGAAAAATACTACAAAAGAATATTACCAAAGAAGTGTTTACACTTAACAAAAGTAAACAACACTTTTGTTATGTTTACACTTAACAAAAGTAAAAAAAAAATTTTTTAAAAAATGAAGTGTTTACACTTAACAAAAGTAAGTACAATCTCATGATACATCTGCTTTTTTTTGTTTTCTCCTCTAACCTTTATTTTAGGTCCAGGGAGTTCCCATGCAGATTTGTCACATGGGTAAATTGCATGTGACAAGGGTTTGGTATATAGATTATTTCATCACCCAAGTAATGAGCACAGTACCTGATAGGGAGCTTTTCAAACATCACACTCCTCTCATCCTCTGCCCTTAAGAAGTACCTAGTGTATAATATTTCCTTCTCTGTGTCCATGAGTACTCAATGTTTAGCATCCACTTATAAATGAGAACATGTGGTATTTGGTTTTCTGTTCTTGCATTAATTCTCTAAGAATGATGTCCTCCAGCATCCATGTTGCTGCAAAGGACATGATTTTGTTCTTCTTTATGCCTGCATAGTATTCCATGGTGTATATGTACACATTTTCTTTATCCAGTCCATCACTGATGGGCATCTAGGTTGATTCCATGTCTTTGCTATTGTGAATTGTGCTGCAATGAACATATGTATGCATATGTATGTCTTTATGGTAGAATAACTTGTATTTTGGGGGTATACACGAAATAATAATAGGATTGCTAGGTCAATAATAGTTCTGTTTTAAGTTATTTGGTAAATCTCCAAGTTGTTTCCATATCAGCTTTTGTTTCTCAATAAAATTATTAAAATATATAATTCATGATATAAAAGCTATAAGAAAATTAATGAGATAATGACAAAATACTTATAATTCAGGAAAAGGTAAAAAGTTAATGAAAACTAAAATAGAAAATTAAAATAGTATTTGAATTAATAAATAGCAAAAGTGGCCAACTGAAGAAGTTTGAAAAAAGTAGAAATGTAAAATAAAGATAATTATGTTATTAGGCCGGGCGCGGTGGCTCAAGCCTGTAATCCCAGCACTTTGGGAGGCCGAGACGGGCGGATCACGAGGTCAGGAG
>NW_012115055.1:6169300-6229445 GCF_000951035.1 Colobus angolensis palliatus | reverse complement strand
GATCTCCTGACCTCGTGATCCGCCCGTCTCGGCCTCCCAAAGTGCTGGGATTACAGGCTTGAGCCACCGCGCCCGGCCGAAAGTTGTTTTCTTTTCAGATGAAACATTAGATAACCTACTTCTCTATGTATAATAGCATTCATTATTGACATATCTCTATAGAAAATATAAATGGTAAAACAGAGAAAAGGAATAATTTTTTTAAAAAATAGAATACCATAAAACATTAAAAATTTAACTGGACCATCCTGGCTAACACAGTGAAACCCTGTCTACTAAAAATACAGAAAATTAGCTGGGCATGGTGGCAAGCGCCTTTAGTCCCAGCTACCCAGAAGACTGAGTCAGGAGAATCACTTGAACTTGAGAAGTGGAGGTTGCAGTGAGCTGAGATTGTGCCACTGCACTCCAGCCTGGGCAACAGTGCGAGACTCCATCTTGAAAATAATAATAATAATAATTGGAAAATATAAAATATTTCAACAATATCAATAAACTCTTTCAATTTAAAAATAGTGTTTGGGTAAAAATAAAATAAACAAAAGCAAAAATGCATCACAAGGAAATAAAAGTTTCAACCAAAAATTATTTACCATAATGTTTTGGGTGTTCAAATGGAATATCAATCTCAGTGGATCCAAAACTTAACTCATAATTGAGTTACAAAATATGGTCTTGTTTCTCTGTCTGAGTTAGAGTGTCAACAGCTTTTGACTAGTAACTAACAATTTGTTAGACTCATCCTTGATGCTATCTTACTATATACTCCCAAGTCAATAAATCACAAAGTTTTCTTAAAGATATGTCAAAAATGTTAAGATCTCTTTTTTCTATAACCACGTTTCTAAAATGTAGGCTATCATCATTCACCTCGAATACAACAGAATGCCATGATCAGTCTCTTCACTTTTTGGCTTTTTCCATTTTAATCATTTTACCAAAGGAATTCTGGTGGAATTTAATCAAGTCCAATAACTCCACTTACTATGGTAAACCATAATGCTAGTTTCTTACTGATTTTATATTGGTCCATACAGTAACCATAAGTTGAAACAATTTGTAAAAACTTGTATTTTCTTGCATGTTCTGCCATGCCTCACAACAGGGCCCCAAAATACTTTTGTTTCCTCCCTCCCTTTTTCTTTATTCTTGCATCAGGCTGAACTTCTGGGTCATCACATATGCCAGTCACCTCTGGGTTACCATATATGATGTTCCTTCTTTTTTATTTTTGTATTTTTGTTAATAACTGCTATGGGTATATATAATAGTTGTATATATGTATGGAGTGCACGTGATATTTTGATGTAGGCGTAGAAGGTGTAATGACAAAATCAGGGTAATTGGTTTATCCATCACCTTAAGCATTTACCATTTTTTTTGTACTAAGAACATTCTAATTTCACTCTTCTAGTTATTTTAAAAACATACAATAAATCATTAACTACAGTCATGTCATCATGCTACCAAATATGAGACATTATTTATTCTAATTGTATTTTTATACTTATTAATCATCCCCTTTTTACTCTCCTACTATCTTTTTCTAATATTCCAGATTCACCTAGTTAAATTTTCCTTATCTTCTGCCACTAAAGTTGCAGACTTTCGGATGCAAACAAAAAGCCACTTTCTTTTCTACCAAATGTCATTTAAATCCCTAGATCACAGCATACATCTTTACGTACATTCTTGGACACGACTTATGTAGTTATGAAGGTCAGAGACACTTCTGTCTATGCTGTGTATCATTGTATCACCTCAAGGGTTTGAGCAGTGTTTGCCATACTGGTTGTACAGTAAATATTAATCAAAATTATACCTCAACCTCCATAATTCTTACAGTCAATTTTCTCTATTTATAAATAATTAGCACTTCAAATCCTTTCCATTATCTTTAAAACCAAGATTTCTCTCATCATCCCCAAAACTCTTAATAAATAGCATTATATCTTACTTCATGTGAAATTAAAAATATATCTCAACTTCTAACATACTGATTCTTCTCTTTCTCAGTCCTGTAACAACACAGGTATTACTGCTTAATCTCTTCTCCTATGCTTGGCATTCCAGCTTGTCAGACCTGACATTAATTTATTTTAATTTTTCTCACTAATATCCCGAACCTCTTTTTGTCCTTCACAACCATAATTTCAATGAAATAGCATATTTCTTTCTGCCAATTATACATCTTATTTTGATGTTAGTCTCCCTCTAGCACCTGTTATCTTTCCGTTTCCTCAAAAATTTTCAGAAATCACTACTTGCACACATGCTTTCTAATTCTATGGGTTTACTTTTTATTCAACCTTCCACATTTAATTGCTAAATTTTCAATTAGCACTTGGAAATACAATCCATTGCATAATTTTTTTAGTCTCTGCATATAGTTTGTAGGTACTTGTTATATTGATCATTGATCTTTCTTCACTGAAATACTTTCTACCAAATTTCTGTGTAAATACATTTATTCTTTTCCTCTGAAAGTTCCAATTATCCTTACTATGTACTTAATTTCTGTTCTCCTCATCTTAAAAAGTCTTAATGTACTTTCCTTGTTTATCTTTTCTTCTCATTCTAAACACTCCCCTTGGTGAATATGCTTAATACTCACACCTTTCATTTTACTGTCTTTATGCTGACAAGTTGCCAAGTTGATACCACCACAATAGATCCCAAAGGAGACTCTATTTTTTTTCTTATTTTTAAAATCATTTTGGGAGATTCTACTTTTAAATATATCTTTAACTAACCATTTCTCTCATCTCCATGATTCATATACTGGATTAGGAGCCACTACCTTTCAACTGCATTAGTGAGTCATACTAATCCCCATAACAGTGTACTGCCTCAATATTCTTTGAAATTGGTTTTAATTGCATAGGTAAAATTAATTTATCTTGCTTACTACTTTAGAACTGTGAAGGGACACGATATCTATTAATGTAATATTGAAATATACAAGCTTACTTAAGCAAAATGAAAACATAAGTATCAGAGTGACCTATTTTTCCTATTTCTACTTCTCTCATATTAGGAATTTGACCATCGTGAAATTGCTGCTTGCTAAGCATAACATTTTTTAAAAGATTAAATAGGACCATGTATTTAATGTATTTCTGAAAAATGTAAAATCTTTCACAGGATGTAGTCTGTTTTAACTTAAAGCAAGAACAAATATAAAAGTTTTATGCTAGTTATAATCTTCCAAACATGAACTTTGTGTTCTATTTTCCTAGCAATCTAATCCGCATCAACCATTTGTTTCTAATTACATGCAATCTATTCGTTTGTAAGCAGGACTCCTGAGCATTATTAAGGATTTTCATCATTTTGGTAAGTATCTCATTTCTGCTTATGGTCAGCGCAATTTCAATTAGGGTGTTCTAGATGTGTAACAGGACAAGTCCTCATGGGTACCCATTCTAACAACTGTCCCTCCATTTACTAGTAGGAATATATCACTGTAAACACTGTAGTCAGTTGTTGTGTTACTATGATAGCTATTACTGTGATAGTTCCAAAATGTGTGTCTTCCATGTGGAATCCTGATAATAAAAGATCTTTAAATTTTAGGCATTATGAGTTTAAAAACACTCATCAAATTTCAAATATAAAATTAAATATTATCATGTTAAACAATGATATTAACAAGGATAAAAAAGCATAGTATCAAAAATCACGATAAAAAAATATGATGTTTAAACATTTGAATAAGGAAGCAGAGGATCAGAGGAATGGTAAAGAAAGGGTGAGTTTAGTATTAAAACTAAGTTTACAAATATGATACAATATGGAGTTAACCTGTAACATAAGGTATATTTTCATTTTCAAGTTGTAAAATTTAGGAAATTTACCTCATAAAATATATTTTCATAAATTCATAAAGGAAATTGACAAATATGAGCACATCTATTTTTGTAGGAATGTCCATTATTGTAAAAATCACTATAGACATTAGCCTTGCTTTGACAAAGTTAAAAAAATCCATATCCTGAGAGCTGTTACAGCAATGCAGAAGCCTTTCAGCAAGGAGTGGTTATCTCAGCTCACACGGCTGATAGCTCTGCTAGTATTGAAAAGCTAGTGCTGGGAAGAAAAAAAAAATCTAGGGGTCTTGAAGCTTCAATCCCACTGGCAAATAGAAGCCAATTTTGTGAAAATGCACTAGGAGAAAAGATTCCCCGTAGTGAGTAGGGCATGTCTTACTTTCACACAAGTACATTTTATAGACAGAACATAGAAAGCTATAGTACCTTGTCCTTCTTTTGTTCCATCTCTGGATCCTAGACATCTACACTGAGTTACACCTTTACTAAATTGACAATATTACCATTTGATTATTCTGACAATAAATATTGTTTTGCTACTCCTTCTTTTGTGATCCACCCACAAGCTATGCAGGATTCCTTGTTGCTGACTAATGACACACATTCTTATTAAGAGCTCTGAAGGAAGAAACATAAAAGAATGTCAAATGATTCATCATCACATTATCAGCCAGCTGTCTGTCACTTATGTTCAGGGACACTATTTTTATCTCCTAACATTTGAAACTTTTAAAAGACAGCTGAAATTTTGTTCCCAAGTGTGTAAAAACATCTTAAAAATGAGTTGTCATGTATTATTATCTATTCCTTCTCCATGGCCATTTTAATAAACCCATCAATATTTACTGAGCACACATTATCAGCCTAGTTCTAACCTAGAAATCTTTAGAGATTCTTAAGAAACATAATACCATGTCCTTGATTTTCAAAATTTAAGTTTCATCTCAAGGACAACATTGATCACCAAGCAATAGAACATGAGTACTAAGTATTAGAATGATTAAAATAAATATATCTAAGAACACAGCAGAGAAAAAGCAATAAAGCCTGCAATAGTTAAGTTGAAAAGGTCAGTGATAGAGGGAAATGTGAGCATGAACTTGGTTATAATTTAAAGATGAATGTGTCCTATAGGTTGATATTTTAGGTTGGGGGAACATTAAAGGCAAGGTGATTAGCATAAATTCAAATAATAATTAACTATCTATTGCATAAATAGTACCTACAAGCTCGAAGACACAACACAAGGGAGAAGTACAGGCCCTGTGTACTGAGAACATACTGAAAAAATGTTTTAGTGTCATGAATGCATTATAGTTCAGTAAGTAAAATGAACTATAAAACACAACATATAGGAACTAACACAGAGTGAGGAAGAAAAGAAAATCTTCTAGTAATATAAGAAAAAAAATAGATGTTTCACTGGATGACTGTATGTCATCTCAAAATTACTGGTGTTAGTTTCATGCAGTAAACACAATTACAAAGGTAGAATGCTATGCCAGTGTGTGAGACATGAAGGTCATCAGGAAGGTCAAATTGAATCTACGAGCATTAAGGGTATCGGGGGATAAAGGGTAAGAGTAGTGACCAGGTGATAAAATCATTTAATGTCATTCTAAAGTATTTCAATTTTATTTTTAATACACTTGAGAGTCCTTGAAGGATTTTTATGAGAGGAATGATATTTTCATTTTGAAGATGAATAATTCTTATTTTTTTTTTTTGCTTCTGGATTCCAAATATTCTTTTCCTATACTTTTTTTATGCATGCTCTCAAGGAATTATGGATATCGAATTAGCATTGTTAAATTATTCTTCTATTATACTGTGGACACTGTCAGTGTACAAAATGAGTAGGAAAAAGGAATCTTAATGTCTTCTTTGGAAAGCTGACAACCAATTAGAGGATATAAATTATATGCATACAGCATTGGAGAATGTTCAAGATAGGATATAGAGACTTTTTTTGTAGATTGTGAAATAAAAGTGTAAAGATGATATAAAAAGAAGGTGAAGACAAACACAATAGCAATTTCTTCATGAATTTTATAGGGCCTGCCCAACTCAGAAGTTCACACTTAAGTTCATTAACATCTTTATTCATATAATTATTTTTACTGTGAGTGAAAACATTCTTACAAAAACAGCAAGCATATCTAAAATAATATTGTATTTCCTTTAACAACATTATTCTAGCACACAATTTGACTTAATGTGGTGCAGGTGCCAGAGTTGTTGTGCTGTTGACGATGATTCACAGAGCTTAAACACTTTTTTTAAAAAGTAAGCTTAGGTTTATTGTCAGTATAGTTTTGATATTTCCACAAAAATATTTTATATGTTTTTCAACAATTCTGACATTGATATTTCAGCCCATAATTTTTCTGAAGTTCTAAGCTGTTTAAATAAGAAGCTGAGGGAAAAGGTAATACAAACAATATAAAAATCACTTCAACTAGGCACCCACTTACTACTCATAGTGATGTTGAGAATCTCAAATAGACCTGGTGAAAAACATAGGGTACATGTTCACATTACTTCAGGAAAATACACAGATTTGGCAAAAGACTACACTAATGCCAATGACATGTAAATTAACACTGGCTTTTCACATCCTTCTACTTAATATCAGAGACAAGAAATTAAATAGGAGAAGTGCAGAAGTAGATATTTCTTATCAAGATAGCTTTAGAAGGAGAAGCCAAACGTAGGGTTTTATGTATTTTTTCCTCCCTGCAAGATCTAGACTGCCAACACTGAGCCTCATAGGCTAGTCAGCTGGGTAAATAAAAAATGTGCCTTGCTGTGATATTATCTTCACAATTAAGAATACCACTATATTGCGTTTTATTTATTGTCATTCCTTCTTTTTCATAAAACATAAACAAAATGTTTTGCCTTTACTTATTAAATAATTATTTCTTTAAAATACAAAAGAACTGATTGAAAAACTAGCTATCTCTATACCAATACATAAATGCATGTTTAGAAATAATATATGATTAATTTAAAATATTTCCAGATTGTGATATATTGCCTCTATATTATTCTTAAAGAATTTTAGCAAAACAAGTTATTCACAATTGCTGAAAAACATATCTTGATAAATATATTTTCTCAAAAATAAATATTTATTTCTATTTAAAATGACTGTGAAAACAAAAATCTTTACATTTTTGAATAATTGAGAAATTTTCAGAAAACAACTTAATTAAGAAAATGAACTGACATAAAACTTGCCTACAAATAGGAAAAGTATCTATAATACATCATAAAGATGAAATTTTAACTACAATATAGCGTTAGAATCTATGATTTCCATATATTTTAGGATGATATATAAATCTTATTCTTTGTTTTATAGAAACCAGTTTTTTCACATTGAGCCACACATTTTTCATTTGAGAGTAAACATCTCCCTCTTCTGGAATTTGTATTAAATTCAGGAATCAAAAGATTTTATTTAAAAAGCCTAACAATTTCACTTCACCATGTAGATATATTTGAAAGTTTATCAATAGGTTTTATACATAGTAATTGCTCATCATAGCTTGCAAATTCTCTGCAATATAGATTTTATTCATTTAACTTTTTTTGCTCATTAATTATAATTGTACTCTTTATTATAATCTTATGTTTAAATGAGCAATTAAAATAAGATTTACTAATAATTAGGAATATATACTAATAAATAGTACATATTTATTTTTATATCTAATATCATATGTGTGCACTTTGCATTTCATTCACCCTCATGGTTTTCGGTATTTTTTTTGTTATATTTATTCAGAAAAAGCTCACCTATTAAGTTACAATAAAAATAAATGTAGAAGTAACTTTTAAAGTAAACTTAAATACAAAATAATCAAAATACTAAGAACTTCTTTATTTCATTTCCCTACCCAAAATTTCAAGACCTCTCAAATATAGCATATATAAAAACATGGCTTTGAGATCTACATTTTTCATGTTTTAAAATTTTTACTTCTTTAACCCAAAACTGCACGTATTAAAAATAATGAATAGAGCATTTAAAATAAAAATCTGCAAAATCATCCTCAGAAGCCTTAAAAAGCATATTTCTGATATATAATCATAGACTAATAATTTTAAAAGATTTATGGGGTAATAAAATCCAAAATCTGTCAAAATATTTTTAAAATTCTTATCAGAAACAACTTTTGTTGCTCTCATAATTACCATGTCATGATCTGAATCAAAATCATATATCTTATAAAATTATACACATGTATTCTTAATCTATAAAAACCTTGGCATATAAACCTGCAAATAAAAGTATCCAAAGTGATACAGTTGTTGTGAAGTATATTTTCTATTGACCAAATAGAAGTGAAAGAAGACATGACTAATTATGTTGTTAGGAAATTGGTTCTGGAAACATGTTAACAAATTATTAGGAGTAATTCTTACTACTCCTTTTGTTGTCACCTGAAACAGCCAAACATTTTTTTTTTTTCAGCAAAAGGAAAATAACAAAACTAATAAACTACAGAGTAGCCACCACATACTACAATAAAGTGTAATTCCACAATCACAGGAGCAATCACACATAGTAAGTCAGATTGGTTTGCTCTAAAGGTCTTACTCCGAAGCTATTAAGCTTACCTACCACTGGGACAATTTTATCAGTAGATATAGACATTGGGTGTCTTTTTATCCTGTTTTCTCAGTTTGTGTCACTAGTTTAGCAGATAGCAATGAGATAGCTCCAGCCATAGATGAAGCAAGAGGAAAACTCTTTCTTAGTAGAAATGCTTATCTTTGTTCCAAGCTTCTCAATTAATTCTTAAAGAGGTGTCAACTCATCCTTATCAATCAGATTGAGTTCTTAAACAAAGAAAATTAAGTGCTTAAGAAAGTGTTTAAGTGGGCTTCCTCTGCTTTTGCATCACGGAATCAATGTGCTGCTGATAAATACAGGTATAAACCCTAAACAAACACTTGAGAATAAATAGATTTTGTTATAGAGATATGGGGAAATGGGACAGTAATCTTAGAAGGAAAATGAGTGTCATCAAGCTGATTTAGAACTAAAGTCATCAAAATAATGCATGCATTTTAGAACAGTATATTTGATTGACTTTTTAATATTAATAGCACCTGCCAAATAATATTTATATTTTGGATATGCAGACATGACTGGACAACTTGCTTCAGAAGATAATTCTTTAATATTCTGGTAGAAAAAATCCACACTGTTGCATGTGATCCATTCACTGAAGCCCTCTCCCTCTGGCAATATCAAAACTTGTCTCAAATTCCACTTCCTGGTGGTGTTTTTGCATTTTTAAGAGTTCATAGTGTTGAAACGCTTCGGGGATATTCTCTCCTTAATAGTTTTAAAAGAGCTGCTGTTGAAGAGGAAGCTCATCTTCTCTCCTCAGGAAGGAGAGGAGGGGTTGACTTTTCTCAGAGCACGACAGAAGCCCACATGACTGTGGCAGGCCGGGGCTCACCAAACCCAGGCCTCCATCACAACTGTTTCAGTACTGACTTAAGTTAAATATTAAAAGTTAAGTTAAATATTAAAAGCCAGTGCCCTTATACAAAGGCTGGAACGTAGCAAAAGCCCACCAAGAGTTTTGCCTAGGACTCTCCTGAGCCTTAAAACATGACAAAATAATGAAGGAATTCTTAACAGGACCCATTTATGAATAAACAAGTTTTACTGGGGGTCTGAAGAAACCCCCCAGGCCTCCACAAACAAGTTTATTGGAGGCCTGAAGGAAATCCCCAAATTCCCATGATTTAGCAGGAGACAAGATAAGCGTAATCACCCAAGCACCTGGACCCATTTAAATTAAGTAAATTTATTGAGGCTGCAGAGGAAGGTCTTCAAGATTCAGACCTTAGTTAGAAATTAAAAGAAGTTAGTCACTTACGTCTTTAGATGAATGCACATTTACATGTAGACATATAGCTTAGAAAGCGATGGCTCAAGCCTGTAATCCCAGCATTTTGGGAGGCCGAGACGGGCGGATCACGAGGTCAGGAGATTGAGACCATCCTGGCTAACACGGTGAAACCCTGTCTCTACTAAAAAATACAAAAAAACTAGCCGGGCGCGATGGCGGGCGCCTGTAGTCCCAGCTACTCGGGAGGCTGAGGCAGGAGAATGGCGGGAACCCGGGAGGCGGAGCTTGCAGTGAGCTGAGATCCAGCCACAGCACTCCAGCCTGGGTGGCAGAGCGAGACTCCGCCTAAAAAAATAAATAAATAAATAAATAAAAATAAATAAAAAAGAAAGTATATAAACTCTGGAAAACTGTAATTTTGAGCTGGTCTGTAGATAAGTTCCAGGCCTTCTCCCTGTAACTGGTTACAGAAATAAAAACTCTCTTCCTCCCCCATTTCATCTGCATCTAGTTATTGGGCCACAAGAAATAGCAGTCCAACCCTCAGTTTGGTCCAGGAACATGGCCACTTACCTAAGCTGGAGTCCAACTGCTTTAAGGTGCAGTGGCTAACCCTTCACCTCACCAGCTAGAAACATAGATCCAGCTACAATTTGAGCTTACTTGTATGTTCATAAAGAAAATAATACAACCACTGAGTTTGATTTTTCAGAAATTACTTTCTTTCATTTCTTCTTTTATTTAAGATACAGGTCTCTATATCACCCAGGCTTGAGTGCAATGGTATGATCACAGCTCACTCTAACTCTAAACTCCTGGGCTCAAGGGGTCCTCTGGAGTCACTGAGATTACAGGTTGAGCCACCACACACAGTATATTTTCTTTATATTTAATATAGCTTTACAATTCTACCTTTATGCACATATAAGAATATGAAATAATTAACATAATGAATAATACTAATTTTTGGACATGCATTTTTATAAATATGTAATATGTTATACTGTAGTTCATATGCAGTCATCTTTGCATAGTTCATTTAAGATTAATATATAATGCCAAACTGTATGCCTTTCTCAATAACATATTTCCTGTGTTATTTTTATTTAACGTATATATTTATTTATTTTACTACAAATAATGTTGCCTTGTAAATTATCTTACAGATATCCTGCTATTGATAGCAAAAGGAAAGAGACAAATTCCTAGGCAGACAGGGACAGGTCCCAGTGACACCCAACCTTCAGCTGCCAGACAGCCTGAAGCCTGAAAAGTGAGCTGCCACTTAAGGGTGCAGTCCACAACTCAAGTGAAAACTTCCTCAAGCGAAATGCCTTTTAGTCAAAGGAATGATGCTTCTTCCAGACCTTTCCATGGTCCAATCAGCACACACTCCCTCATTCTGAGCCCATAAAACTCCCAGATTCAGCTTCAAAGACAGCTACCTGCTTTCGGGCCCCTTCTCACACAGAGCGCTACCCACTTCACGTCATCTCTTGTTGTCCACAGCATTTCTGTCACTAAGTAAAATTATTCTCTGCCTTGCTCACTCTCCAGTGTCTGTGTAGGTCATTCCTTCTGGTTGTGGGACAAGAACTCAGAACTCATCAAATGGTGGGTGTGAAAAGGGCTGTAACACATTCTCCTGCTCGCCCAGCTACAAGAGTGAAAAAAACTAACACATTCTCCTGCTCGCCCAGCTACAAGAGTGAAAAAAACTGCTGGGCACCATATACCCCATTTGCCACGCTGTGGATGGAGGAACCAAACGAGCTGTGACATGACCCCATTCACCGAAGCTGCAGGTGGAGAGGATGAATGAGAGCTGTAACACTTCCTGGAGGCTCAGGGAGAAGTTGTAGCACCCCTTGGGACTAGGTGATTGCTGGCATCTTCAAGTTTTTGGGCACTACCACTGCATTCCCCCTCATCCAGATGCTGGTGCCTAGTGGAGAAACTGGTTGAGACATGCCCAGACCAGCCACAGGCTGAACACAGACCTGTGATGGTTGCAGGATCTGGGGCAGTAGTGTGAGCCAAGTGAAGCCTGCATGGGGCTGAGTGGGCAAATCAAGCCCAGTGGCCCAAGCGAAGACTGAGAAGAAGCACCTCTAGCCATGGAGATTTCCAGCTAGCAAAATGGAACCGAGAGAATTATGTGTCACCATATGAACTAAATTTAATCCAAGATGAATTATATTTGTAAAAAATTGTATCAGTTTCTATCACAACTTATAATGCATAAGATATCTGCATGTTGAACCTCAATGTTGCCACTTGAAATATAAAATATTTTCTTTTTATACTCCTGATTAGATTTGAGGTAATTTTTCTTGATTAATTCTGTATTTCATCACTTCTTGTTATGAAATTGTCTTCTATAAACTTTTTTGTTAAATCATAGCACACATAAAAGAAAATGCACAAATTATAAGAGAACAGCTTGATGAGATTTGGCAATATAAACATGTAACTAACACAACATTTAAAAATCACAACACTATCAGCATTCCAAAAGTCTCCTGAATTTCCTTTTTCCATTCCTACGCTTTCCTGCTTCCTAAAACAAGTCCATACAGCTTAGTTTAGATTTTCCCTCATTTGAAAGCTATAAAAATAGAACAAAGAATTTTTGTGCTGTTTCTTTCATTCCACAGGTTAAGAAAAAATGTGTATATCCTGGGATATGTGGTATTCAATTCTATTGGGTTTGTAAAATTACAGGTTCATAATTACAGTCATATAATGTGGGTATATTTAATTTTAGGAGATACAATCATCTTTCCAAAATGGTTGTACCAAATTTTATACCCATAGCAGCATATATTACCTATTATTAGATTAAGACAGTGATTCCCTATAAGTAGTTTCTTATGACATTTTAAAATTGTTATCAATTATTGTAAATATTGACTGTATTTCATTAAATATATTAGCTGCATTCATTGAAATAAGATTTTCTCTTTTTTCTATTGATGTGGCAAATCACATTGCCCTTTCTCCAAATTATTCATTGAGAAAACAATCCAGAAAATTAGTACAATAAACAACTAGGTAACTTTTGCTCATTTTCACCAAAGATGAAGATTTTGCCACATTTGCTGTCTCTGTCTCTCTGTCTCTGCTTCTCTCTGTGAGTCTGCTAATACATTTTCTTTGCTGAAACTTAACATTGAGTATTGCATATATTTCCACCCCTCTGCATTTTCATGACTTGGACTTTTTTTTTTTTTAGATGGAGTCTCACTCTGTCTCCAGCCTGGAGTGCAGTGGCGCTATCTCAGCTCACTGCAACCTCTGCCTCCCGGGTTCAAACAGTTCTCCTGCCTCAGCCTCCCGAGTACCTGGGACTACAGGTGCCCGCCACCATACCCAGCTAATTTTCTGTATTTTAGTAGGAGACGGGGTTTCACCGTGTTGCCCAGGCTGGTGGCGAACTCCAGAGCTCAGGCGATCCGCCTGCCTCGGCCTCCTAAAGTGCTGGAATTACAGGCGTGAGCCACCGAGTAGAGTCCAGTTTTCTCGAATAAACATTTTTTAAGTAAAAAGTGCTATTCCATACTGAAATAAACACACCTTAGTTGCGATGAATTATCCTGTATAGGCCGAGTACTCCTCCCTTATCCACAGGGAATACAGTTCCAGGTGCCCAGTGGATGCCTGAAACTGTGTATAGTACCAAACCCTATAGATGATACTGCATTTTGATCTGATAACTGAGACAGCCCTTAAGTGACTAAGAGACAGGCAGTGTATACAGCATGAAAACACTGGACAAGAGGATCATTTCCATCCAAACAGAAGAAGGGGGACAGCAGAAGTTTTCATCATACTACTCAGAATGGTGCATGGTTTAAAATTCAAGATTGTTAATTTCTGGAAGTTTTGTTTAACATTTTCAGACCACAATTGACCACAGGTAACTGAAACCATGAAAAGCAAAATTGTTGTACAATGAGGGACTACTTTATTCCAGAAATCAGCTACCAATATCATTTAAAATTACGTTGTCTATGTTCAAAAAAGTGATGACCTGTAATTTTGCTTTCATGTAACATTTTAATCAAGTTTTGATGTCAAAATTATGCTGACACCACCAAAGGAACTGTAAAATGTCTCTTTTTTATCTGGAAAAAGGTTAAATATATGTAATTTATTATTAAAATATTTGAAGTAAACCAATATTAAGTTATCTGGACCTGGGAGTTTCTCAATGAATTTTTAAAATTATACATTCAATTTATAATAAATATATGCAGGACTATTCATAATTTGTATGCTTTCTTTATCATTTTCTTTTTACCCCAGGAATTTGTCCATTTCAACTGAGTTTTTAAAATTACTTCAAATAAAGTTATTTGCATTATCTTATCATATCTTAAATGTCTTTAGAATCTTTAGGAATTTCTTCTTTTCTCATGCCTGTCATTTATGCCTTTTTAAAAGTTTAATAACCCAAAGGGATTATCAATTTTATTGATCTTTTCAAAGAACAAATTACATTTTGTTTTTCCTCACATTGAATTACTTTATAATTTACTAATTTTAATTTCTATTGTATTATAATAACTTATTAATAAGTTTAATATGTGTTTTCTAATTCTACCTAGATTCTTGAGATGGATGGTTAGCTCATTAGTTTTCATCACATTACATTGTGATACATATAATTAAAGCTATAAACGTGTCCAACAATATGACTGGAAACAGTGGAATAGTGAGTTTAGGCAACTATTCCATTTCAGAAGAGGTGCACTAATTATTTATATTAGCTCTTCCTCAAATGCAAACAGTCCAAATTATAACATGTTATAGAGAGCTATATGATAAAATTAATAAACATTAATTTTTGTGGAAATCGTATACAATGACATGACCAATTATAATACATCTTATTATAAATTATAAATGAGTTAATGACATTCTTCATTTTTGGCTATAATCAAAAAGTAGAATAAATTAAACATTACAATTCTCTCTAATGTTTGTAATATCTAAATTGTTCAATGCAAGAGTAACCCCAACACTCTGTTTCCTTATACTCCTGGAGGAGTAGTAATGCCATTCTAAGAAAAGCTTGTTACATTTGGAAAAAACAAAAAAACTGTTAGCTTTGTATATAGTTATCAACATTAATGTTCAGAAATTGCATCTCCCTGGAAATTATGTTTAAAAGAAAGATAAATGCACATTACAAATTTGGACACATATTCCCATTTCTTTTAGGTCCAGCCTGAAGAAAAGTCCCAAGCTATGAAACAATTGAAACCTTCAAATTTAGGGCAAGATTCTTTATTATTCTAAATTTATCACAGACTTTAAACCTATAGAAGTTTTCTATTATGAACTAAAATAGGTATTATAGTAAATCATTATCATTGTCCCACAAATTGTCTACCTACTAATGATGACTAAACTGTCAACATTTGCATTAAAGCCTATCTGAAATTTTATTCATCATATTAAAAAATAAGTTTTTCTTTGTGAAATTAACATTTAACACAACCAAAGAGCGAAATGTTTAATTATAAATAATAAGATTTCTTAACTCTAGGTATTTGTTTTTTCTTGGGAAAGTACCTTACATGAAATAACAAGTAACACATTGTTTGTTCTCTCACTAAGTAGCTAGTAGAGATGTTTTAAAAAATTGTCATGTCCTGAAGGACAGCAGAAAACACAGAAAAAAGAGATGAGGAAATTATAATTAGGTGCATCATTATAAATTGCCTTGTTCATTATAATAGTTGGTGAGATCTCATTTTTCAAAAGTTCAGTACACGGGCAGACCTTCAGAAAGCACAACTTATGTAAATCACACCTGATCTTACTCGGCCAAGGTGTTTGGCATTCACTTTCTAAAGAGTATATTTGAAATTTTCAAGAGTTCTTAATTTATATATATTTTAAATGTGGAACTGGAAATAAAAACAAGACGTAGTTAAAAAAATGATTTGCAGTAATTGGTTTCATGTTATTAAATCTCTTTATTTTGGTATCAGCTTACTTTCTAAAGCATAAATTGTGGAATACTTTTCATAATGCCTTGCATATATTTTAAAATATTATCTTATATGCAGTTTAACAAGTGTATAACAGTGGTGTACTAGTCGGGATTCTCCAGATAAACAAAAGTGGAAGGGCAAAAAGGGCAAACTCCCTCTATCAAGCTCTTTTATAAGGGCACCTGATCCCGTTCACAAAAGAAATGCCCTTTCACATAACCACATCTTAAGGTTCTCACAAATTAATACTTTCACATTGACAACACCTGAAATTTGGAGGGGACACAATTCAAACCATAACACCTACCTTTTAATCAAGTTCCTATATCTTTTTTACTTCCTTCCAATTTTTAATATCTATTTAGGGTATATATTACAAATTCTAAAGTGAAGAAAGCTAACTAATCTTATAATTCCATGATGTCACATCAACACATTCAATCTTGGAATATGTTTTAAAATATATGCTTTTGTATGGATCTTTATGTATGAACCTTCTTAGTAGGAAATATCAGTTTGTTATCTTAAATTTATTTTTATCATTAGAATGTAATGTTCTCACAGAGCACCTGACATTTTGGCACTCATTGCACATGTGCCAAAAAATGACTGAACCAGAGAATGAAGAAGTATTACTAGATAATGTATAGATAAAAAATACAGTAGAAACTTTAAAATGTTTAAGGTAGCAGGTTTCTTCTGTATTCCTAGGGTCTCAGGCATTACAAAAATCACTACAGAAGCTCCTCGACTTGCAATGGGGTTAAGTCCTGTAAACCATCATAAGTTGAAAATATTTTAAGTTGAAATAACTTAATGCACATAACCCACTGAATATCAATAATAGCTTTGCCGGGTCTACCTTAAACATGCTCAGAACCTTTACCTTAGCCTATAGTCGGACAAAACCACCTCACACAAAGGTTATTTTATAATAATGTTAAATATCTCATACAATTAATTGAATACTCTACTGAAATTGGAAAACAAATGTTTGCATGAGTCGTCAAAGTATGAGTTCTGCTAAATGCATATTGCATTAGCACAAGCATAATAAAACCAAAACATTCTTAGTTGAACTATTGTTAAGTCTGGGACCTTGTGTATTTCTTTGAAAGAATCATTAGGCTAGGGAGATTTTTGGAATATGCTTTATAAATTTCTATCACATTTATGCTGTGAAACATTTCAACAATAAACCTGGGAATAAAATATTACTCAAAAATATAATTTTGTTATACTCAGCTCTTAAAGTTTTAAAATTTAAATGTCAAATTTGAAAGTTAGAATTATTATTATCCAAAAAAGACACTAAGATTATCAAATAGTGGATAAAGAGATATATGAAAGAACAGAGATCCTATGTAATATAGTCTTTGAAACATAAGCCTCACAACTGTAGATATAAATTATCCTTACTATATGGGTAATCATTTGTCATGAGCCTACACATCACTTACAAATAATCCTACTGTTTTATTAACACCAGTGAGGGCTATGCAGACATATTACAGTTTATTGTAGAAAAATCGTATTATGGGTCAATGACAATGCCTGGCAATGGCAGAAGGCAAAGATATTTCTAATTTTCAAATTTATACATATCCTTATAATAGTAATCATAAAATATGAAAAACATAAGCAGGTAGAAATAGATCTAGTGATGCTTTAAACTTATACATTATTAAAAACTTCCAACATTAGAGGACAGTTTAAAGTACGGTTTAAAATTCTGAGTTTAAATTAAATATAGATAACTGCACTGGATTTATAAAATGCTTTAACAATTTGAATATCAGTTAAGCATTACTTTAAAAATCTTTATAATAAAATATAACAAAAAGATATTACAAAATTGATTTACTATGACATCACTGCTAAATAATAGCTTATGGCTTAAAGTTTTCAAATTGAAATAATTTTAACAAATTAAATAATTAGTGTTCTTATGTCTTTTATCATAATCTCTATAATTTAGTGAGGTAGTAGGTTAGAACTTATACATATTATGAGATTCTCAAAAAACTTATATCTGTGACTCAAGTATAAGTGAATTTATGCCATTACAAATTCTATAACGACATATTTCTGTAAACTCTGTGCCTCAAGTATTTTATTGTCTGCATAGCCAAATCAGACCATGATTTACTGAAGTTTTACTTTCCTTATCTTTAAGTAGGTTTAATATATGTATAATATATCAAGGACAGTTGCCATATATATTTATGATTGTCAGTTACTGTAGTCTATAACCTTTGTAACAAAGTAAAATGGCTTTATCTGTCAGAAAGAAGAAAAATGATTTTTATATTTCAAGGTTGAAAATATGCATTTTATGAGGCAAGGAACAAGTCCTTTGAAACCGATTGAAAGAGACTTTAATTTGTATGGGAAATACTCATTTTATTTTATTTTTATGGTTTGTCACTTTTATACTTAGATGATGAATCCTGATAAAACCAAGAACAGTTGCATTCTTCTTGTTGATTTTTATTTCCTCAAGTTCAGAAAAGCCAAATCCCTTTTATTTATTTATTTATTGCTTTTGAAATAACAATTTTTAACAATTTTAAAGCAAATGGACTAGTTAAGCAGCAGAAACTGTCCCTAATGAGAAAAATGGTGGACAAAATTAAAGCTACAAGAAAAAAATGTCGTCCCTAGTTAAGAAGTGAGATTGCTGTAGCACTCTTTCTGCTTGTAGAATGACGTAGCTAGATGACAACTGCACAAGAAGTTCAACAGGAGTCAAAGGTTGATGCAGACTGTTTCCATAATGTTTCCTGATATCACTTGCAGAAATCCAATATTAAAATGGCCCATGTATATTGGCATACATGCCACATTAAGAATGGAATTTTTTAAAGGTAGGTGATTGAACTGATTATTGACTTGTCATCTTATTCCTTAAGAAATAAATGTCACTTTTTATTGATAAATGGAGCCTAATTAAACTAAAGAACTTCTGCACAACAAAAGAAACTATCATCAGAATGAACAGGTGACCTACAGAGTGAGGGAAAATCCTTGCAATCTATCCACTTGAAAAAGATCTAATATCCAGAATCTACAAGAAACTTAAACAAATTTACCAAAAAATATCCATTTAAAAGTGAAAGGGCTTGAACAGACACTTCTCAAGAGAAGATGTTCCTGAGTCAACAAATATGATAAAAAGCTCAACATCACTGATTATTAGAGAAATGAAAATCAAAACCACAAGGAGATACTACCTCACACCAGTCAGAATGACAATTATTAAAAAGTCAAGAAACAATAGATATACAACATCAGTGTGGTGGAGACATGCTTTCTTGGAACTGAAGAACTTGTAAAATAATGTTTTGCCCAAGAGAAAGCTGCTTTGCACACTTTGTTAGGGAACTCCTGCTGTGAATTAGCGTAGATGTAGTATACCCCTTGGCAAAGAATTGCAAATGGAGACACTATTCATGATTACAATGAATGATACTTCTTATATTTTGGTGGAATCATTTTGTCCTTTTCTCTCACAGAAATTATTGCCACTGGTCGCACTTGACCTTTCAGCTTGTAATTATTTAGGAGATGTCTGTCTCTGTCATTAAAACATGACTTCTTTAAAGTCAGACACTTCGTTTTATTCTTTCTGACATTTCTAATGAAATGTACATGAATTATTATTGGATATCAAAAAATCAAATTACTCTTCATCACCCTTTAAAAAATGATTGTTTAAAATAATACATTAGACAAAAGTAAATATACAAAAACCCTTATGCAAATTTACTTTTCAATCTAGGACACTATGAGCTTTCTGGGTCTGAGATAGCTTAATAAGTGAAAGGGATAATAGAACATTTCTAAACTCTAATCCATGTCTATATTTAAATATCTCACAATTATGGAAAACAAGGAGGAGCAAGTCACATCTTACATGGATGGCAGCAGGCAAAAAAAGAACTTCTGAAGGGAAACTCTCCCTCATAAAAGCATCAGCTCTCAAGAGACTTATTCACTATCATGAGAACAGCATGGGAAAGAACTGCCCCCATGATTCAATTACCTCCCACTGGGTCCCTCCCACAACACATGGGAATTCAAGAAGAGATATGAGTGGGAACACAGCCAAGCCATATCAATTACTAAACAAAAAGAGTGCTTAGTTATGCTAGATCTAGATAGGATAATAATATTTTAAAATTGACACATAACTAAATATATTTTTATACTCTTTACCAGAGTTTGAAACAGTATCTTGAATTTCATGGGTAGAATTATCAACCACTCCTCAGTTTTGATGAAAGTTGGCTTCAAATTGGTTAAAATATGGGAAACGCCAGGACAGAAAGAGAAGATAGTTCAATAGAACATTTAAAAATTATTAGTTAGTGACACTATATAAGGGCAATATACCTTGGTCTGCCATTTCGCTCATATAACGCTTCATTGTTGTAAGAGGAGGTTAGTCTTTTCAGGTTTCCCTTACAACATATGAAAGCTCATGGTCCTAAGTGTGATGTCTAACACTGAACCATTCTAATTGTGTTGCACCAAGAGCAAAGAAAGAACCAAGGATGTAAAAACCTCATTTAAGATGTGTTCTCCACTAAACTACTACTTTATGTTACAACTTGTAGCCCATCACATATTGTTTAAATGTATCAAATTATTTTCACTGAAGTTTAGGGATACAAAGTCACCATATAAAAACCAGTAGCATTTCTATACACAAATAACATTCAGGCTGAGAGTGAAATCAAGAACACAATTCAATTTACAATAGACACCAAAAAATTAAATTAAATACCTAGGAATGCATTTAACCAAGGAGATGAAAGATATCTATGAGAAGTACTGAAAACACTGCTGAAAGAAATCAGAGATGATGTAAACAAATTGAAAAATATTTTGTGCTCACGGAATGGGAAAATTAAAATAGTTAAAATGGCCATACTACCCACAGCAATCTACAGAATCAACACTATTTCTATTAAACTATCACTGTTATTTTTCACAGAATTAGAAAACCCTATTCTAGAATTCATATGAAAAGGAAAAAAGACCCGGAATAGCCAAAGGAATCCTAATTAAAAAGAAAAACCTTGGATTTATCACATTACTGAACTTCAAAATATACTGAGGTGACAGTATTTGCTGCAGGAAATAGAAACATTGTTTTGTTTCTTCCAGTGCCTGAAGAAATAAATCAGGTTGATTCTTGAATTAAATACAATTAGAAACACACCAATATTTATTTTTAGAAAAATGTAAAATGTATAGTAGTGGCACACATGATTTAATTGATTTCATATGAGATTTAAAATGTAAGGATTTGTCCATTAATTTAACCATATATTTATGTGTACAACTATTAGTATTATATAACCACAACATTATAGAAGAATGATTGAAAAGCCTTTTTTTAGAAGTTCGAAGAATAGAGAAATCTTATCTGGTTAAAATAATTTCCAAGACCGATATATAGTTCAAAGTAAAGAATTATGGAGAAGTGAAATTTAAAAGAAGATTCCTGAGAAATACCCAAGTAGATAAAAGATACTTTTGGATTTACAATTTATTTAATTGTAAATAAAAAGTTGGGGTCCTATGGTTTTTTGTAATTGTTATGGTTTGATTTGCATCTTGATACATTGAGAGTTTGTCACTTTTATCTATGAGTGTGTGAAATTACTGTGTGTCTCCCATTAGGACATTTGAACCCAAGATGTATTCTGTTTATTAATTACATCGTAAAAATAGGCCATATGTCTATTAACAATCAATTACATATAGATGTGTTAAAAAAATTCTACTCTGATGATAGATCTGCTACTTTATGTTTATAATTTTTAATATAGACTTTACAAATTTGGAATATTATTTTTTCTTGCGTTACACATATAATAGGTAAGTCTTTCTAAAAATTTATAACTTTGATGACTCTGAAGAGTATTAATCAGGGTCCCAGAAGAAATATATGACACATTCAAACTAAACAATATAAAAAATGTTTAATAAAAAAACACTACAGTGGATTCTTGAACAATATGAGTTGGAACTGTGTGAGTCCACTAAGTGATTTTTTTTCAATAAAACTTACACTGAGGATGCTTGCCTCTTTTGTTTCCTCTTCCACATCCTTTACCTCTTCTTCCTCTAGCAACCCTGAGAAAGAAAGACCTACCCCTCCTTTTCCTACCTCTCAGCCTTCCCTTTGTGGTCAACTTTTACTTAATGAATAGTAAACATATTTTCTATTCCTTTAGATTTTTATAATAATACTTTCTGTCATCTGACATACTTTATTGCATGAATAGAGAATATAACACAAAGAACATACAAAGTCTTAATTGTTTATGTTATGAGTAAGGCTTCTGGCCAACAGTAGGCTATCAGTAGTTAAGTTTTGGAGAGTCAAAAATTATGCTGATTTTTGAGTGTGTGGCAGTCAGTGCTCTATCACTCATGTTGTTCAAAGGCCAACTATAGTTTAAAGAGGGGGAACATTCTTCAGTGAATTATCATTGTCCATGCCTGAAATTATGGTTTGGTGAACCAGATTCGTGACAGGCATCTCTAGAACTATTTTCACCTGATGTCCCCACGGTGGTGATTTTAACCTACAAAAGCTTAGTAACAAAGTGGATGAAACTTTTAAATTGTAAAATATTTGGTGAAAGAAGAGAACGCAGTCTTTTTGTAAACCTCTAGGAGTCTTTTCTGTGATATTCCTATAAAGCTTGAGGCAGTCTCCATATACATCTTCATCTGCCTCTGGGCATGTCCAGTAGTATTAGATCTGCTGAGACATAATATCAAAATGTGAAGGTAGTTTATATTACAACCTATCCCTATTAGAAAGCCTTTCTTTTTTTCCAATTACAATTCAAAACTGACAATCATTAATTACCTGGTTAATGTGTTGAAGAAACAGGTCTAAATAAGACTTAACCAAATCAGAAAGAACAAAGAAGCATTTTGAGCCTTTATTTGTAACGACATCTTCACCTTGAGTTCCAAAATGTAGCACCTTCTCTCTTGTTTAACAGCAAGGGAATCTACAAGAAATATGACAACATGTGCATAACAAGTGGATCCAAAAATTTTGACTGAGGTTGAAGCACCTGAATTTCCAAGGACATTTATATATTACAGCGTCATATGCTATTATTGTTACTGATTTCTCATCAGGTCCAATAAATAGCATGGTGCCATCCAGATCAGTGTCATATTCTGTGGAATAATCAGTGTTCCTCCAAATCACGTTATGACAAAGAGTAAGAGAATTGAGACTGGAAATCTTACCTAGGGGATGCAGTGATTAGGCACCATTTCTACTTTCTATATCAAGAATTGTCAAGCTTTCTGACACATAACAAGTCTTTCTTTCCTCCAATTTCTCATAACATCTTTCTCTTTTAGTAAGCCCTCACTGGCAGGCTATTCAATATACAGAATTCTACCAAGAGTCAGTTCAAGGCAATTTTGACTTTCAGTACTATCGCCACAAATTTTGTTCTAGCTTCTGCCAACTGATGATTTACAGAGTCACTCCTATATTTTGAGATATGTGATGATCATATCTTAATTCTGGTACCAAAAAAATTGGTTTTCATTATCTACTGCTGCATAAGGAATTACGCAGATATTTGGTTGTTTAAAACAACAACTGTTTATTATCTTACACATGGCAACAACTAGGGCCTCCAGCTGACGGGTATGTGAGTAAACTTCTGTGGAAGCAGATCTTTCAGTCCTAATTAAGCCTTCAGATGTCTTCACCCCAACTCACAAGCGACTGTAAACACAAGAGATGCTTAGCTAGAGCCATGTAGTTAACGCATAATTGGTTTTTGGACCTTCAGAACTTGTATGAGATAAAAAGAAAATGTTTGCTGCTTTGAAATTTGGGATAATCTGTTACACAACAATAGGTAACTACTAAGCAGGTAAAGATTGGTTCTTTCAATTTGCTGGGAAGTGGGGACAAGTTTGAGTCAAGGATTTTGAGTATTAAAATACTTCAGCCTCATCTGTGTCTGTACACATGATTCCATCTCTTACTTTAGGAGTAGAATCTAAATACAGAAAAAAATGCAACACATACTTGTCCTCTGCAGCAATTCAAAAGAAAGTTGGAACTCTCAGAGCAGAGATGTATGAATGAATATGAGTGATATATATTGTCTCTAACACTTAGGTCCTTGAAGTATAGGCCATTGGAGGAATCAAATGTTCTTTTACCTCTATTTGGTCAGCATATTAATAAAAAAATTCTGAAGAAACCACAAACCATTATGTGTGTTGAATATCATACAATGCACACAGGTGTTTATAAATATTTTATTATCTTCTTAACTGATTTATAAATTTATTTCCATAACTTAATTACTTAACTGAGTTCTACCCCCAACAACATACTTATTTCCAAAATGTATTATGCCAAAATGCAAATAGTATCTTAGCATCTAAATATGCAATCACAAAATTTCACACATGAGACATCATACATGCTTGAAAGTGTATAAGGAAGAATAGAAAGTATGCAAGACTAAAGGTTTTTCTTCCCATCCTAACAGATTTGAAAGAAAGGTGAAAGAAGATAACGAGATGGAAAAATTTTAGATGAAATTATTTATTTATTTATTTGATCTCATTGACTGACTTAGATTATTTTCCTTTAAATGCTAAATCCTTTTTGATATTGAGTAATAAGCTTTCAGAGATTGACATGCCATTTCCAGATGCTAACCAGAAATAGCTCCTGTCAGACTTCATTTCTGAAGTGATTATACTTTACTCAGTGGTTAGGAACAGGTCTCTATGTTCTAACTGTCTATTTTTTGTGTGTAACACTGTTGTATTCAAATATTTGAAAATTAAGAAAACAAAATGAATAATCTGAGTTAATTAACAACACATTAACTTTGTTGTTTTGACGGCTTTTGTCATTAAAGTGACACTTTCATCATGATACACAATAAAGTAGATGAAACAATTCAATTAACGTTAATGTCACCCTCATAAAAGTCATTTCCCATAAAATGAAACCAGATTGTATATGGAAAAAGGCACACAAAAGAAAAAATAACTTAGATGTAAATACATTTAAAATTATAACCATCAAATGTTTTAAGGAAATAAAAAATAATTCACAATATTACAGAATTAGGTGGTCAAATAATTAAATTGCATTATTAATTAATTAAAAATTTTTAGCAATTAACAATAGCAGCAACCATAATTGCAAACATGTATTATATGAGGGTATTTGAGAATTTGGCATTGTCACCATTGTTAGGTAGAAAATGCTAGGCATCATTTTAATCCAAAAAGTACAGGAATAGAAAGGAAACGTTATTACTGCCAGTACTGATGAAAAATTCTTTTCAAATTATTTTTGTTTTTTCAGCTGCTCTGTCAATAAGCTTATATAAGTACATAATTTATCTTTTTTTTTGAGATTTAGGAGGAAAAATAGTGATGTTCTATAGTAGAGGGGATATATGATAGAGTCTAATTTGAAAAAAATAAATATTTGTAACAAATTTTATATGATAGTAAACCAATAAAATATAACTGGCTCTTCAGAATCAGTTTTTTTAAATTTCTCCATCACTCCACTACAAATGAACTGATAAAATGCAGTTTTCTGTTTTGACTCAGTCAGTTGTCACAATATATTTTATCTCAAATACAGAAAACTCTAAAAAGTGAAGTACAGTATTTAACTTTTATCTGTGAGTTAGTTCCACCACACAATATCTGACCTTGAGTCCTTACTGCTACATTGATACACTTAGAATTATTCAATAAATGAAAAAACAGAAAACAAACAAATAAATAAAAAGATAGCCTGTAAAAATATTTTAAACTTAGCAAAAACATTGGAGCAAAAAGTGGAATAATTTTAATCATGAAGAGAGAAAGCAGAGTGTATACACTTAAGAATTAAGCCAGAAAGATTTTATTTCAAGAACTGTCTTCTCATAAATACTATTTGCAGAGCTATTGTGAAATTAGTACTGTATGTAAGCTTTGATTTTATCACAAATAATCAAATACTCCTTAATAAAATATTTTATAGGAAGACTCCTAAAATCTTCCTTATTTGTTAAAAAAAAAACCCTAAATCATAGTATACTTTATTACTGTAGTAAACTATATAGAAGATTACTATCAACCAAAAGAATTTAGATTTTGTAACACCAATACAGAGAATCTTGCATCAAAAATAAGTCCTATTATGTTTTTGAAAAAGCACGAACACCTAACTTTTCGGAATTTTTTTATATATGTCCTATATTTATAGTACCTCTGTGATATGGATTATCCAAGAATCATAAAGGAATTTCATACATTAAAATAAATTACAATATTATATCACAAGCTGCTTGGAGCACTTAAAGGAAATCCATATACCGTGTTATTTATTAAGTAATTATATTTGAGATGACTAAGTAAAAATAAAAATGCTTCACTCTTGTGACATGTAATCGCCTAATTTTCCTTACTTTGTCATAAATATTCTTTGTTGATGTTAAGAAAATGGAAAAAATAATGTTTAAAAATATAAAAATGAGTGGGATATTCCTTTTTATCTTTTTCATCCTGACCCAAATACTTTTTTTCATTTTTCCTCTTGCTTTGCCACTGTAACTCTCTTGGTGTATATTCTTCTGTAAGCCTAAAGACAGAGTCTCCAGACTGTAAAGTCATTGGCATAACTGAACAGAGTAGAAAGGGAGACGGATCTGTGCGTATTGAGAGAGCAGAACACTAGTGGAATTTCGAGTGGGTGTGACACCCAGAAGCCACATGGTTTAGACATTGACTGTCAATACATTCAGTTATTCAATAAATATGTTTTAACTGCCTACTCTATGCTAAGCTCTCTACTAGGAACCAGGGCTTATGAGAGAGGAAACAGAGAAGAATCAATGCCTTTCTGTATCTTACTTGCCAATAGTTTTGATAGAAGAGAATCACTCCCATTTGTGTGGAGAACAGAGTGAAGGAGGGCAAGAATGAAGCTGGGAGACTTGCCACGCAGTTGTTAGAAAACCCCTACTAGGTAAGTTGTTTTTCAAACATTTATTTTACATACTGAGAAACAAAAAATTTCAGTATTTCTACTTATTTATAAGATGGGAGAATATAAACTATGATTATATGATAATGGAAATTATCAAAAGGCCAGAAAGATGCAGAAGGAACTGAGCATAAAGAAACAAGGGATTTTGAGATGAATGGAAATCATGTAATCCAGAAAGTTAGGTCATATCTCCTGTTGTAACAGAAGGAAAGATAGCAACTCTCAGTCTGGGCGCAAATGAGTTTATGAGTGTTTCTGGTGGAAGACGAGATCTTTTTCATTTCATTAAGTTATATTTACCTAGTGAAGTATAACTTTGAGTGGTTGAGTAAAATAAGGAGGCTGCAGGGGCAAGATGAGGCAGAGATTGTCATCCTAGAGAGTTAGAAATGTAAATATGGTGACATTTCTGAGTATTTTTAAGACATGTAAAATTTGTGGTTGATACCTTAATATTTAAATAGTTTGGCAAGTTCTGTAATTTTTTCTACCACTGGTCAATAGCCAAGATGAAATTTCAGAAAACAAACAGGAAAAAAAAACTGGGTGGAATCGCAGCTGAAGTTTTATAAGATGAACAGAAGAAAACTAAGAGAGTATAACTGTGCTTTAAGGAAAGTGACTCTAATCATTGACTCTGCAACTCCAGGTGAGTAATATCTATTGTGGCAAGTGTTCCTACATAATATTAAATCATACGGGTGGGTAGTCACAAAATTGAAGTTGGAAATGAAGATTTCAGAGGAAATGCTGTCATATGTGATAACAAGATGGGGTGGGGCTGCACTATGTCAAATATCCTTAGTAGTGCCTTATCAGGCTTGGAGTATTTTAACTTTTTTGTTGCTATATATTTAAAAAGTAATAAGTAAACTAATGGAAATAACATAAAAATTGCTTCAGTATTCTTGGAAAAAATAATCTGCTTGCTTCTTGAGGAGGCTTTCTGCCTTTAGCAGTCCTTTCACCATTGGCCAGGAACTGCCTTTTGTGCCACACGTTTCTTTCTTAGTTTTGCCAGGGGCCTCATGCCTGAGCAGCAAAACCCTGGTGAAATTTATTTATATTCACCTTCTTTCTTTCTCACTCTCTCTCTTTATATACATATCTATCTATCTGTCTATCTATCTATCTAGTTATCCTGAATCACAATGATACTATTGGTAGAAAATTTCTTTATTCACAAAGACTAAATACGGTTTTTGTAAGGGTCTTTAACGTCCATCCAACCCCAGTCCACATTTTTCACACTGTGGAGATATCATCATTTACTATTTCTTCTCACTTCAACAGTTATATAAGACTGTTCCAGAATTTTATATAAAATTCAAATATTTGAAATACCTTCAAATACACCAATACGCCAATACAATATACTTAATTTTCTTAAGTATATTTATTGAAATATTTCCTCCTGGTTTTTGTCTTCTTGCCTGCTATCTTCTGTAACTGGTGTATTTTGAAGAGAATTTAAAACTTAGCGTGAAGCACAAATTAATGAAATATTTTTATTTTACTATTCATACTTTTTACGTCCTATCTAATAAGTTCTTCCCAAACTTCTATCAAATATTTTTATTATTTCCTTTTAGGCCTTTTATAATCTCAACTATTATTTCCAGGCCCAAAATACATTTTCAGTTAATATTTATGTATGATGTTAATTTGTCATCAAATTGTTTTTAATCTAGTTATGAAGTGATTCAAGCATGAGTGTTGAATGGCCAAATGACAACTGCTAGAATTACTTCTCCCTAAGAGAAGGATAAACTGAAAGCAATACAGCACTCCTGGAGGGCTACAGAGATTAGTGCTACCATCAAGAACGTCTCCTTCAACTTAGCTATTTGCTCTGTGAAGAAAAAAGATGGGTTTCAAGGAATGACAGTGGGTTATTATAAACTCAACCAACTGCAGCTGCTTTGCAGGGGTGGTTCCATTGTTTGAACAAATTAGCACATCATCTGGTACCTATTGAACTAGGAGTTATGCAACTATTGAACTAGGATTTTTTTTTTTATAACACCTGTCAAAAAAAGACCACCATAAGCTATTTGCATTACGCTGGCAATGTCAGCAATACACTTTTACTGTCCAAGCTTGAGATTATATCTATTCTTCCTCCGATTACTACAATTTCATCTGCAGAGACCTCGATCAAACTCCCTTCTACAGACAATCCTTTAGTCTGAAATATTGATGTTATGCCTATTGGACTGAGTAAGCAAGAAGTTACAATTTCTATAGATGTATTGGGAAGAAATCTATGTCAGAGGATGTAATATTAATCTGACAAAAATTTATGAGACTTCCTTAGAGAAATTTTTAGAGGTAAGGTGATGCAGGGTATGTTGAGATAGCTCTTCTAAGGTGAAATACTAGTCATTGCATCTGGTACCTCCTACAACCAAAACAAATGGTACAGCATCCAGTGATCTAACTTTAATTTCAGAGAAACATGTTTTTCATCAGGATGTGCTATCCTGGCTCATATAACAAGGGATGTAAAAAGCAGTTAGTTTTGAGTAATCCCCAGAAGAGAAGGGTCTGCAAAATTCCAGGCTGCCATGCAAGCTGCTGCAACACTTGGACCACAGGATACAGCAGATCTGATGGTGCTTGATGTGTCAGTGACAGAAAGTTATGCTGTTTAGAACCTTTGGCATGTTCCAATATTTCAATCACAGCACATATCCTTAGGATTTTGACAAAGTCATGCCACCTTCTATGGATAACTATTTGCCTTTGAGAAAAAGTTTTGGTTTGCTATTGGGCCTTATTAGACACAGAATACTTAACCATGGGCCGCCAAGCTTTTATGCAAACTGAGCTTTCCAGTGTGAGCGAGAAATTGTTTCATCTCCCAAGCCACAAAGTGGAGTGTGTACTATAGCACTCTGTTTTCAAATGAAAGTGGTATATACAAGATCAAGTTTGAGCAGATCTTGATGGAACAATACATGAAAATGTGGCCTCAATACCAATGGCCCCTATGCCTGCTACATTACCTTTGCTTCCCAGACTATATTCATAGCCTCAAGGGCAATTTCTTAAATTAGTAGACTGAGAAAGAGAAAACTCAGATGTGATTTATAGAGAATTCTGAACAACAAAAAACCTCACCCAGAAGTGAAAAACATGAGCCCTACAGTCCCTTCCTAGGATATACCTAAATGAGAGTGCTGAAGGGAAATCTTTCCAGTTGGTAGAATTTTGAGCAATGTATTTGGTAATGCTAGTATTACATATGTTGTAGTAGTTACTGTTACTTTTAATGGACAATATCAGTATCTTCTTTTGCAAACCTAAAATTTATGAAATCATAGTGTTGATTAAAAAAAAACTAACATTTTTATGTATGAGTGAATAAAAGTAAATTCTAAGATAAGCAAAGGCTCAGAATATATTCCATGCATGTATTATTTTGAAATACGTGTATTGAAGTGTGCACCTGCATAGTAGATTATGCAAAAACATAGTATGTAAACATTTAAAAGTATTAGTATAAAAATAGAATTGGGAATTGAAACAGTTAAACAGAGATGGCCTATATATATAGAAGGACATATAATCGTAAATGCAGCCTGGTGATTAATGACATAGGCCTTGCAGTCAAATAGATCTCCATTCAAATAATTCAAATCACCTCTGCTAGCTGTGTCACCTTGGACTAAGTTTTTAAACCGTTTTAGCTTTGGTGTTCTAATTTGTAAGATGGGGATAACATCGTCTGTCCCTCATGCAACGTTAAAATTTAAATGACAGAATATATGTGAATGCTTATCACAGACAGAGCTTTGCTGATTAAGTGCTCAGGAAAGGCAGTTAGCAGACATAGACAGCAGTAACAGCAGTACAATAAAATTGTCGTAAATCTGTTTTTACACAGATTTTTTGGCCACATGAATATCGCACTGTGAGGCTAAGCAGTACTTGATAAAGTCTAACATAGAAAGAAGGTTTTACAAAGATTGTATGAGTTTAGAAATCACAGCAGTTCCCCAAGTACATCTTCTAAAACTCTCTGTAAAAATCCACGTCTATTACGGAGGGTTGAAAACCTCATCAGAAGAAACTTTGTTTATTCCACCTTCGCAATTTATTCTGGTCTTTATATGGGATATATTCAGTATGAATGCTGTTCATACTACAAATATTAGCACTCTACATTTAAGAACAAAAATATTAAATTTTACATTGTATATAAAATATGGTAGAAAAAAATTGCTCATTATTATCCCCTTTACACCTGTTATGGGAATGTAACTGAATGAGAATTCTAGTTTTGTGTATTTAAACAAAGCCTCCTAACTTAATTAGCTAAAAGTAAAAATGCCTAAAGCATATCCATTATGTTGTCAGACAACCACTTCAAGTCACCTTGATTGAGAGAACTTAGGCAGAATTTTACCTATTCATTCTTTAAAAAAATATTTGATAATATACTCTTTGTATAATTGTACAATGACCAGAGATGTAGTAATAAACAAATGGCATTAAATCATTTCATTCATGGTTTGGTGTCAGAATAATCTCAACAACTCACCGCCCACATAAAGATCACGAAATTGAGATCAGTGGATTCAACTCATGCTGGACAAATTTAAAATTCATCAGCATCTGTGGATATACAGGCCAAAGAGCCAGCACCAGCTGTAATATGAGATATTAACTCCGTAATGCCCACGAGCTCACTTAGAATTTAGTAGCTGGCCTCAATAGGTGTTCAGTAGTCATAGCCTAAAACAAGGACTTCAGTAACATTGGAGGAGGAAACTACCATGCCTATGATTACCTGTTAGCAACCCATTCAGGAGCATTCACAGGCTCAGAGTGCCTGCATCAAACTGAAAATGTAATCTACCAGAGACAGAGAATTATTGCAGTCAATTCTCATTCTTGCACAGCCTTCTGAAGAATATAGTTCTTGACTTAAAAGCTTCAGTGAATCTACATTCATGTAGGGGATGATAGTCATCTTTTGGCTTTGTAAACTTTGTAGTAATTGTTACTGAATATCTGAATTCATTGAAACCTTTTTTAGAGACTTCCATGTAAGGTACTTTTTTTTTTTTAACACTACTTGATACTTTTTATGCTGAACTTTTATCTTTGTTTCTTTCAAATGTCACTGCTTTTCAATGTGGAATCAACTTATTAAATTATCAACTATTTGGTGTTCTTTGACAGTGATGTAATTACCTTCTAAACTAGAAAATGCTCCAATCCCTCATATTATTTATTTTTCACATGTATATTTTTAAATTTTTCGTGTAGACAATTCTATCTCCTTTGAATTTTAACGAAATTATTTTTAACAATCCTTTTCCTTAAAATTATAGATATTTTTGTTTGTCAACCATTATTTTCAGCATAATGCTGAATAAAATTAGCAACTACTGATATTACTGTATTCTACCCATGTTTATAGGGAAACTGCTGTCATTTCACAATGAAGATTGGGGCTTAGTACAATTTATTGTACATAATTTCATTCACATTTTAATTTTAGTTTCCTCTAATTTATTTTTCATAATTAAAAGATTTTGAAACTTAGAAAATGGCTTTGTTTTGCATCAATTAAAATAACATTTTTTAATTAAATCTTTAATAGATTTATTTATATAATTTACCTAAAATTAAGTACTCTGTCTTTACTGGAATAAACTCAGCTTCACTGAGATTTTTTTTTAATACAACTGGAGTGAGGTTACAATCATTTTATTTAAGATATTTGAATTTCTGCTCATTATTTCTATTAACCTGATGATGTTTTTCTTTCCTGAACTGCTCAAATTCCATTTTTGTATCAAGCTCACATTGGTCTCCTAGAATTAGTTGAGAAATGTGACCTCTGATTCTCTTTTTGTAAAAATTTGTGTACAATTGGAATGTCCATCTCCTTGCAAGTTTGGTTAAAATTGTCGGTAATTCTTCATCACATGGCCTGAAGAGTTACTTGTGGGAACAGATTTAACCAATGATTCAATAATTTTAATCGCTATAGTATTCCATATCTATGCTATTGCTTTTTGACAGAGACTTGGAGTACTGTACTTTTAAAATCATTTATCCATTTTGTTGTAGTTTTAAATTTTATTGGCATAGATTTAGCAATATCCTCTTATTCTATTTTTAGTTTGTTCTTTTGGACAATTCCAGCCACCGTTTCTCAGTTTTATGTTCTCTATCTGTTTCTCTCTGCCTCTCCATCTCTCTCTCACACACACACACAGACACACACACACACACACACACACACACACGATGTTACTGTGGAATTGTGATTTTATATAAAGATCTTCCTTTGGCTAAATTGATAATTCTCATTGTGTCTCATTTTTCTACTTTATTGATTTGCGTTCCTTGATTTAATATCACAATATATCTGCACACATTGAATCTACTTAGTGGTTCTTATACTTTATATAATAAGTAATTCTCAGAATGTCTTGATTTTCTAATACAAGAATTTTAATTGTGCATTATACCATATTTGAATGTTGGTGTATTTCATATGTGTGTCAATAGGTATTATTGTCAGTTATTGTTATAAAAGGTTTTACATTTTTACTATGATTTCTATTTCAATCTATGAATAATTTAGAGGAATGAATGTTATTTATAAATGGAGCTTTATTAAACTTTTAAAACTTATTTCTAATTTAAACACCTTTTATCAGAAAATGTGGTATAACTATATATATATATATATATACATATTTTAATTTTGACTCCTCTTATGGGAATATATAGTCAATATTTTAAATATTTCCTGTGTTATGGAAAAGAAGAATACTCTCTAACATTTGGTGCTAGATTTATGAGTTTGTCCATCACATCTATTTAATAATTAAAATTTTCTCTATTTTCAATGATATTTGGGTATCCATTCAACCTGCAATAAATAATAGTAATTCAAAAATCCTTAAGGATTCACACATTCAACCAAGATGGATTAATGATAGGGACTAGAACTAACTCTTCTGCCGGAAACAACGTAAACATAGTAAAAATACACAAACAATCAATATCAAGACACCCAGACATGAGATAAAAATAGATAGTTACTCCCAGCATTTAGGAATCAAACCCTCTAAACAACCAGCTAACTCTTTTGAGAGTTTGCCAGCAGGGAGAGAAATCAAGGCAGAGCCAGGCAGTCTGCCTGAATTGAGGAGATGGGGGCTGATAATCTAAGGAGAAAAAATAGTTCTAGAATATGCAGGACAGAGTACTGAAGAAGGACAGACTGCTAGAGAGACACACACACAGAGAGAGAGAGAGAGAGAGAGAGAGATGGGCAATTGTAGATGGTCCATTTGAACCATTCTGCTGAGCACAGACAAGTGCGTATGTGTGAGGAAGTTGCCTACTAATGGAACTAGGGGAAGTACTACAGAAAAGGAAAAGATAAGACTCCCTGCTCTTAAATCCAGCCAGGAATAATGCCTTTTCACACAAGTGCAGTGGCTTCATAATTTTTGGGGTAGGGTACACACAGGGGGGTTGTTTTACTAATGGTAAGTGTGGTAATGGTAATTATTACTCAGTATTCATTTCTATTTAGTGATAGACTGAGCACTATTCCAGTCTCATCTAATGTATCTTAAAAACATGACTCCAAATAATCAAAATTTTCTCAAGTTATCTGAATATATCCTAGAATATTGTATAAAGTGTTTATAAGAATTTTAAAACATCAAATGCCTAGCAAGGTAAAATTCAAAATGCTTAGCATTTAATGAAACTTTACCAGACAGGCAAAGATACAAAAAAATAAAGAGAAAAAAATTCAACCACAATTTTCCTCTCTAAAGTTGAAATTCATAAGCTTTATTTATATCCTTAAGTGAGTTTATTTTAAATTTAATCATCCACATTTTTAAAATTTTTCATCTTTATCTCAACAATCCAGGGACCATAAAACACATTTAATACTTATCAGCACTATTCCTAATTTAAATTTTATTGTTTTCTGCATGACTGTATTTTCTTTTATATTCCCAGAAATTATACATTATTTGTATCATTTTATACATGTCATACAATTCTTTGCTTAGATTCACACACAATTTTAGTTATTGCTTATCCTCTGTTAGCCAAAAAATTAAGGAGAGACTTACTGCCTTCCTGAGAAATTTCCTCAATTGGGGCACAAAGGAGAAGGTCATCTACATATTATAAAACTTTAACATGAGTATAAAGGAACTCAGAGAGATCTTTTGACAATGCCCTATCCAAATAGGTGGGGGCTGTCTTGGAACTCCTGAGGCAACACTGTTCAGGTTAACTGGGTGGCCTGGTTGGAGGGATTTTTGAATTCAAAGACATCCTTTAGGTTCAGCACTATGAACCACTTAGTTCCCTCAGGTATTTGAATTAGCAGGATATAGGCATTGGGCATCACCACATGAATTGAAACCATAACCTCATTAATGAGGCTGAGGTCCTCGACCAGTCTCCATTCCCCATAGGGTTTTTGTACCTCCAATATCGGAGTATTACAAGGGCTGTTGCAGGGTTTGAAGAGGCCCTATGTCCTTAAGTTGTCAATGATGGCTCCTAGCCCTTTCCTAACCTCTGGTTTGGGGAGATATTGTCTCTGGTTAGAAAAGGAGGTAGTTTCCTTAAGGTGGATCACAACTGGTATGGCAGTTGTGGCTTGGCCAATTTTCCCTTGAGTTGCCCAAACTTCAGGGTTAATATCAGTCTCCACCAAGGGGAGACAAAGAGTCTGTCCTGGAGCCATAAAGATGGTGGTTCTCTTATAAGCCAAAATATCCCTGCCTACCTGAAGAGCAGGGCTTTCAGGCATGATTGAAAAGTCATGATTAAACAAGAGGTCTCCCCAAACACAACTAAGGGTTTGGGAACAACATTAGGGTAAATGTTTTCCTGAGACGCTCCTCACAGTCATGCTAAGAGAGGAGGGGGTTCTGCATTGGAAAGGAGAACTGAAAAGCCTGCTCTTGCACCCAGGAGAAAGTCCACCTTCTTCCCTTCAACTTCCAGAATCACTCAGGGCTTCTGAGTGGTAATGGCAGTCTGGACCACTGGCGCTGTGGGGAGGAGCACTGGGACCCATTAGTCCTACTGGACAATTTGGAAATCAGCTCTGGACCCAGTGACTTGTGTCTCTGTGGACAGTTTGCCTTCCATGGGTCGCCACTGCAAATTGGACAGGGTTGTGGAGGTTTTCTCCTGCTGTCTGGACAGTCCTTCCTAATGTGCCCTGGCTTGCCACATTTATAGCAGGTGCATCTAGAGAACTGTGTGGTTTGTAAGTCTGCAAGGCAGCTATTAGGGTCTCTGCTTTTTTTCATTATGTTCTTTCTGCTTTTTGAACTTCCTCCTGGTCCCTATTGTAGAAGACCAAGGTGGCCACTTTCAGTAAGTTCTATAAAGTACTACTTGGTCCTATATCCTGTTTCTGTAGATTCCTCTTGATGTCAGGGGCTGCCTGTGTGATAAACTTATCCTTTAAGATTAGTTGTCCCCTGACTGAATTAGGAAATAGAAAGGTATGTTTTATCAAGGTCCTTCTTAGCCTTTCCAGGAAAGAAGTGGGGTTCTCATATTCCTAGTCTATCATGCATAGCTTGGAGTAATAGAGAGGCTTAAGTCCTAGTTTTTCATAAGCCCTCCAGCATGCACACCTGAAAGTGTTTCCTCCTCCACTCTCCCATTTCATCACTGGGGTCCCATTTAGGGTCCTCCAATGGTACTGCTATTCTTCCAGTTGGGAAGGTGTCATCTCCTTCCCTGGCTGTATGTGAGATACAAAGCTCATCCCCAAAATTATCTGCCACTTTCAGGATGCCTTGCTTTTCAGCAGTAGTCAGGGTTGATTTAAAAGTAACATGACATCTTTCCAGGAGAGTTAAAATACTTGAGTTAAGCTCTATACGCCTGTCAGGGTTATCTGGAAACTTGCCAAGGTCCCCCTTAATTTGCTTTAAGTCCTGTAGAGAAAAGGGGACCTGGACTTTAATGGGGCCATATTCACCCTTAATGAGACCTTAGTGGGGCAGGAGTGAGACTGGGACCTGCCTAAAATGAGGATTTATAGGATGGGACAAGCTTGGAGGAGAACCTGGATAGAGAGGAGCAGAAGGAGTTGATTTCCCCACTGGAGGTACATCTGAGGTTTGCTTCCCAAGTTCCCTGGGACCGACCCTTGTAGCCTCTCCTAAGATGACTGCTAAGAGCCCTGAATCAATCCTAAAATATCAGCAAAGGTGTGGGTTACCACGCTAGGCAAGGAAAGCTTGCACATTTGCCCTAGTGTTTACAGAAAAGATCCAGCTGCAGGATGACATTGAAATTAATTCTTCCTTCCTGAGCCCAAGCTTCTCCTCCCTGCAGAACATAATTCAGTCACACCTTTGTGCAAAGGAATGTGAATCACTTTTTCTCCAGATTCTGAGGGTCAAAGTAGTCCCAGTGATTTAGGATGCACTTGAGAGGAACTTAAGATGATTGGTGACCTATCTGGAAGAGAGTGCAGAGGAGAGAAAGGAGTCTTGTCCCCCTCTCTCTACTGTCTGAGGGTCAAAGGGGTCCCAGTGATTTAGGATGCACTTAAGAGAAGTGCAGGCTGAAAATGGTTGGATATCTATCTGAAAAGAGGGTAAAGAGGTGTCCCTTTGTTCTGCTCTCTTCCCAGCAAATACCCAGGGCATGTAATGGAGAGAAGAAAAGATGTCCCTTTCTTCCTCTCACTGCCCAGTGAATACCCAGGATACATGATGGAAGAAGAAAAGGTGTCTCTCTTCTTCTGACCTTATATCTCTGAGTCCTGGTAACCTGTGCAAGTGCCAATCATAGGTGCAGATGCGACCATCATTTATGAAGCAGGAGGAATAGCTGGCAGGAATATTCACACTGACCTGAGCAGATCCCAGACCCTTCACTGTCAGTAACCTTTGAGTTCCCTAGACCTTATCTATGCCATGGATGTGAGCATCACCTTCATCCACGAAGCGGGAGGGCCAAATCAGCAGGAATTAGTCATGCTTACCTGCACTGTGCTCCTTGACCTCCATTGCTCTGCCTCTGGACTCCTCAGATACACTTTAGGTTTTGTTTTGTTTTGCTTTTTTTCCCTGTGGCCTCAAACAAAAGCTTCAGGAAAAAAGTGTGCCTCAGGAGAGTGTATAGACCCATTAAATTAGTCCCAGGTGGCTGTTGCCAGATTGCATCCAGCAACTGACAGGACAGCCTCTCCATTGCTTTCCTATCACAAGCAAGTGAAGCTGTGAGACCAGGTCCTTCTCAACCAAGTGAGAGAAAGGGAGTCCTGGAAACTGGGAACCTGGCTTAACATGATACCTCCCAAAACAACAACTTAAGTGCAAGGGAGGGGAACGTGCCTGGGGAAAATACCTCTTGCCCTTTTCATGTGGGTTCTTTAAAGAGGAGGAAAGAAAACTCTCAACTGTTATATCCTCCTTGCTTGTAAGAATAGACACCATACTGTTCTCATTTACCCTCCTACTCCTGATAATTAAGTCAAATGCTCATTCTACCTAGTAATATCTGTGGTTTGCCACAACATCTTTAATATTTATCACTATATATATAAAGAAATAGATCCTTGAGATTTGCAAAAGAAGAGAAGAAAGAAAGAAACAGAGAGAGAGAAAAGAGAAGAGAAGATAAAAGAAAAGAAAAGAAAAGAAAGAGTAGAGGGAGGAAGGAAGGAAAGAAGGAAGGAAGGAAGGAGGGAAGGAAGGAAGGAAGGAAGGAAGGAAGGAAGGTAGGAAGGCAGGAAGGAAGGAAGGAAAGACAGACTGGAGGTTTTAGTGACAATACTCTAATGGGTGGTCAGGAACTGGAGTTAATCCAGGGCATTGGCCTTCTAATAACACCAGTATGTAGGCTGGGCCAGATACCCTCAGTTGACCCAGGACCTCTTTCCAGTCTCATGCAATTGCTAGACCTCTGTGAAGGGAAACTGGGTTGGAACAAAGCCAAAATTCCCAACCCTGAAGGTGATGAACGATTGACATTGTCCTCTCCAGCAAGCCTATCCTCTGTGTCTTAAGTCTGGCAGCCACGCTAGTCACTTTTAACTGGCTAAAAGAGGCCCAGTATTTTTCCTTCATCTTGACTATTATGGAGTTTAGAGACTCTGGGAAAAAAAGGATAGACAGCAGATTCACTTTTATTCACCCTTCTGCAGATCCTGAATGAGCCCCCCTGATGTTATGGGATCTTTGGGGTATCAGTTTTCTTTCCCTGAAACCTCTGTTTCTGCTAGTGATGAGTTCTTGTCCTGCATCCAGGAAGAATGAGGTATGCAGATCAGTGAACGGTAAAGAATATGAAGAGGAGCTTTATTTTAGCGTTAGAACAGCTCAGAAGGAGACCCACAGTGGGTAGCTCTCCACTGTGGGCAGGCAGGTCATCCATTGAGTGTTCAGCTCTCAGAAGAGAGGAGCCTCTGGAGAGGGTAACTCCTTTATATGCACTGGTCATCTCAAGGTCTGCTGCTCTCAGCAGAGAGGAGGCCCTGGAAAGATTAGCTCCTCTCTGCAGAGGACACATTTGGCCATCTCTGCAGGACTCTGCAGGTCTTAGTGGTCTCTGCAGATCGCTGCCAGTCTCTGAAGCTATTAGCAGAGAGGGTAGCTCCTCTCTGATGCTGGTTGTCTTATTATCTGCTCAACTCTGGCTGAGCATAAAAAGCTCAGGGCTTTTTAAGGGTCTCAGAGGGGAGAAAGTACATGCTGATTGGCCCATGGGTGGCCTGGAAAAGGCAGCAGTTCCAATTCTGGTCAGTGGAACTCTCAGCCTAGTCCCCAGCCTTCAGGCCCTCCCTGGCCTGAACGGGGGACCTTACCCACCCCCTTCCACCTAGGTCTTTGCCTCCCACTGTTCATAGTTCCCCGGCAGGCCCAACTTTAGTCCGAGATCAGGGCCAGTGCTGACAGCAGGGAGAGGCCAGGCAGTGGAGGCAGACAACTCTGAGCCTTATTAAAAGATCAACAGATACAGAAGTGGGTTTTTGAAACAGTAAATAAGATAGACCACCAACTAGAATAAAGGATAAAATATTTAAATAAACACTATTAGAACAAAGGAGATGTTCCTACTGATCTGACAGAAATACAAATGACCATCTGAAAATATTGTAAACACATATAAACACTTCAACTAAAAAACCTAGAAGAAATGTACAAATCCCTGTACACGTACACCCTCCCAAGACTGAACCAGAAACAAGCTCTAAAATTGAATTAGTAATAAATGACCTACCAACCAAAAAAAAAAAAGCAGTCCAGGAACAGATGGATTCACAGCTGAATTCTACCAGATGTACTAAGAAGAGCTGGTACCATTTCTACTAAAACTACTCCAAAATATTAAGGAGGTGGGACTCCTCCCTAACTTATTCTATGAGACCAGCGTCATCCTGATATCAAAACCTGGCAGAGACTCAGAAAACAGAAAACTTCAGGCCAATATGCTTGATGGAAATCAATGCAAAAATTCCCAACAAAATACTGGTATTCAGCAGAACATCAATAAACTCATACACCCCAATCAAATAGACTAGGATCCAAATTTGGTTCAATGTACACAAATCAATAAATGAATTTCATTACAAAAGCAGAATTGAAGGGAAAAAAACATGATTATTTCAATAGATGCAGAAAAAGCTTTTTGTAAAATTCAATATTCCTACAAGTTAAAAACTCTCAACAAAATAGGTATTGAAGGAGCATACCACAAAATAACAAGAGCTGTCTATGACAAACCCATAGCAACATCATACTGTATGGGCAAAAGGTGGAGTTATTGCCCTTAAAAACCAGCGTAAGACAAAGATACCCTCTCTTACCTCTTCTATTCACTGAAAGTCCTTGCCGGAGCAATCAGGCAAGAGAAGGAAATAAAGGTACTCAAATAAGAAGAGAAGAAGTAAAACTATTTCTATTAGCAGACAGACAGCATGATTCTATATCTAGAATACTTCACAGTCTCAGTCCAAAAGTTCCTTAAGCTGATAAACAACTTAAGCAAAGTCTCAGCATATGAAACTGACCTACAAAAATCACTCACTTTTCTATACAACAATTATCAAGCTGAAAGTCCAATTAGGAATGCAATCCCATTCACAATTGCCACAAAAACATAAAATATCTAGCAATACAGCTAACCAAGGAGGTGAAAGGTCTCTACAATGAGAACTACAAACCACTGCTGAAAGAAATCAGAGGGGATACAAACAAATGAAAAAACATTCCATGCTCATAGATAGAACAAATCAATATCATTAAAGTGGCCATACTGCCAAAAACAATTTATAGATTTAATGTTATTACTATTAAAATATCATTGGTATTTTCTCAGAACTAGAAAAAAATTAATTCACATGGAACCAAAAAAAAACAAATAGCCAAGACAATCCTAAGCAAAAAGAACAAAGCTGGAGGCCTCATGCTAGCTGGCCTTAAACTATACTACAAGACTACTGCAACCAAAACAGCATGGTACCAGTACAAAAACAGACATATAGATCAAGGGAACAAAATAGAGAACCCAGAAATAAGGCCATATACCTACAACCACCAGATCTTCAACAAAACTGACAAAAGCAAATGATGAGGAAAGGACACCTTATTTAATAAATGGTGCTGAGATAACTGGTTAGCCAGTTGAGCAGTTGAGCAGATAATGCAGAAGGTTGAAACTGAATCCCTTCCTTATACCATATACAAGAATCATTTCAAGATGGATTAAAAACTTAAATGTAAAACTCAAAACTGTGAAAGCCCTGGAAGATAGCCTAGGCATTACTGTTTTTTTATAGGAATGGGCAAAGATTTCATGAGAAAGATGACAAAAGCAATTACAACAAAAGCAAAAGTTGACAAATGGGATATAATTAAACTAAAGAACTCCTGCACAGCAAAACGAACTATCAATGGATTAAACAAACAACTATGGAATGGAAGAAAAATTTTGCAAACTATGCATCTGATAAAGGTCTAATATCCAGCATCTATAAGGAACTTAAATTTACAAAAAAAAAAAAAATTAACAAGTGAGCAAAGAACATGAACATACACTTCACAAAAGAAGACATACATGCAGCAAACAAGCATATGAAAAAAGCTCAATTTCACCGATCATTAGAGACATGAAAATCAAAACCACAATGACATATCATCAAACACTAGTTAGAATGGCTATTATTTAAAAGTCACAAAGTAACAGGTGCTGGAGAGATTGCAGAGACAAAAAAAGAATACCTCTACAATGTTGGTGGGAGTGTAAATTAGTTCATCCATTGTGGAAAGCAATGTGGTGATTCCTCAAAGACCTAAAAACAAAATTATCATTTGACCCAGCAATCTTACTACTGGGTATATACCCAAAGAAATATTAAATGTTTTAATATAAAGACACATGCATATGTATGTTTATTGCCATACTGTTCACAATATCAAATACATGGAATCAAACGAAATGCCCATCAATGGTAGACTGGATAAAGAAAACGTAGTACATGTACACCATGAAATACTATGTAACCATAAAAGAGAATGAGATTATGTTTTTTGCAGGAACATGGATGGAGCTGGAGGCCGTCATCCTTAGCAAACTAGGGCAGGAACAGAAAACTAAATGCTGCAAAGTCTAATTTACAAGTAAGAGCTAAATGATGAGAATGCATGCACACGTAGAGGGGAAGAACAGACATTGGGGCCTACCAGAAGGTGAAAGGTGGGAGGAGGGAGATCAGGAAAAGTAACTAACGGGCACTAAGTTTCATATCTGGGTGATGAAATCCATACAACTAACCTCCATGACACAAGTTAACCTATATAACAAACCTGCACATGTATCTGTGAACATAAAAGTTAAAAAAAAAAAAAGAGAGAGAGTTTAGCTGGCATCAACATTTAAACATTTATTAGTAACATGAGAATACATAAGTCAACTTGAAGAAGAATATAAAGTGAGAAGAAAGCAGAACTAAACAGAAACCAACACATATATAAAAGATAAGCCAGTGAAGATAAGTCCACAAATGAGATTTATCTACCAAACACATAAGAAAACACAAGGAGAATTTTCTACTCAACGATGAAACTTTCTCGGATGTTAGGTGCACACAGGGTTTTGGAGTGTCTTTGTGGATGAAATCCAGAGCACAGTTGCATATGGGAAAGGATTCAGTGGATTTAAAAGCCTATTCACAAAACCCCAGAAATAATTTTGGCTGAAAAAGTGTAGTTAGTGAAATTTCCACATCCTTACAGTTAGAAGACAGAAACTAAAAAATGTGATAGAAGACGTGAGAGATAACGAAGTTAAATCCATAAGCCAATAGACAAATGTGAGTTCCAGAAAGAGAGATCAGAAAAAAAAGTAAGGAGAGGATAACTAAAAAACAAATAATAAAAGCTAATTTTCTACCCAGAGAAGGCACAATTTTCTTCAAATGTGCAGCAGTTTCTAAAGATAAGTGTGATTAGTGTGAGAACACCCATATGAAGTTACAGCCAGGGGAAAATTCAAAAATTGGAAGTTGTAAAGAAACTGACTTGCAAAGAAATGTGACCAAGGGTTGGCATAAAACCTTTCATCAGAAAATACGGTTTCTAGAATTCATGAGAAAGTGTCCATAGTGCTTAGTGAAAATGATTTGGGAGCTGGAGCTCTATATTCAGCTAAGTAATCAATGCATTAAAGGGAAAAATAAAGACTTTTTTTTCATATTAATGGGCTCAGACATATATACTACTCCTTTTACCTCAACATTACTGACATGGCCACCAAAACTGGGAAGGATATAAGATTATAGAAACACTGCATTTACTTTTTCAAATGCAGTGATGGAAAGTGCCTAGATGACTACTAGGAAGTATGTTTAATTCTACTGGTCTGGATTGGAGAAAGAAGACAGAGGCTTAGGGTGAGTGGGGGGAAAGAAACTGAATATTCTCAGGAAGACCGTGCTTTTCTTTTGTCCTGAGGATATAGGAAGGCATAATATATTAGAACAAAAAAGACAATTAGAGAATAGTTATAACAAATATAAAAGTGGGGTCCCAAGGTGAAGTAAAATAAAATACAGCGCATTTCCAGCCAAAGATGCAATTGGTTCAGTAATGATTGTTCAAGCCTTTTGCTATATGGAATTGACTACTAGAAATTAAAATAACATCGTAGCAGCAAATTAATTTTTGGAATTAACATTAGTTGCATAGTTACAGTAAATGAAAGTTGATTAAATAGTTTTCTAATTTTAAAACAACTTTTTAAAATGTAAAACAGAATTTTACTTCAGAATACAATGCTAACATTTTATATCTTGACAGAAGAGGTAAGGAAGATGAAGGAAAGGGTGGGTTTGTGACACAAGCTTAATGTTTGCAGTAAGGTATAAAGACATCAGTCTAAAGTAAAACAGTAAGTAAAATCTGAGAATATAATGCAAATAAATTCATATAACAACGAGAAATTCTATCTCAGTTCTCAATTTTCTCCTTCTATATGATGAACACTCAGGTGAAATTATTCAATAAAACAAACTTTTTATAAGCAAGAGACAACATACTATACTGTAAAAGAGTAAAATGGTCAAATACATATACAAACAAAATAAGGAAGTGACTATAATATCTACAAACATGAATATTTAAATTAATGTGCATTTCTGGTGACTGGATGAGCATTGATAGTAAGGTAGGATTTGACTTACATTAAACTCTTTTGCTTTTTTAAAAAATGCATGGCAACTGTTATCTAGAAGAGCCAATGTCTACAGAAAACAAAAAAGAGAGTTCAGTAAAATATATGAATATCCTAAAAGGTGAAAAAGAGGAAGATTTATATAGGAAGTAGCAATAGTGAAGTTTTATGGAAGATGTAGCATTTGAAGTATGCCTTGGGAGACAGAGCTTGAGAAGTACTGGAAGGATTTCTTAAATAGCAGAAGAGACACCTGTACGTCGGTAGTTGTGAAAGAGACAGTAAACACTGACAAACAAGTTTCTGTGGACTTTAATTCTGTGACTGATTTGCTCGAGTTAACAATATTACAAAAAAAAAAGAAAGAAAGAAAAAAAAAATAGACATAAAACCAGAACCAGAATCAAGTCATGGAAATACGTCTTTAAGCCTATAATATTGACAGCTTTTTCCTACATGAGAAAATGTACATATAGATGTCATAAACCTTTCTTTGTCCTTCCCACAACAGCTCAGCCAAATTTGGAACAGAATTTCCATTCTTCTAGTTAAAAATACATGAAGGACGATTTTTATTATTTATATAGTGTTTGCTACACGTTAGTAACTGTTTTAATTATTCTCAGATGGCAAATCAGTTGAAAAAGACACTCATTCAGTATGCATAATTGTTTTATTCACCGATTCAATTTTCCCTTTACTGGAAGAAGACGCCTGATTAAATTAATTTACTTGTGTTTCTCAGAAAAATAAAGTTGGAGTACATGTTTTTGGCCAGATGCAAATGTAGTTAAATAAAGTTTTTTATGGATATAAATTTCTAATACATTTATTACAAATAATAAGATTATGAAGAGTAATCTTAAATGTGAATATAAAATTTTCAGAAAAAAATTATGCTGTACTCTACAGCATGTATAGATATGTGTGTGTGTGGATTCAAATATATATATATATATAAACATTTTAAAGTTACCTTACATTTAGAGATGTGTAATATTAGAAATAATAAGAAAAATAATTCAAAGTAAACACTAGCTGTACTCACGTCAGGAAATAAAAATATATTGAACGTTTATGTTGGTCAAAAATAATTAACGTACTATGTAGTAATGTAATAGAAAAAGGTTATGAAGACAACGTTACTATAATGCACTATTTTTGTGAATTTTTTCAGATTTAATTTTTAATATTAAATAACAGAAATGTGTCTACTTCTATTACAGACAAGAAAACATAATATGAAATAATACATTAATTTAATATGACATCACATCTCTTCCTTTGGAATGAAATGAATGTATCACATTAAATAAATGCTTTTTTCATGTGGGAAATTACTGTGACCAAATTAATACTTGTGCAATAAGATACTTCATTAGAAAACAATGAGGCACTCTGAATTAATTAAGTAGAGAATACAGAAATCAAAATCAGTGTTTTATCAAAATTGTCTTTTGGGTATGTGACATTCTTAAACTTATGAAAATGAAATAGCATTATTCAATGGTTTGTGGAGTAGATGAATAAATAGCTTTTGGGCATGCATTACTTCAACCTCTGAATTTTATATTTCTGTGGTATGACTTTTTCTGCACTTTATTACAGAAACACATTTACACAGCAGTATGAACTACTCATAAAAGCAACACTTTGTTGTGGTTGAATACAAATAAAAACATATTCTATCCCACTAATAGACCTAACAGAACACATTTAATAAGTGGGATTGGTGATATTTTGAATATGGCAAATTTATATTTTAGCCAAATTTAGAGAAATGGTCTTTAGAATAGGCTGTTTGCTAATTTGAGCAGAATGAGTGAGAATATTATAGCAAAGTATATAAGGCATAGAAAACATTTACTAGGTAATATGTCCCCAAAAAGCAACTATTATTTTTTTATTAGGGAGACATTCTGCACTCCCTAAATATACAAAGTATACTCATACTGTCATTTGAAATATGTTTCCAATATAAATAATATGTGTATGTCTCTTAAACATTTAAATAGTTAGCAATGTTAGTTTTTCCCCTTTCCTTTTAAATGTTTGCAGGTATTAGCCTTCTCTGACCTTTAGAGGGGTTTTTCAGGTGTTTCTGAGGTAGAATATTATATGAAAATTTAACTTGTATTACTTAACTTTACAGCAAATATAAGAATGCATTAGGCTTATTAATTTAAATGTAGTCAAGTAGCCCATAAAACATTTATATCTGTTTGGGGACAAAGGAATGCCTTTTGTAAACAAAATTCACTACATTATAAGCTTTCATTTGATTTTATTAGCCAGTACTGCATATCAAAAAGACTTAGAAAATTTATATTAACCTAATGTTTTTAACATAAAGGAAAGGGAGAAGAATGCCATCCTTGGTATTAACATTATTTCTGCTTTTTGTGTAGAGAACCTGTCTTTTACTGACCTTTCCTGAATATCAGTGGCACTCACTCTCCTATGAATTGCATTCTATAAAAGCTATTTTTGAGATACATCTTAGGACATGCAATGGCTATTTGTCTCTGGACCCCTTTCCAGCATTTCAGTGTCTGTAAGAAAACAGTTTCCTGAATATCTCTGATGAAGCTGGGTCTTTTGTCAGATGTCATACCTGGATGCCAAATGCTTATTCCCTCTTCTCCTTGCCTGTCGCCATGATCTGTTCCTGAGGCCAGGTTGAGGAGAACTCACTAGGTACTGCAGATGAATGTCCTCAGACATCTTGGTTTTAGCGCTAAAAACAATTTTACATTTATTTTTGTGCATATTTAAAACTTTTTTAGTTTCACTGTTAGAAATGTAAATGTCTCTCTCCCATCAATAATTTTAAATGGTTTTTTATGGCATGCAAGAACACTTTTTGTAGAATTAGAGTTCCAGCTTCATTAGTTGAGTATATGTGGGAATATGCTTCATCCCTATAATAAAACTGTGGAAATAATATAAATTATATACAGCATGTAAGTTATGTGCAACATTGATATTATTATATTAATATATAATTAATTAAAATAATGAAGATTTCTCTTGATTAAAAAAAAGGTAGCCCTGAAAGTGGGGTACAAACAGCAGAGAGCTGTTTTTTAAATGAGGTACCTGAATATCACCACACAATTAAATTTGCTAGAAATGTACTTGGGAATATTATACAGCTTAAGATATGGCAGGCAGAATATTTCCACAGACGATACATATCTCACCATAACTGTTACATAGATGAGACAACAAACCAAGGACTGATACCCAAACAAACAGGCTTATATTCCATTCTGAGAAAGAATTTACATTAGTAGTGGCATATTTGTTTTATTGTACTTCATTTCATTGTGTTTTGCAGATGTTACATTGTTTTTGCAAATTGATGGTGTGCAGCAACCCTAATTCCAGCAAGTCTATTGGAGCCATTTTTTCAACAATATGTGCTCACTTCATGTCTCTGTGTCACATTTTTTCCAGACTTTGTCATTATTACCATATCTGTTATGACAATTTCTTATTGATCTTTGATGCTTCTATTGTAATTGTTTGGGGGTTACAAACCTTGCCTAAATGGGACAGTAAACTTAATCTATAAATTTTGTGTATGTTCTTTTATTTATTATTTATTATTATTATTATTATTATTATTATTATTATTTGAGAGGTTCTCACCCTGTCACCGAGGCTGGAATATGGTGGCACGACCATTGCTGACTGAAGCCTCAACCTCCTGGGCCCAAGCAATTCTTCCACCTCAACCTCCTAGGTAGCTGGGACTACAGGCACGTACCACCGTGCCCAGCTAATTTTTAATATTTTTGTAGAGACGGGGACTTCCTATGTTGTCTGGGGTGAACGCAAACTTCAGGGCTCCAGAAATCCTCCTGCCTTGGCCTGCCAAAGTGCTGGGATTACAAGCGTGAGCCCCTGTGCCCAGCCTTGTGTTTGCTCTGACTGTTCCACCAACAGGCTGTTCCCTGTTTCTCTACTTCTTCCCTGGCCTACCTATTTCCTGAGACACAACCATACTGAAAGTAGGCCAGTTAGAAATCCCACAATGGCCTCTAAGTGTTCAAGTGAAAGGAAGATTCACATCTCATACTTTAAATCAAAACCTGTAAATGATTAAACTTAATGAAGAAGGCATGTTGAAAGCTGAGAGAAACCACAGACTAAGCCTCTTGGGTCAGTTAGTCAAGTTATGAATGCAAAGGAAAAGTTCTTGAAAGAAATGAAAAGTGTTTCTCCAGTGAAAATGTAACTCAGTATCCCAGCCTCAAAATGCACTTTGCATCTTTTTCTTTTCCCTTTCCTTCTTTCAGCTTTGAAGTATACTTTGAAAGTCTTGGTTCCTCCCTTTCTCACCAGGCACTTTCATGAACAGTCCTTGCTTATCTAATTACTTGTTTGCTGAGAAATGGCAGGGGCCAGTGATGAAAGAAACTAGGCAGAGAGACCCAGCTGAGGAATCTTCTGGCTTAGGGTGAGTTATGAACAGTTCCCTACCATTGCTGGGTCGAATTCAGGATGACACAAACCCCACTTACGGACAGGCAATTACTCAAGATATCCATTAGAATATGACACATAGACCTGCACCCTCCTGCACCACCTTTGCATATTTCCCACACCTTTTCCTTAAACGTGTTCATGGAGTTCAAAAAGTTGAGATGGTTCCTTTAAGACTTGAGCCGGACCATTCTCCTGTCTTTAGCATTTGACCGATAAAGCTGCTTTGGTTTCACTACACTTGGCTTCTCATGTTTTCAGCCTCTGAGGAGCAAGCAGCCAGACTTGAGCCAGTTACAAATTTGTGAATGATAAAAAAGAAACAACCTTGTTGCTGATATAAGAAAGTTTGAGTAGTCTGGATAGAAGATCAAACTAGCCACAACATTTTCTTATACTGAATCCTAATTCATTGTGAGACCCTAACTCTCCAATTCTGTGAAGGCTGAGAGAGGTTGTGAAGTTACCGAAGAAAAATCTGAAGTTAGTGGAGTTTGCTTCGTGAGGTTTAAGAAAAGAAGTTATGTCCACAGCGTGAAAGTGCAAGATGAAGCCGCAAGTGCTGATGGAGAAACCACAGCAATTGTCCAGAAGATCTTGCTGAGACGATTGATGAAGGTGGCTATGTTTAAATAGCAGATTTTTGTTGTAGACTGAAGAGCCTTTTATTGGAAGAAGATAACATCCAAGACTCTCACAGAGCAGTCAATGCCTGGCCTCAAAGCTTCAGATGACAGGCTTTAACAAAGCTAATGCTGCCAGCGACTTCAAGTTGAAACCAATGCTCACTTGCCATTCTGAAAATAATTCTAGAGACCTTAAGAATTATGCTAAACCTACCCTGTCTGTGCTCTATAATCACAGAGCTTAGATGACCGCATATCTGTTTCCAGTATGGTTTACTGAATATCTTAAAGTTCATTCTTGAGAACTATGACTCACAAAGAAAGATTCCTTTTCAAAATATTACTGCTTACAGACAAAGCACATGCCACCCAAAAGCTCTGATGGAGATGTACAAGGAGACTAATGTGGTTTTCCTGCCTGCTAACATAACATCCATTCTGCAGCCCATGGATAAAGGAGTAATTTCTTTTTAGAAAATGTTTATGTATTTATTTTTTATAGAGACACATCGTTGCAATGCTCATAAGGGGTCTCAAACTCCTGGGCTAAAGCAATCCACCTGCTTCAGCCTCCCAAAGTACTGGGATTATAAGCGTGAGCCACTGCACCTGGCCTCAATATTTATTTTATTGTGGTGGTTTATAACCTAACCCGTGATGTCTCCAAGTTATACCTGTATATCAGTATTCTCTTGGCAATAGAAGAGGAAATATCAGTGAAGCAAGACTAAGAATTAATGAAAATTAAATCACAAGAAACAAGAAATGCTACTGTAGAGATGTTTATATTGAGAGTCAATATATATTATTTAAACAAAGGGAAACAAAAATAGTCAGAAAATCATGCTAGGACTATCATGTAGTTATTTATCAAAGATAAATCATGGATATGTTGATACAGCTAAATCCATAGGTATAAAATATGAGGCCCAAGTCTGAAGATTCGTTTTCTAGTTATAATATCATTACTATACTAACTAATGAAGTGAGGGTCACTAGTTAATAAAATTAAAAAAACATGGATTCACTGTGCTTCCTTCTATACTCAGATGCTCTGCTCTTATTAGTTAGAAGAAATATGACTAACCATCTGAAACTAACAGCTATACAAGTAAATTTACTCCATTATCATTACAACTTTAATCATGTTTCTTACCTTTTTTTTTTCTTTCTTTTTTTTGAGATGGAGTCTCACTCTGTCACCAGGCTGGAGTGCAGTGGCACGATCTCGGCTCACTGCAACCTCTGCCTCCCAGGTTCAAGTGATTCTTCTGCCTCAGCCTCCCAAGTAGCTGGGACTACAGGTGGGCACCACCACCCCAAAAAGTGAGACAGGGTTTCACCATATTGGCCAGGCTGGTCTCGAACTCCTGATCTTGTGATCTGCCCGCCTCAGCCTCCCAAAGGGCTGGAATTACAGGCATGAACCACCATGCCTGGCCTGTTTTTTTCCATTTTTTTTTTTTTTATCATTTTAAATATAAGTCATAAGCATTACTTATAGCTTTCCTTTTTGTTTTAATTACTTTGGTACTTTAAAATCCACCTATATGATATGCCAACCAGAGTAACTTATTGATAAATACCAACCAATAGAAGTTTTTAAAAAGCTGAAGATATTTGATAGAAAAAAAAAGAACTGAGAATATGTGTGTTTGGTGTTTGCTTATTTTCAGCACTTTTAGTATTACTATATATATGTAGTCAATTTCTAATGTCTGGGTACTCATTCGTGGCAAATTTATTCTAGCAATTTTTATGTTTTGGTCTCCCAAAAATATCTTATTGTGATTTCATTTCCAGATGTGGATATGTCTGCACATAAAATTCTAGTTTTGTAGACCAATTCTGTCTCATCTCTTCTGATAGTTTAAACATGCTAGCTCATTTTCTCACTACTTTTTCTTGTAATTTTATTGTTAATGAGTTGTGTCGTTATGGTCTAAAATTTATTTCAAAGTATACTAGTAAATATGCAATTTACTAGTCTGTCTAGTAAATATGCAATTTTTTCTCTATTCTTAATGTTTGGCAGTTTAATGAAAATGTACTTTTATTTATATGCATATGTTTCTTTAGTTGTATTGCCCAAGCCTCCATAATCTCATTTTCTTAGAAGAGTTATGACTTCATTTCTAAAGAATTCTCAGCCATCATCATTTTGAATATTGTTTCTCTGCCACACTGTTTTATTATCCAGGATAACCCATTACATTTTATTGGTGTCTTTCAATGTCGCCTCTTTATCTTAATTTATTTATTTTTTATGATTTCCTATTCTCTGTGTTGCCTTCAACTGAAAGACAGGAGAATCCTCAACACTAAATCAAATTTACGAATTATCTTTTGGTTTATGATTAATACGGAGTTTACTCTACTTGTAAGAATTATTTTTAGAGTTTCATTTGTAAAGGGTCTCACTCAGCCATGTAACAGGACACACTGATAAATAGTGTGCATCATATCAGTCCATGCTGACTGACATGCTGTCCTTACTGTACTTAAGAAAAGTATAATTATATTATTACCTTTTTACATTTATGTGAATTATGATTTTATGTTTCTATGATATAATTGCTCCTAAATATTGCCATAGTATAATTGGTCTGAATGCATAGAATTTATTCATTCTTTACCAAACCTTTTAGTTACCCTAACATTATATTATATTTCTATTTACAGCACCATTACATGTCTCCATAGCTAATAAATTTGTTACTATATGTGGATTAAAATATTCGCATTTCTTGTAAAATAAAAAAACTATAAATCCACATTAGAGTCACTAAAAATTCTGTGAAATTTTAATTTCTGTTCATACATATGGAATATGCCTCTTCAATAAAAATATTAATAAAAATATATTCATAACTATATGCCACTATATAAAAACATATTCAAATATTATGAAGGTGCATCTACTGTCTTATAATTACAGTAATAATAATATTATCTAACATGTATTAATATGTTATGTGGTAAGAGTTTAAGCACTCCATGAGAATTTAGTTTATTTCATGTCTTTTCAACACGTACCATATGAACCCAAGAGGCAGAAATTAGTTCTGGGGCGAGAAGAAAGAAAAAAAGTCTTGGTTATAACAATAGTTTGTGACCCTCCATAGGACCACAGATGATAAACAGATATATAGTGTACATGAGGCATAATATTTAATGCTGAGGGATTGGGAAAAATGCCTAGAGAAGCTCCTTGGTAGGACAGTAAAGGATAAGAAAGGTTGAGAAAAACCGGCTTATTTATCTTCACAAAGAACCTGTGTTATAGGTAATGTTATTAAACTGATGTATATCAGACACAGATATACTGAGACTTTCACCCAAAGTTATAAATATGGTCAATAGTAAAACAAAAATATAGACACAAGTCTGGAGTTGAGTCAATTTCTACCTTAATCACTATACTAGCTCTCCATACAGAAAAAGTACCCAATTTATTTAAAGTATATTTTGCTCAATAAGCTATTTTTTGCTAAAATAGATAATAAGTGTATCTCATGTAAAATCTCCATTATTAAAAATTAGTTACAAAAGGAACATCCTACTAAAATTATAAGCTAATTTAGAGACATGGATAATTTGGAGACATGGATATTTAATAAGTAGCAAAAAGACATACATTTTATTTATTGTATTGTACTGTTTGTAAAAATACTGTTTAGTATTTATTTAGTATAAATACCAAATGCTGTTTAGTATTTATATAGAATTAACAGTGACCCTAGATTGCAGAGTAATAACTTGGAGTGTAAATTTCATATTTCCTTGAAAATATAAGCTTCATATTTCATACTTAACTGCCTCCACTCCCACATATGATACTTTTTATACTGAGAAACCTCTGTGGGCTTAAACTAATATTTATATGTTACATGGTAAAAATAGTCACTGCTGTTTCTCCTTCACAATCTATGACTGGATCCTTTTCTTTCAGAAAATAGTTACTTTTTTAGTTCATATTTTCATACAGACAAGAATAAAAGCTCATTAGCCTTTCAGTTGCAAAATAAAAAATAAAATTTAGTTAAATAAAGCAAAATTAAGTCAGCATCAAGTTGATATAATAATCTCGTCTATCTTCATAAATAAATAATCTAAAATAAGGACCAATTTGTTTTTAAAAGTCAGATAACACAACATGTTACTTAATTGGAATAATATAAAAATAATGAACAGTAGGTCTGAAGAAAGTAAAAAATATTTTTATATTTAAGCACTTTATATATCCTGTGGGCCTATCAAACTGTCTAAAAATAAATACAGAAAAGTCAGCAAATATTAGAAAAATAGTTTGAAGACCAGATATTCAAGATGTAACATGAATGTCATAACACGTTGTTGTAGTATAATTTTCTTATGTGATTAGCAATAATTAGGGCCATTTCTAGTTAATGTCATTCATTTTTGTAAAACTGTAAAGCATCAGTTGGGTCTGTTCGTTTTTTAACTGAGGCTATAGAAAAAACCTAACCATATCATCAGCTGCCAAGACTAATAGATGAAAGATAGAGATGCAGAACACCTAACTGAAAGCAATTAAAGATGCCTCAGAAAGATAATGAGAACTCGAAAATAATCTGTGTTTTACATTTAGCTACATGATCTGTACTAAATTTGGGAAGTTCATAAATAATTTTGTGCCAGTGTCTGTTTCTATAAAAAGAAAATCTAGTCGATATCTGACATACAAGCTTTAACCAGCGCAAGCATTAACATACTGAGTAACCATGGAAATGATATCACTTCTGTTATAAAATTATCTTGTGAAAATACAAAAGAGATTCAGAGCGTCAAATTAAATGGCCATAGTTACATTTATTATTTCTTAGTTTTTAGAAATGATTCTAAAATATATAAACTGTATAATCCTTTTGCATCACCTCTTATTAAAATTGGTTGATTTGACCATTAGAACACCTATAGGTCTCATCCTGCATGTAAATGTTTAAGGCTATGTTAAACATCCAAGCACCACAAATGTCCCATAAACATAAATAAACATATATACTTCTCCTAAATGTGTCATATGTACTGCTCTTATTAGTATGGGTAGCAACAAACATAGACCATGAGCGGTAAGGATCTGGAGGGAAGGGAGACATTGAAATGAACACTGCATTTGTTTCTGCTATTTTCTGATAACTTACAGGGTACAACCATCATCTGGATCTAGTTGTGCTGAGCAGGCTGACACTGGAGTCCCAGGCTACCATAATCTTAGAGAAAAAGAAACAGTGAAAAGTAGTTCAATATTATGTACACAATAAAGCTTGGGGCATTTGTTACATGCCTTGAATTTTTGAACGAGAGAGAGAAAGAAGGGGAATAAAGAGGAAGCAACTACTTAAGAAGCTGAAAAGCTAAGCAGAGTATTTGACACTTTTGTAGGAATGCTGTAAAACCAAAAAACTTGAATTCAGGGGCCAAGAGACAGAAAACTTAGTAAGTATGCCAGGCATTCAGTTAAGTCTCTGTTAAGTCTCTAAAAGGGTTATAGTTTGTGGTTAAAGAAATCCTGGCAATAGACTAATTTCGTCTGAATTAAGGTGATCTGCCTGTAATCCATCTGCTCATGAGGAGACAGTTGAATACTTTCTGGATGAAAGCACCAACATTCAGAGCCACTAGCATTTGCGTACCCCAAACCTAACACTTAAGAGAAGTTTAAAAACATGCTAGAAAATGGGATTAACTGATACAGAATCAAGAATCAAGAGAAAAACAGATAGATATTCCAGGCTTGAAGTTATTTGGGAAAGGAAAAAGTTTTAAAATAACTGTGAGGAACGTGATGAAGAAACTAAGTGAAAGAGAGCTTCAGTAGAGAGTTGGACATATTTTTCTAAAAATTAAAATGGAAATCCTTGATTTAAACATTTTAATCACTGAAATTAAGACTAAATAGTTTATAAAATGAATTGGACATAGCAAAAGAACTTCACATTACAAGATATGCAAACATAAATTTTAAACAATCTGTGACCCTAAATGTAAAATGTTATTTTTTTAACGAAGATCTAGAAGAAAATGTAGGAAAATATTAATATGACTGTGAGGTGCACAAGTACACAGAAATACTTTGATTTGAATAAAAATGCACCACCCAGAGAATGCGTGGTACTTGAGAACACGTTATACATTCCATTCAATTTTTCTGCAAACCTAAAACTGCTATAAAAATAATAAAATGTATTAATTTAAAAAGGAGTGGACATAAAATATTAAAAATTAATACATTCACTTTATTAATGGGGTACCTGAGGTTCTTCTATTACTTAAAAGGCACTATGGAAAAAGTAAAGAGGCAAGCCACAGAATGGGAGATGATGTGTTTAATTAATATATTAATAAATGAATTATACAGAGAAAGAATATTCAAAGCATTGTTACATATGAAGTACACAAAAAATAACAGCATAAATTTAATATTGAACAGTAATCTTGAACAGATACTTCACAAAATAAGATACTCCGATGGATAAGAAGTTGGTCTTTACGAAAATGGAAATTTAGACAGTGATGAGATACCACGTGTTCACAATATAGCTAAACTTTCTCACACAAGAAAAGTTCCAATACCAAGGTACCAAGTGTTCTAGAGAGAGAACAACTGAAATTGCCATGTCTTTGTAAATTGATACAATTGTTTTGCAAAATACTTTGTGAGTGTCTGTGAAGCCCGATAAATGCATGCATGCCTTGTGAAATGGCAATTAAAATCCTTGGCACACATCCAACTGAAACAGGTGTGTGTGTGTGTGTGTGTGTGTATCCAGAATTGGAAGTAAACTGGAAGCCCCATTAATACATAATAGATAAATATTGAAATAGTTATCATATACAGAGTATAACAGATACAAATTACGGATGAATTTTACAAACATAATAATACTGAATGAAAATAGTTGTATACATAAGAGTGTATATGTGTAAGTCCATACTTGTAATGTCTGAAATCAGGCAAAAACAATCCGTGGTAACATTAATTAGCATATTTGTTACCCTTTGGGATGGTGATTTCTGACAAGGAAGAAAGTAAATGAAGGCTCCTGTTGTTCTGCAAAGGTTCTATATGTTCGTATTCCAATCTGGATTGTGGTTAAAAATGGGTACACTTTACATATAATTTTATAAAAGTGTATGCTTTAAAATGTCGTAAATAAGTAAAATATATGTACAATAATACATATTTTAAATGTTCACACAACAAAGCTATACTTTCTTAGTTTAACCATTTAAATGACTCATAATGGATAATATCCCTAGTATAGATATACCAATAGCATGAACTGTATTAAATAACATATAGTCCTCAATATGATACACAAATGTATTCACACTTACTAATGTGATTAAGTAAAATATTTAATTAATACAACTTACATGCTTGTAATATTGTTATTTGTAGTTTATTTAAAATTAACAAATTAAAAATAAAACAGTATATTTATGATCCTCAAAAAGAGGCATATAACCTACCTTAGTATATATTATCATTTTCTATTTCATAATTATGTAAGAGCTCCTGCTGACAGCCTGATGAATTCCTAGCTACCAGTCAGCCTCAACTGCCGCCACGTAAATGAGCTATCTTGGTAATTTTGTCAAATGAAATCTAAAAATGACTGAAGTTCCAACTAATATCTGATTCCAAAAACGTGAGAAATTCCAATGATTAACTTTCAACCAAGACATTCTCTAAATCTTGACCCATATTATAGAAAGCAGAATAAATTTAATTTTTTATTTTATTTTATTTTTTTATTTTTTGAGACAGAGTCTTGCTCTGTCTGCCGCCAGGCTGGAGTGCAGTAGCGCCATCTGGTCTCACTGCAAGCTCCGCCTCCAGGGTTCACACCATTCTCTTGCCTCAGCCTCCCGAGTAGCTGGGACTACAGGTGCCCACCACCAGGCCAGGCTAATTTTTTGTATATTTAGTAGAGACCGGGTTTCACCATGTTGGCCAGGATGGTCTCGATCTACTGACCTGGTGATCCACCTGCCTCGGCCTCCCAAAGTGCTGGGATTACAGGCATCAGCCACCACGCCCAGCAGATTGTTTTAATTGACTAAATTGTTGGTCAATTTACCAGAAGACTATTTTATATATGGCGAGGGGGGAATGAATTGACATATGGTGCTTGAAAGGGTGGAGTGGACCAGGTGCAGTAAGTCACACCTGTAATCGCAACACTTTGGGAGGCTGAGGCAGGCAGATCATGAGGTCAGGAGATCGAGACCAGCCTGGCCAATATGGTGAAACCCTGTCTCTACTAAAGATAGAAAAATCAGCCGGTAGTGGTGATGCGCACCTGTAGTCCCAGCTACTTGGGAGGCTGAGACAGGAGAATTGCATGAACCCAGGAGGTGGAGGTTGCAGTGAGCCGAGATCGTGCCAAGGCTCTCCAGCCTGGGTGATAGAATGAGACCTCTGCCTCAAAAAAAAAAAAAAAAAAAAAAAAAAAAGGATGGAGTCGACAAGCAGAAAAGTAGTGCTGACTTATCTTTATCTTTGTGTTCTTTTTCCAGGTTATACAGGTAGTTTACATGTCCAGTATATTGAGAATTAGATTGGTCTTGAGATTGAGTTCTGCCAATAAAATGTAGGAAATGACATAAGCACTTCCTAATCAGCCTTCTAAACTCTTAGGCATCTAATTGACAGTTCTAAGGGCTTCAAGCACAAGAAGTTCATTGGATAAAAACAAACATGGTCCTGAAATGATCTTGTATACTAGAAACCATATTGTATTGTGCCATAAATGAGGAACAAATTTTGGTTTAATTGAACAACTGAGACCTTAGATTTACTTGCTACAGCCGCTAACGCTTAGCATGTTTTTTTGTTTGTTTGTTTGTTTTTAGTTTTCCACTTCTGATCGCAGAAAACATATTAATTTGTATGGTAGTCTTTAACAGCAATTTTAGATCTGTCTCCCTACAGTGGTATAAAAAGTCAATTGCTTTCAAACTACTTTTAAAAGGTATGAGGTAATACTTGATAGTTATTTCAAATTATAGTATTATTCAAAGCTACATCATAAATAAAGGAAGACAATGAGTGACCGTTTTTCCAACTTTTACCAATAAATCTCCAACCTCTGTGTTTTGATGCCATTTTTCAAAGAGAAGGGGGAAATGGTAAAGGCTACATCTGCATATGCCCTTCTTGTACCCGAAATAGCTCTATATATCTCCAAAACATAATCAGAATATTTACAGAAGAACAAAAGGGTCCCAAATCAGTCAAGTCCTGGTCTAAGTGGAAACACTTACTAAATCCAAATTAGCTCTGAGCATAGGAACATATAGAGCTAGTTGCATTAAACGTTGAGAAGTAACAGAGGTAGAAGGATATAGAAAATAAGTGGCTGTACGATGCTCTTTATTTTATCACTCAAAAAAATTTAAACTCAGACTAATTTTTATGTATCAGAAGAAATTTAAAATTGACTGTATTAGAAGCTCTCCACAATAGTTTACTGTGGAAATATGGGTGCCCTATTAATAAATATCACAAGATGAATATAACTTTATGTCTTATTTAGTTTGGGTTGCTATAACAAAACACCATAGACTGTGTGTCTGAAACACAGACATTTATTTTTCACAGTTTTGGAAGATGAGGATGGGGAATTCAAGATCAAAGTGCCAACAGATTTGGTTATTTGTGAAGGCTCCATTCCTGACTTGCAGATGGCTGCTCTGTTACTGTGTGCTTACATGATCTCTTCTTAGTGCACTCTCCAAGAGATCTCAAAGAGATCTGGTATTGCTTCTTTGCCTTATAAGAACACTAATCCCATTATAGGGGCTCTATTCTCACAACCTCATCTAAGCCTATGTACCTCTAAAAGACTCCACCTCCTTTCTCTTGCTGCTGTCTCATCCTCAGCACACATCAGCTTACATTCACGCTTACACCCTGAAGTCTAAGATGACATTGTGTCTATATTAGACCTGCCATTGTGTCTATATTAGAGCCAACTTCCACATACACAAAAAATGAAGAACTAGGGCATGCTGCTGTGAATTCAAGAATCCAATTTAGTACTTCTGAAATTATATCTGTTTAAAATCCATTGGCCAGAAACTAGTAATGTGGCTACATCTACTTAACAACAACGACAAAAATTAAAAATCTAGTCTTTAGCCAGTAGTTAGCTCACACTTTAATCATTAGAAAAACACAGGAGAAAATATATTGGAAGGAAAATTATGGGATCCTAATACAGTTCTTCCTATTGTTAATCAAATTTCTGAAGGTGTTCTCCTTCCTAAAAACAGAACAAATTTACCTCTGAAGAAGAAAAGTACTGAAAGAGGCCGGGCGCGGTGGCTCAAGCCTGTAATCCCAGCACTTTGGGAGGCCGAGACGGGTGGATCACGAGGTCAGGAGATCGAGACTATCCTGGCTAACACGGTGAAACCCCGTCTCTACTAAAAAATACGAAAATCTAGCCGGGCGAGGTGGCGGGCGCCTGTAGTCCCAGCTACTCCGGAGGCT
>NW_012115055.1:6144375-6169250 GCF_000951035.1 Colobus angolensis palliatus | reverse complement strand
GGAGGCTGAGGCAGGAGAATGGCGTGAACCCGGGAGGCGGAGCTTGCAGTGAGCTGAGATCCGGCCACTGCACTCCAGCCCGGGCAACACAGCGAGACTCCGTCTCAAAAAAAAAAAAAAGAAAAAAAGAAAAGTACTGAAAGTATCAAGTTACCTTTTCCATGTGGAATTAGGGAGCTGAAAATGAAAACTACAATAAAAAACTCTACATGGAAAATGGGGAAGAAATGGGGGCCTGCAGACACCAGTAGTCCATAGCATCTGTCAAATTCCTTAGCTGTAATTCTGAACACTCCTGCTCTGAACATACAGTTCCTTATTGAGCCCAATTGACCGCTCATTGTATCCTCGATGGGAGAAATTCGTTTTTCATTTTATCACAAGGTTCCTGGATTGTACCTAATGGAGGTTCTTTATCTTTCTATTATCTTCTGATCTCACATACATAGTGGGAAAAAAATAGAATCCTCTCCTTGAGGCTATACATCATTTGCAACCTACTTACTGAGAGTAGAGTGTTTCGGGGAAATAACTGGTTTCCTTGGCAATAATGTTTTCTCTAAAACTTAGGAAATGATTGGTCCATTTACTTCCAGTCAGACACGTATGAAAATAACTCCAATTGAAGAGCTAATCAAGATAGCATTCTCTAGTTTTATATTTACTTCTATGTTCTCCCATTATCCATTCATTTGTTGCATAATGGCTTTTTGGTGCCAAATAGAACAATTCCTTGAGTTGGAAAGTAACATAATTTATCTGGTTTGGTCCTAATTTTCTGTGTTAAATACTTGACCAAATGCTACCTCTTTAGATCTACTTTATTTAGATTTTTAGGAAGACATTGGTAAATGCACAAGAAGCTGATAACACCCTCAAGTGTAAGGCATTTGCCCAACAGGTGCTCTAAAGATACAAGTTCTGCTGGTGTCTGAGTCCGAGGTTTCCTTCTACTCATCTCTGTTAGCAAGAGAACAGTAAGTTTAAAATGAAAACATTATTACCTAATTGTAGATTATATTTCCCAGCCTCACTTGCAGCAGACACAGCCAAATGACCAAAATCTGTCCAATGACGTTAGTTAGTGAGATTTAGGCAAACTTTGGGTCATGTTAAATAAGATAAAAAACAAAAACAAAAAAACCCTTGTTATAGACATGTTGGTAAATTAGCATTAATTATACCATATATAATATCATTTCTTTTATTAGAAGTGCCAGATAGTAAATATGTCAGCTCTGTAGCCCATATGGCCACTGTCACAACAACTCAATTCTGTCATTGTAGCACAAAAAAACAGGCACAGGCAATATGTAAAGACATAGACAATGCATAAAGACATTTTTATAACCGCTTTTCAATAAAACTTTATTGACAGAGAGTAACAGCAGGCAGTATTTAGCTCATGAGCTGGCTTGCCAACCTCTGCTTTAGAGAATGCAAGTGCAAGATTATGGAAAAAACTTGAATGTCAGAATGACCCTTTAAAGCAGAACTTCTTCTCCATACTACACAATTCAACTCAAGACAGTTAAAGAAGAGAGAAAATTAAGCTTTCATATTTTTAAACTATTTCATTTTGGAATCTCTTGGTTATAGCATTTTAGCCTATCTAGATCTCATTATACTTACTCATTTAGAAAATTACTAAATTTTAAAGGTATTTTCCCATTAGTCTCTAAATATTCATTTCTCTCAAACTATTCATTGCTCTATGTCTCCCTCATGTTTTGTTCAAAACTACTTTTGTTCAAAACTCTTTTATAGAAATTATGGTGTCTTATAATTTTACAGTATTTTATTAATACAGTCATCTCTGAGTATATACACTGGGGATTGGTTCCAGGACCCCTCCATATATGCAAATCCACAGTCAGTCCTGTGGAACTCATGTATAAGAAAAGTTGGCCCTCCATATACACAAGTTTCACATCCACAAATACCAGCGTTTTTTATTCAAGTGTGGTTTTAAAACAGTATAAGTGGACCCTCACAGTCCAAACCTGTGTTGCTCACGGGTGAACTATAAGTACAAGTCATGTTCATACAAGCTTTAAATTATTACCCATGTATTCAAGTTCCATCACATTTGCTAAAATTTAACCTGGGCTTTTTGTCACTATTTGGATTCCATAGACTTTTATACAACAGGTAAATAATTGTTTGTAATCGGGAAGTATATCCAACAGAAAACTAGCTTATTTCTCTGTGACCCAGCTTCTGAGTCGGTATAAATACTGGTAGAGTTAGAAGCATTTGTTTTCTTAAGCAAATAGATGGTGTATAATCATTCCCTAATAAAATTATAAGTAATATTTAATTTTCATTGCTATCAAACTATAAGTATGTATTTCTCTACCTACAATGCAAAAGAAATTCCAACTAAACCTTCCGTAACCATGAATAAGTGAAAAGGCCAGTCATCCACAAGAAACACTGGAGCAGCCAACAGTTTCATTTGTCTTGGGTCATTTTAAGTAAACTGAATGTTTCTAATCAATTAAATGGGATTACATTATATATTAATCAGAAATAAAAATATAGTAGTATCATACTCATTTATTTCCAAAAGTACCACTGTCTGTCAAACTAGGTACTAAAGCTAAATATAAAAAATATGCAATTAAGGTAATTCTGGTCAATTATGTACTTCAATTTTTTTCATATTAAAACTTGTTTAATGCAGTTTCATATACTCAACAAGTACTGACTATATTCTATGTACCTTTTTTTTTTTTTTGAGACAGTCTCACTCTGTCACCGAGGCAGGAGTGCACTGGTGTGATCTCAGCTCACTGCAACCCCCACCTCTTGGGTTTAAGCGATTCTTCTGCCTCGACCTCCCAAGATCTGGGATTACAGGCACACCCCACTAGGCCTGGTGATTTTGTATTTTCAGCAGAGATGAGATTTCACCATGTCGGTCAGGCTGGTCTTGAACTCCTGACCTCAAGTGATCCGCCTGCCTTGGCCTCCCAGAGTGCCGGGATTACAGGCATGAGCCGCAGTGCCCGGCCTCTATGTACATTTTTGAGTTCCTCTATAGCACACCTCTGGGAATAGTCTCATCTTTTCTGTAAATGGATTACCAGGCCAACCAGCTACTGCAATTAACCAGAACAATCTGTTACCTCTGGTTTGACTATGAGGCACAGCCCAAGGCAATTTCCCTGCTTGATGAATGACTCAGTAAAAGAAAAACAGTAGAGAAGGAATCTTATTGGCAAAAGGCACCATCACAGAATTGGTTTTGTCTGTTGCTTCTGCCTCGTTTTTTTTTTTTTTTTTTGGTACCAGGTGCGTAAAAAATTGTAATTTATAGATTTTTAGAAACCTGGATCAAAACAGTATGTTTACATATTTTAAAGGAGAATGATATATAGGATTTTATTTGCATGTTATTATCACTTAAAAACTAGTTTGAAATAAAAATTCAAATACTAATTTAATAATCAATATATTTTGGGTGGAAAAACTCAGAATAAGCAATTATAAAATCTGTAAGTAATTCAAGCATTCACATAGTCATGGTAATTAATAGAAAATCAGATTTCATATAGAAATTGAAACATAAGGTATACATTTACAATCAGAAATAGATGTAATAATCTGAATACCTAGATTGATTCTGCATCATATCTCAAAATAATTATGACTATCACATTATTGATTTTCAAATAAGTTAATTACTTCATGAGTTTTCTATTTGATTAATTAAATATAGAAAGTATTAAACCACATATTTTAATTTAAAAATTAAATAAAACATGTAATTCAGTGATAAAAATATATCATTCTGGAAATATAATACTATACTTGACTTTGTCTGATTTTGTATTATTTAAGAAATTCCTCATATCTAAAATCATGTTTATTTTATATTATGCTTTATCCATTGCACTTATAAAAATATCATTACTACTATCAGAACACCTGTGTGTCATTGTATATAAATTTGAGAGATAACAAATAATATAGCATATCAGTATGAGCTGACATTGAACCAGGTTGTTCCAATAACTATTCAATTTGATGATCTATGACAGTGAAAAGAAATATAATATATATGCACATATAGTTTCAAACTCTTGTAGAATGCATAAAAGCAAATAAGCTGAAATTACTTAAAAATGTAATATAGTTTAGTGATACCTGCTGAGTCATCTGTTATTTTTATAATGGTATACAATATATTTCCATTGATTTAGAAATTGATATATGTGCAAGAAAAAATGTACATCGGGGATATAATTATTTCTGAAGTATAAACACAATTAAAAATCATACAATTTATCTTTGTAGACTGTGTGCTGAGAAAAGAACATACATTAACCAGGAAATAAATGCAAATTTTTTTTAAAAATGCATACACTAGAGAAATGCATTGTTAAATAACTTGAATCCTCAGCTATACTGTAAACTAAAATATATTCAACTCATAAGTGTTATCCAAAACATTTCAGGAAAGAAATATTTACTATAAAAATATCACATATGACCTCAAAAACACTGCCTCGAAGACAAGTATTTTGAAATACAGTTAGCCTTGGCATATTTAACTACTTCAGTAGACTATGTTTGGTGGGGCAAGCTGGACTAAACATGCAGGATTCTAAAATACTTCAAAATAAAAATGTCAAAAATTGGAGCTGTTGGAGAAATAGGGAATCTAATGCTTACATTTTAGTGAGACCATAGCAAATAAGAATTAACAGGCCCAGAGATTCACCATGATCACCTTTATTTTCAGGAACAAAAATACTGAGCATTTGTTTGTTTGTTTACTTAAACTCCGTGCTCATCCCTCACTATAAAGAGCTCAGGCTGGGTGCAGTGGCTCACGCCTGTAATCCCAGCACTTTGGGAGGCTAATCACCTGAGGTCAGGAGTTTGAGACCAGACTGGGCACCATGGAGAAACCCCATCTCTACTAAAAACGCAAAGAAAACATTAGCCAGGTGTGGTGGCACATGCCTGTAATCCCAGCTACTTGGGAGGCTAAGGCAGGAGAAACGGTGGAACCTTGGAGGTGGAGGTTGCAGTGATTTGAGATTGCACACCTGCACTTCACCCTGGGTGATGGGAGCAAAACTCCGTCTCTCTCTCTCTCTCTGTCTCACACACACACACACACACACACACACATACAAACATACACACACAAACTCAATATAGTAAAGTAAAAGAACAAAAAACGCAAAAACGCAAGCTGGTTTGGGGACAAGAGAAAACAATTGGAATTACTATGTACATAATCAAAACAAATTGTCAACTTTAAAACCCAGTTCTTTCTTCTCTAAACTGGAACATGCTGATATGGACAGAAGGCACGGAAACACTGGGTAGAAAAGGGTGGCTTCCTGGCAAAGGCCCCTTTCTCAAGACTTCAGACCCACAGCCCTAAATGAGAACAGGGATTTCTGATTTTGTGCCCAAAATTTGCCTTTTGGCCAGTCACGCCACCCTATCCTGCATTCATATAAACCCTGCACCCCAGTCTCCAGAGACAGATGAGCAAACAAGATGAGGAGACAAGCAGATGAACAGCAGAACGATGGGTCAGAGAAAGAGAAGAGAAGGAATATCTGAACATGGAAAGCAGTTCTGCTGGGGGTGGTCAGAGAGGAGATGGGCTGCTGGACAGCCAAACCCCAGGAGAAGATCATCTTCCCACGCCATTCCCCCTCTAACTCTCCATTCTTCCCTCTTAGAGCCATCTCTACCACTCAATAAAACCCCCACATTCATTCTTCGAGTCCCTGTGTGGCCTGACTCCTCTGGGATGCTGGCCAAGAGCTCAGGATGCAGAAAGCTGTCACACTGACCCTCTGCTTTTGCAGAAAGGCAGAGGGTCTACTGCGCTGGTTAACACCTAAGCCATCGTGGATGGCAAGGCTAAAAGGGTACACTGGACCACACGCACACTTGGACTCCTGCACCTGTTCATCTCTGTGATCCCCCTTCCATAAGGGGTTTGAGCAGGTGAGCCACATCTCTGTCACTTCCTGTTGGAGGGGGGTGGGGTCAGATAACTCTCCTGTTTCATCTGGGGTTCCATCCAGGGTACAAAGAAGCTTGAGTTAAAATGTAAAACTGTCAGATCTGCCTCTTTTCCATGACCCTGCCACCTCTCTCTTTCCTGCTCTGTTTCCCCTCACAGAGGTCTAGCCACCACATGGGACCAGAGTAAAGCCCTAAGGCAACCGAAGACATTTTTTGGCTGGAAGGCTCCAAGACTGAACTCTGTAGGCCAAGTCCCCCAGACTTTGCTTGTTCTGTTTTCTTCTCTTATGGTTTGAAATGGCTCTTAACTCTTCTTTTGTAATGTTAAGGGTTTTGCTACAGGCTGCAGCAATATTAAACAGAATGAGCTTTTGGTTCAGCCATAAAAGGTGTAATTCAGAACAACTGGTTTCCATTTTTTCTCAGAAGTGTCATCCCCGCCTCTACCCTGACAGCTTCAGGCATAGCACATGCTCTTCTTATCCCTTCTCCTCCTGGTTTGGGTGCCTGGACACATCCACAGCATGCACAAGCCACACTCTCCGTCTATGAGGGGTGGGAGAAAACCACAACTGCTGCTGGGACCCCATGTGGTCAGCTGGCTGGCACTTCTGGCCTGCCATGCCAATGGAACTTTTCCTGCCCTGGCCAAGGAGTTCAGCCCGGTCCAAACCAGGGAAAGAATACAGTGATTAGAGGAACCCATTTGCACTGAGCAAGGGGTTCTTCCCCCAGAACTTCCCCCTTTTGCCCCTTAAACTGTTTTCTTCTTCTTTCCTTTTCTAAATGAGAGGGTCCCTGTTTCCAGCATGTCACTCCCGACAGGGAAAACAATGAAACAGCAACCCCTGCTGGCTGATAACTGCAAATTCAGCAGGGCTCATTTGAGACTTAATCTAAATAGATACATGCAGACCCCTGAAATACTTTTTCATCCCAAACTCAATTCCAAGCTTCAGGCTGAGGCTCTAGAAAGGAAAACCAGATCCGATGGCTCCAAAGACAGGCAATAGGCACAGTGTAAATAGGCAGGACCAATTCTTGCCAACTAACCACCCCTGACTTCATGGAAGGAGGACATGCTCCATGGCACAAATGAGGCCCAGGGAATGCAAAGGTTGGTGGCAGTAAGGAGGACGGAGGTATAGGTAGGGGCAGATAATTCCTATTCTCTAGGCCTTCTCTGCTTCATGGGTGGCATCTGCCAAGGCCACCAAGACTAGGGGACATAAAGACAGAAGAGAAAACAGGAGTCTTATTTTCTCTCTCCCTCACACCTCAAATTTTGCTGAAAGAAGGAAGGGAAATGAAGGATGCCCTGTCATTCAGAATGGGCTACCAGTTCCCTTCACCACTCAGCTTATACTCCTCTGAAGTGCATCCTGAACCACTGCGACTGCTTTGACACACAGACTCTGGAGGAAAAATGCCTCATAATCCTCTGCACAAAGGGTTGGTCAAATTATGAAGGACTGGGTTGGCCTCAGTAAGGAACCATTTATTTCTATAGCATCTGACAGTTGAACCTTTTCTGTAGACATTAGGACAGATAATCTGAGGCCCCATATGTTAAGGCTTTCTATGCCTTGCAGGGAAATCTAGACCTTTGTCAACAGTGTAGGATTCATCCAGGACTCCTGTTTGCCTTCTCAGGAAAGTCTGCAAGAGTCAAGTCCAGGGAACTACAGATATGAATCCCAGAGGTACCCCTAGCAGAGGAGCCAGGTCCCTCCATTCCTGCTCCTCCAGGTTCACCCCGACCTCCCTATCCAGCTTCCACCTCTCACTTGCCCCCTCCTAGAAATACAAGCCCCAGTCTCACTTTTGCCCCTCCAACAGATGCCTTGTGAATTTGGCCCCAGTAAGGACCAGGTCCCCTTCTCTCTACAGAACTTGAAGCAAATGAAGGGGGACCTTGACAAGTTTTCTGATGACCCTAACCGATATATAGAGGCTTTCTAGAATTTCACCCAAGTATTTGAACTCTCCTGGAAAGATGTTACGTTACTTTTGAATCAGACCCTGATGGACACTGAGAAGCAGCCCACTCTGCAAGTAGCAGAGAGATTTGGGTATGAGGTTTGTTCACATATAGCTTAAGCAAAAGTGGCAAACATTATTCAACTGGGAAAGAAGCAGTACCAATAGATGAAGTTAAGTGGGATTCCAATGATGAGATGGGAGACTGAAAGAGGAGACATTTTCAGGTGTGCATAATAGAGGGCTTATATAGGACTAGGGCCAAGCCTCTCAATTATAGCAAGCTATCCGTGATAGACCAGGGATTTAATGAAAATCCCACTGCCTTCCTGGAAAGCTTCAGAGAGGCCTTTTTAAAACACAACTCTCTGCCTATTGATTTCATCAAGGGACAACTAATCCTAAAGGATAAATGTATTACTCAGGCAGCCCCTGATATCAGGAGGCAGTTGCAGAAAGGGGCCCTGAGACTAGATAATACTTTAAAGTCTCTCCTGAAAGTGGCCACCTTGGTATTTTACAATATAAATGGGTAGACACAAGAAAGAGGCAGAAACTTTCATGACCACCATGCAAGGCCACAAACCCCAGAATTTCCAGGGTACACCTGTTAACTGCTACAGATGTGGCAAGAACAGTTATCACTCTTCTAAAGTTTAACTGCTCCCATACAAGGCTAAATTTCTTTCACCAGGGTGAAACAGCTTGGGATATAATGTTGTCAGTATCTTTCACTTCTTATTTCTGTAATCTTTGGTACTGTATTCTTTCCTTTTATAGCACACATTTTTAACCACACATACTTAATTTTGTAAAACTTGTTTTTTTCTTTTCTGTCACCTGGAGGCCAACAAACTCCAAACAGTCAGACAACCAGAGCTTCGGACGATGGCTCCCTTTTTCCAGGGACCCTTACATAGACCTCTGGGAGGAATCTGACTGCTATTTTCCACCAAACAACGCCCGTGGTCAGCAGGAAGCAGCTAAGATTGGTCGCCTCCCATATTCTAATGGTAGTTAGATATGCCTCTTCAGAGGGGGTAAATTATATGGACAGGAGACGGAAATACTGTGTAGAAGAGGGTGGTTCTCCCACAAAGGCCTTAGCCTCAAGCCTGGAGACCCATAACCTTAAATGGAAACAGGCATTTTTGTTTTCATGCCCAAAAAGTTGCCTTTTGGCCCACCATGCCACGCTATCCTGTACCCATATAAACCCTTAACCCCAGGCTTCAGAGAGAGAAAAGCAGACAAGGAGACATGGAGAGACACAGACCACAGAGACAAGGAGACATGGAGAGATGTAGGTAAATGGCAGAATGACACAGCAGAGAAAGAAAGAAGAGGAGAAACATCTGAACACAAAGAGGAGTTTGGCAGGGGGTGATTGGAAAAGAGTTTGACCACTGGATGACCAAACTCTAGGGGAAGATCATCTTACCACTCCATGCCCCCTTCGGGCTCCCCATCCATCCCACTGAGAGTCATCTCCAGCACTCAGTAGAACACCTGCATTTATCCTTCAAGCCCATGTGATTTGATTTTTCTGGGATGCTGGACAAGAGTTTGGGATATAGAAAGCTGTTACACTGGCTCTCTGCCCTTGTAGAAAGACAGAGGGTTCACTGAACTGGTTAACACCTAAGCCGTCCATGAGAGCAAGGGCCATGAAGGGCCCTTTTAGGGCCTGTGGTAGCACATATCCACTTGGGCTCCTGCACCTGTCCATCTGTGTGCTCCCCATCTCATAAGGGGTTTGAGCAGCGGCAATGACCAAACAAACGAGTCACACTCCTGTTGCACATCCTGCAAGGGGGGTGAGGAAAGTCTCCCATTTCAATGCTACCTTACACAGTGAACACTTTTGGACACTATATGTACTTCCAAGCATTGATTAGTTAGGACAACATTTGGGGTAAGCAATATTAATTCTAACCCAAATTGGCTTTAATAAACATGAAACAATTATCTTACTAAACTGGAAGTCTAAAAGTAGGACAATGGATAAACTAGAGTATACGTGCCTCTTGGTCCAATGAGAGTTGCAAGGATAAATCCATGTATTGAGAAAGGCAGAATTTCAATGAAATCACCAAATTAGTCATTTCTTCATTTTGCCATTCTAAACATTAGGCATTTAATCAAAACTCCACAGATAAAAACAAACAAACAACAACGAAGACAAACACTAAAGAAACACCACCACCACCAAAAAAAAAAAACATAAATAAAACAAAGAAAAAAATCTTTATGTGCTCATTCTTTAGAAAGATTGTAATGGGAAGAATCATATGCTGATAGAAATCACCCAGGAGGGAGTACTTATGACTCATGTGGTTTCAGAGGCAGTAGTGGAAGAGGCAGTAGGGTCAGCAGTGTGGAGTGTGGGACTCTCACCAAGCCACTGTGGTGGCAGGTTCTTTACATCAGCTAGTAGAAAGAGTACCTTGTGTGTGCTCTTGGTTGCAACGCTTCAAAACCTGAGTTCATGTCATCAAATACTCCAGGAAATTCTATGGGCTAACACCTTTTAATGATTATTCTGCTTAAATCAGATAAAATCTTAGAATATTGAATTATTAGATAAAATCTTAGAATACTGACTTATTTAGACTGCAAAACTGTTTCTTTAGACTGATGAGAATAAATTATGATATGTTTGAATCTTCACACCAATTATTGTTATAAAGAGTAAATCATGTATTAAAAGTAATTTGCATGTAAAAAAACTTTAGATATTCTGTAAATGATAATAGTATTTCCTGCCAAGTCACATGAGAGTGACTGCCTCGAGATAATATATATTTTAGAAAGAAAGGAGAATTAAGGCATATTTGAAAGTCAAATAATGGAACAGTTATAAATGAGATATTACAAGAACTAAATAAAAAACAAAGGCTTAAGTGTTTCATGAACTATCCCTGATTTCTTAGACTAGAACCACACATATAGTTCTAAATATACTTAGAAGTGTTAATTTACTTTGCCACTTTCCTCTTTATAGTGAGGCTTAAAACCCTCATGGCTTTTGGTAAAATTCATAAAAAATCATTTTATATGTAATCTTCATAATTAATATGCTTATAATGATGGTAGTGGTTATGATAGGAAAAGGAAGAAAAGAAAGACTTAAAAATTCATTTGAAAAACTTTACTTGGTTCCTTTTCTTTCTTTCTTTCTTTCTTCTTTTTTTTTTTTTGTTTTTTGAGACAGAGTCTCGCTCTGTCAGCCAAGCTGGAGTGCAGTAATGCAGTCTTGGCCCACTGCAACCTCCACCCGCCGGGTTCAAGCAATTCTCCCGCCTAGCCTCCCAAGTACCTGGGACTACAGGCACGTGCCACCACGCCAGGCTAATTTTTGTGTTTTTAGAAAATACGGGGTTTCACCATGTTGGCCAAGGTGGTCTTAAACTCCTGACCTCAAGTGATCCACCCGCCTCGGCTTCCCTAAGTGCTGAGATTACAGACGTGAGCCACCACATCCCGCCTGGTTTCTATTTTATATGATACTTAACAATCCACTTTAGGTTACAATGGTAGAAGTATAGGGAGAATTTTTAACAGCTTTATTGAGATATACTTTTTATACCATACAATTAACCAAATTACAATTCTGTAATGATGTAGCTCCACAAAGTATTATGGCTCTTCGTTATTATCAACTTACCCTGTCAAATCAGAGAAGATCTGTGAACTACTTTAATGTGCTTTCTTTCAGTCAAAGAAAAGGCAAAAATGATGAACTATAAGCTCAGTTGCAGCATTCAACTGTGAAGATTAAAATGCTTTGTGATTTTTAGAATAAATGTTGTATTTATATATTTACTACTATAATTACATAATTAACAAAAACATGAATGATAAAATATTAAAGACATTAAGGAGGTATTAATACTATTGATACTCTAATATATTTAGTTAATACTGTCTAATTTTATTCATTTTTTTCTAATAATTTTTGTCTCAATTAAAAATTTACAACATTAAGGTTCTGCGGCTTTAGAGGGTGTGTTTACACAAATCCTTAATAGACTGTGGTCTCTTAAATAAAAGACATTATGTATTATGCAGAATTTTATTCCCTTAATGCCTGGAATCATGCTTTGTTCAAAGTAAACATTCAATAAATTGTATTTCTCAATTTATTAATGTGAATACCTATAGCCATATACTCTTAATAAACAAGTATGTTTAGCAGCCATAAATCTGATACACGACGTGTACTGAGTGCTTAGGAAAAACAAATGTCTTTTCTTAGATTTCTTTAGAAACAGACCATTTGCAACACTTAAAAAATGTATTTTCCCCTCAAGCTAGTAACAGCATCTGCAGTAAGAACTCAGATCCTCTTAGGGTATCCTGCACAACAACGATGGGAAGGGTGTAATAGCAGCCTTGGTCAAAAGAAATGTAATGAGCATTCCCAAGCAAGTGCTTTTCTCAGCAGGATGGCCACATAATTATGAGAAAATATGACAAGCTTACAGTTATGGTACAGTTTATCTGGAACTTCCTGTTATTGACCGTGTGTTCTAAACAACTATCTTTGTCAGACAGAAGTGAATATTACAAACTAAATAAAAGGAGGGAAAAGACAGTAAAAATGAAGGGGGCATGCTGAGTCTGTACCTGCTTGTAACATTTCTCAAAATCAGCTAACACCCTTTAATGTTTAATATTGAATCTCTCAATACTATAATAAAACAAAGGTAAAATACATAGTACAGGAACACGACCTGCATGATGCCTGTTTTTGTTTTTTTACAAGCACACACAAAATGTCCTAATACCATTGTGTACAACAACTTTTTCTCTATAGTATTTTATCATAGTGAAATAATTTGTTCAGCAAGGCAGAATAATCAGGGAGTATAATTTTCTCTTACCTTCAACATGTATTTATAAAGGTTTAGTGTAAAATTATTATCTATTCTTCTATGGCAGAGTTCTAAAAGCTGTATGGGTGGGGATCATGACTATTTTCAAGAATATATGGAGAGTCAGCCTGTTCCTGTTAAAAAAAGATTACAAGCCTAGGAACCCAGAGGCAAGAGAAAGCAACAAAGCATGTAATGTCTTGTGTACATCAGAAAGGAAGGGTGCTTCAGCTATATAAATGAAGGTAGGAGTTGGATCAAAAAGGGTATTATGGTGTTCTTGAAGACACTTGAACTTCACACCAACGGCAATGGGAGCTATTCAACACATTTACACAAGATTCTGGAATGCTTATATTTGTGTTATAGGAAGATCAGTCTGTCAATTTGAAACTGGGCCAACTGTTCCACATACCTTATGTGTACAGTTTGTTAAATGAACATAGAGGCTTCTCAGACAGTATCAAAGAAGTGAAACTTACAGATCACTTCATCTATACAATGAGATGCCAGATCCCTCACCTGTCGTGACTGCCAAACTGATCACCTGCTTCCCATGGACCAATTTATCTTCCCTACTCCTCCCTAATTCCTGTTTTCTCACACAGAGTTACATTTTTTCTTTGCTATTGTATGTAAACCCCAAATTTTAGTCAGTTGAGGAGACAAATTTGAACTCTTTGGCTGCGGCATCCAAATAAAGCCTTCTTCCCTGACCATACTTTCTGTCGCATTGATTGACTTTCTGTGCTGTGAGCAATGGGAACTAGTCCAAATTCCTAGTGTTTCAGCAACAAACCGTGTAACATTTAGCGAGACAGGTAATTCTGTTTGAGGCGGGAAAGATTTTGGCAGAAGAAACTTCTTATATTGAAACTTATGATTATTAATATTTGACCTGAAATAGCTAATAGCTATTTGGATATAATGCTCAAAATTGATTATTTCAACATTCAAAATTTGGTTTGTAGATTGATGGCTATCTTTTCATACATATTTATTTATTTATCTAAAGTCTATATATATGTATAATACAAATAGCCAATATTTATTTTTCAGATTTCCTTGTTTTAAAATGTTGTTTTTTCAAACTATCACAAGAACAGAAAACCAAAGACTGCATGTTCTCACTCATAGGTGGGAACTGAACAATGAGATCACTTGGACTCGGGAAGGGGAACATCACACACCGGGGCCTATCATGGGGAGGGGAGACGGGGGAGGGATTGCATTGGGAGTTATACCTGATATAAATGATGAATTGATGGGTGCTGACGAGTTGATGGGTGCAGCACACCAACATGGCACAAGTATACATATGTAACAAACCTGCACATTATGCACATGTACCCTAGAACTTAAAGTATAATAAAAAATAAAAAAATAAAATAAAAATAAAATAAAAATGTTGCTTTTTTTGTATATTATTTATTTATTTTTGAGATGGAGTCTCACTCTGTCACTCAAGCTGAGTGCAGTGGCACGATCTGGGCTCACAGCAAACTCTGCCTCCCAGGTTCAAGCGATTCTATTACCTCAGCCTCCCAAATAGCTGAGATTACAGGTGCTCACCACCACACGTGGCTAATTGGTGTATTTTTAGTAGAGATAGAGTTGCCAGGCTGGTCTCAAACTCCAGACTGCAGATTTTCCACCACCTCAGCCTCTCAAAGTGCTGGGATTACAGGTGTGAGCCACTGTGCCTGGTCACTTCTGATTTTAAGGAGAGTGAAAGAGGGGGTAAAAAAAAAGAGAGCGACAGAGATGGGGAGAGAAGAGGGATAGAAAGCGGAAATAGGGAGAAGAGAGGAAGAACAAAAAAGAGACAATAACGAGTTAGATGTATCTCTTCTGATTTTATTCACCATTTTCAATGAGTACCATATTTCTGATAAATGTGAATTCAACAAAAGGGGCCCATCTAAAAGTTATAAACAGCATGTAATAAAATGTACAGATTAAAAATCGATTAAAAAAAGAATAGAATAGTGAGTTCACAAAACCTAGTTATTGGAACAAAATGGATGAAAAACAAGACGAATGTCATTAATGTGGAAATAATCATCCATTAAAAACTCATGTGAGATTGTAAGTTGGGAGGTCTGAATTATGTAGTGTGATAGTGAGAACCCTGGAAGAGATGAATCATTCATTGAAGATGTAGCTATTAAGGTGTAGGAGAAATCATGCCTGTCAGTTTTTCAATTGTTACTTCATCTTTCAAATGCTGTAATCAGATACTGTGAACACACTTCAGGAGCCCACTTCAACAGTTTCCTCCCATTGAGTGTATCTATAACTTGTTTTTAACTAATATAACATATATCGAATCAATGTAAGAGCATATTTTAGAATATACATTTGGCCGGGCTCGGTGGCTCAAGCCTGTAATCCCAGCACTTTGGGAGGCCGAGACGGGTGGATCACGAGGTCAGGAGATCGAGACCATCCTGGCTAACACAGTGAAACCCCGTCTCTACTAAAAAAAATACAAAAAATGAGCTGGGCAAGGTGGCGGGCGCCTGTAGTCCCAGCTACTCGGGAGGCTGAGGCAGGAGAATGGCGTAAATCCGGGAGGCGGAGCTTGCAGTGTGGAGCTGGAGTGCGGCCACTGCACTCCAGCCTGGGCGATAGAGTGAGACTCCGTCTCAAAAAAAAAAAAAAAAAGAATATACATTTTATGAATGTTTTGTGTATATATAAACTCTGCTTCTCTAGTTAAACCCTGATTGATAACATCAGAGCAACTAGCAGGATCTATTTCTCACCCCTAGTTTTGCAAAAAGAAGAGAAATATTGAAAATGACACCTTTGGCTGGGTGCGGTGGCTCAAGCCTGTAATCCCAGCACTTTGGGAGGCCGAGACGGGTGGATCACGAGGTCAGGAGATCGAGACCATCCTGGCTAACACAGTGAAACCCCGTCTCTACTAAAAAATACAAAAAACTAGCTGGGCGAGGTGGCGGGCGCCTGTAGTCCCAGCTACTCGGGAGGCTGAGGCAGGAGAATGGCGTAAATCCGGGAGGCGGAGCTTGCAGTGTGGAGCTGGAGTGCGGCCACTGCACTCCAGCCTGGGCGATAGAGTGAGACTCCGTCTCGAAAAAAAAAAAAAAAAGAAAATGACACCTTTTTGTGTGGGTATTAGTTCAACAGGACAAAACGAATCTTTAATTTTGTGCATGAATATTGTACCACAAATAGCTGTTTCCATGCCTCATGCCCTAAAGATGTGTCACTTGTCAAGACCCATTCATGAACATACGCTCCAACACAGCCTTTAACTTTAGGGAACAGACCTTTGAGAAAGCAAATAAGATAAATAAAAATAATAACATGTTCATAATTTATTAATTTCATATTACTTGCACCATTACTTCTCTGTAGTTGACCTAAGTCAACTTTAGGACAACTGTAGGTTGGCTTAGGACAACTATAGAGGTGGTCAGTCTTATGTTTTGACTTTCAGAAAAGCATGTTTTCATTTCAATTTTATTGATAATACATTTTAATTACTGATCATATTTATTTGTTTTATTGTAAAGAAAATCATCTTTACAATTGAATTGTATCTCATTTTCCAAATATGATTGTTTTCTCTAAATTTATCTTTTGCACTATAGATAGCAAATATAATTCTATTTCTATAAAATCAAATATTGTAAAAGATTTAATGCTAATTATCTTATGAGCTGCTAAAAACTATACATTAAAAAACGGTTACAGTATCCTTTCTTTTGGAGACTCTTTTATGTTAATTTTTTCTTTTCTTTTTTTACATTTTGAGATAGGATCTCACTCTGTAGCCCAAGCTGAAGTGCAATGGTGTGATCATAGCTCACTGCAGCCTAATCTCCCGGGATCAAGCGATTCTTCCACCTCAGCCTCTCGAGTAGCTGGGACTATAGGTCTATATCACCACAGCTTGCTAATTTCTGTATTTTTTGAAGAGATGGAGCCTTGCCATGTTGCCCAGACTGGTCTCGAACTCCCAGGTTCAAGTGATCCACCTAATTCGGCTGCCAAAGTGCTGGGATTACAGGTGTAAGCCACCAAGCCTGGCCTAATTTTTCAGTCTACATGTGACTATGATGATATTAGCAAACGATTACTTTATTTGCATAATAATAATTGTGGAGGAAACAATACATAATACAAGGCATAAATTAGAGAAAGTCTAAGAAGGACAGCATATTTTCATTAATTAGAATTACACTAACACCATAATGTAATGACTTGTGCTAACTTTCTTATTTTGTTATCATAATATTGCAACATTTTTCTTATCTGCATAATTTAAGCCCTTTTGTTAATTTTGACTCTCATCTATTGGCTTTACTCTCTCTAAGTCTAGGAATACACACATATACACACACACACACACACAGAAATTTTAATTGTCAATATTCTAATAACAGAGGGTTTCTTACATTGTTTAATAAATCATGAAAAATAAATCTTATAAGTAAAATATGATTTTTTAAAACTGTTACTCGAATACCTAACATCTCTATTTTTATTCTTGAGATGTTACCTTAATATATGCTATTGTTAAAAGTAAATTGATTTATCATTCCTTTGAAGAAACACAGTGTTATAATACAGATATACTTGGAATATAAAATAGGTACTTTTTATTATCTAAAATAAATATATTGTAGAAAATTGTGCCAATTTTTTTTTTTTACTGGTTTATATTTGTTGTTGTTCTTTAAAGCAATGCGATTTCAAGCTCTGTTCAGGGATTACTTCCAGCAACAGTTTTAGCTGTGTTATTCCGATAGGACTTCCTTGGAAGTCGAAACTGTTTCTTTTTAATTCCCCCATGGAGTCTGTGGCACACAAGGTGAGCTCCATAATCTGCTATAAAGCAATATTGTAAAAATGATGTTTACCTGCATACACTTTTTATGGTCATTTGGATGTTTTGATTCTGCAGGAAACCCATTTCCCTTTTACCCTGGGACCATTTTTCATCATGTTTAAACAAAGCTTTGCTCAGTAGCACAGATGAGATAAAAGGATTTGCTGGGCCTCTATCACATCAGGCAGGTGATGACAGATCCCAGTCTATTTCAGGAACAAACTTCAGACTAGCCACAGGTGATTTCCTTACCCTGCTAAATGGCTCAGCAGACATTATGTTTCCCACAACAGCAATCTCTGGCTTATTATTTAGCTCCATGACAGAAAAACAAGTAAAAGTTCACAGATTTTAAAATATGAACAGACACAAAGAAAAGGGAATTCATACAGTTCTCTTGAATCTTCAAAAAGTGTTTCAACAAGCATATCAAACTATGTTCTTAAGTTGGCTTACTCAGTTATATCATACAAACAGATAGGGATAGATTAATAACTGGTAGATAGATCTATACATGCATGTATCTATAAATAGGTGATAGACACACATAGATAGATACATAGATGCAAAGTAATATGTATTCATGCAGGCACAGTTAGGAAGATGCATTTTTAAACTTTATTAAAATATTAATTCATCTACTCCACACATACCAAATATTCCATAAAAAAGAGAGTATGTTTTAAAATATAAATTGACGTGGGATTAAATAAGTTATTTGTACCTTCAAGCTTCAAAGAGAACATAAAAGAGATTATTATATTCCAGAATTCAGTAATCATCACCACCATAATAAAACTTCCTTAGACTCACAATGTGCAGGGCACATTTCTGTGTTCTTTGTATGTATTCGGGCATTTACTCTGCTGCACACCTCTTTGAGGTAGAAGCAAAAGCTAGAGATGTTAATGAAGCTGCTAAAGGTCACAGAGCTACATATATGTGATTTGTAGTAAAATATCATTTTATTTCCTTGTGAAAAAGAACATCATTATTTACATCGTTGAAGCTCCCTGGTTGTATTGCTTACCATTTTGTTTTCTTTTGGTTTTTTGAGACAGTCTCCCTCTGTTGCCCAGGCTGGAGTGCAATGGGGCCATCTTGTCTCACTGCAATTGTGTCCAGAATCGGTGGGTTCTTGGTCACGCTGACTTCAGAAATGAAGCCGCGGACCATCGCGGTGAGTGTTACAGCTCTTAAAGATGGTGTGCCCGGATTCGTTCCTTCAGACATTCAGACGTGTCTGCAATTTCTTTCTTCTGGGGGGTTTGTGGTCTCACCAGCTTCAGGAGTAAAGCTGCAAACCTTCCTGGTGAGTGTTAGTTCCAGCTCTTAAAGTGTCGCGTCTGGAGTTGTTCCTTCCTCCCCGTGGGTTCATGGTCTCGTTGGCTTCACGAGTGAAGCTGCAGACCTTCGCAGTGAGTGTTACAGTTCATGAAGGCGGCATGGACCCAACGACTGAGCAGCAGCAAGATTTCTTTCCCTGTTTACAATAAATCTTGCTGCTGATTTATTTGTTTATTTAATGAATAATAAATGATTTATAATAAATAAATGATTGTAGCAATATAAAATTTTTGTCTCAATTTCTGTCCATTAAATTCTAAGTGGTGATGTATAATCAAGTAAATTTGAGAAACACAGTTTAAGAACATTTAAATATATATCTTTATTACAGGAATTATCTGAGTTCTTCAATTGCTAACACATATATATTGTTATTCACGCAGGGTCATGCAATTTCCAAACATACTGGAGATTTGAATTAAACAAAACTTCCTTTGATGTCTTAATGAAAAAATTTAACATCTTAATAAAACAATATGCGTTAGTTTTGTAGTTTTAGAAAATATTTTAATAAGTACTGGGAAAAAGATATAAAGCACCGTTAAGAGAATTGTCCTCTGTGCCTTAACTTTGCCAAAGCTGTAGCCGCAGATTAATTATGCAAAGGCAAGCAAGATACTCATTTGGTATCTAGATACCAGAAGGAATATGGGCCAATATAAAGAACGAGTAGGAAAAAAATGCATCAGTATAATGACAAAAAATGAATCCTAGGTTACTTTTTCCTAAAAAGCACATTAAATATATTTTATCACGTCTCACTTTCAAAGATGGTGAGATAAATTGTATCGTTCAGCCCTTGCATATACCTAAGTGATAGTGAAAAAAGGTAACCTGAACACAAGGCACATGCTGTGACGATACCAATGAAAATGACATATAATAATGAAAACGCATATTAGGAGTTGTTTATTTATTAAGGCATTCATCCATTCAATTACTTATCTAATGAATTTGGGTTATCTGTTATTACCCAACTTCTGCAATTATATATATAATATATATAATTATATATGATTATTATATAATTATTATATGTGATTATGTTATTATATATAACTATATATGATTATTATATATAATTATACACATTACATCTGCAATGATATATATGAGAGAGATATACATATCTACATATACATATGCATATACATATACATATACATATATAATGAAACACCGGAGAAGTTTGTTCACCCAGGCTGGAGTGTAGTGGCACCATCACAAGTAACTGCAGCCCCTGAGCCTCCTGGGTTCAATGATCCTCCCACCTCAGTCTCCCAAGTAGCTTGGACTACAGGTATGCATCACGATGCCCGGTTAGTTTTTTGTATTTTTTGTAGAGATGGGGTTTTACCGTGTTGCCCAGGCTGGTCTCATACTCCTGTGCTCAAGGAATTTACCTGCCTTGTCTCCCAAAGTTCTGGGACACCAGGCCTGCACCAACACGCCTGGCTAATTTTGTTGTTGTTGTTGTTTTTGATAGAGTTGACATGTCACCATGTTGCCCAGGCTGGCCTCGAATTCTGAGGCCCAAGTGATTCTTCCTCCTTGGCCCCTCAAAGTGTTGGGATAACAGGAGTGAGACACTGCACTGGGCCAAGATTAATCTTACAATTAACAGTTTTTATTGATCACACTTCCACTCATTACTGTCATTACTATCAGTGATAATGAAAATAGTGAATGCCTTTTACTTAGTACTTACTAAATTAAATCCTCTCTAAGGAAGTGCATGATAAATGTTGAGCATCATAAGGGTTGAGCATCACAAAGGCTAAGTACTCTGAAGTCAATCCCAGTACTGGATTCATACATGCATTTTATGAGCTGTACGGGTTTCGGCAAATTACTTCACTTGCCACTCCTGTGTTTTGTCATCTATTAAATGAGAATGACAAAATTCTTTCAAGAAATAAATGAGATAAAACATTTACATTTCTATTTTTTTTTTTTTTGTTTTTTTTGAGATGGAGTTTCACTTTTTTGCCCAGGCTGGAGTGCAATGGCGCAGTCTCAGCTCACTGCAACCTCCGCCTCCCCATTTCAAGCGATTCTCCTGCCTCAACCTCCCAAGTAGCTGGGATTACAGGTGCCCACGGCCACATCTGGCTGATGTTTGCATTTTTAGTAGAGATGGAGTTTCGCCATGTTAGCCAGGCTGGTCTGGAGCTCCTGACCTCAGGTGATCCACCTGCCTCAGCCTCCCAAAGATTACAGGTGCGAGCCACCGTACCTGACCTAAACATTTACATTTTTGAAATTAATAACTGAAAAACAACGCAACAGATGTTAGGTATTATTATCTACATTAGTGGTCTTCACATTTTTGTTGATATACACTCCAAAAAACTTATTAAAATATTTCCTTTTTGTTAGTTTTTTAAACTGGCATCTACATTTTTATCATATATGTGAATAGAGAAAAACATTTAAATTTCTGGCATATTAGAAATAGTAGCATTACAAATTTTCAAAATGGAGGCTAAGGGTATGTTATGTCAATGAAATGCCAAGCAATTTGATACTCTCCATTATCATTAGAACAATAAACAAGCTCTTCTTTAACATTCTTAAATATTTTCCATCACTTTATTTCCTTAATATAATATTTCAATTTCACTAGCCTCAAAAAGTTTTTTCCTAATGTATTATGTGTTTTGTGCTCAAGTAAACACCCTCATAATTTATTGCAACAGCTAGAAAGGATTTTGAAGAGCCTCGTGCTGCAAAGGTAGCATATCCGATTCCAGAAAGGATTTTGAAACTATAAAAATATTTTTAAATATGAGTTATCACTGTATTCTTTATAAGCAAAAGTAGCTCAGAACTACGTATATTACACATTTTATAAATATTAGTCATGAAAAGTAAAGTTACATTAGAAACAATAATAATGGAACTTTTTTGGTTAGTTTGTGAATACTAAGATGGATATTACTTATCTCTAAAGTTAAACTATATTACACATTTTATAAATATTAGTCATGAAAAGTAAAGTTGTATTAGAAACAATAATAATGGAACTTTTTTGGTTAGTTTGTGAATACTAAGATGGATATTACTTATCTCTAAAGTTAAACATCGTTTAGCATTAATACTCTTCTTAGTTTGCCTTTTTCTAAGTGTAAGTACTGACAAAACTTATTTATATAAGTGGATAGAAACAGAAGAAGTTTGAGTATAGCCATCTCATTCAGTCTTTGAATTCCAAAGTTACATACCAAAAATGATATAGTAATTTATTATTAGAGTGTATGCCTCTTGATCTTTTAATTAAAAACTCAAAATAAGGACACTTTCAATTGTGCTGAAACAAACAATAAATGAAACCCCTCAACTTTTATGAGATAATCTGTTACCCAATCATGAGTGTGTTTTTTTCTCTATATCTATATAATAATTTTGATAGTTCTTTCAGTTTAATTCTGCAGAGCAGGTCAGCATATTGAGATGAGAGAAATTCTATGAGAGTAAAGTCAGGTAGAGGCTGCAATTTATGACAACTGAGTTTTGAAAGGAGAACCCACAGGAGCATCTCTGGCAGATAACTATTAGGAATGAGTATATGGAATTTGAAGTTGTATTTGGAAAGTATTTATAACACTTTCCATACTCAAAGACTTACGTACAATTTTTTCATGTATCAGAGGAGCACATACATCTCATTTTGAAACTAGCAATCATCTTTTCATCCTCAGAACAATTCTGCAAATAGATAATATTATGTCCATATTTATAGATAAAGAAATAATAGCTTATGGATATTAGGTAATTTGCCAAGGTCATATAACTAAGAAGTTGTGAGTGGGGATCTCTGCCAAGGTAGTGTGTGACTTTAGGACTTACACTTATATTACCTCGTATGCTAGCACAAAATGTACCAGAGGCACTATATTAAGAGTCACAGTTAAAAGTACACTTACAGAATTTTGAATGACATTGAATTTGTTAGGAAGAAGACCATTGTGAAAGATAATACGTATAACAAAATAAGTGAAATACTGTATCTTATGGATTATAATATCTAAATTACCTTACATTTTTAACACTTCTAAAATCTTGATGCATTTTGCAAGTCATGAATAACACAGTCTAATTTGCAGGGGTTATTCTTTTTAATGATGTGTAAGGCATACATTTTTTTCAATCGATGACATAAAGTCTAAAATACATTTTTTCCACATCTGTTGAGATCATCATACGGCTTTCGTTTTTAATTATATTCATGTGCTGAATCACATTTATCTATTAGCATATGTTTAACCAAACTTGCTTCCCAGGAACAAAACCTATTTGATCATAACAAATTAACATTTTTTTGATGTTTTTTTTTACTTTATTTATTTTGCTTTTTTAAATTATACTTTATGTTCTAGGGTACATGTGCACATCATGCAGGTTTGTTACATATGTATACATGTGCCATGTTAGTGTCCATGTTAGTGTGTTGCACCCATTAACTCGTCATTTACATTAGGTATATCTCCCAATGCTATCCCTTCCTCCTCCCCCATCCCACAACAGGCCCTGGTGTGTGATGTTCTGCTTCCTGTGTCCAAGTGTTCTCATTGTTCAATTCCCATCTATAAGTGAGAACATGCAGTGTTTCGTTTTCTGTTCTTGCAGTAGTTTGCTGAGAATGATGGTTTCCAGCTGCATCCATGTCCCTACAAGGGACATGAAATCATCCTTTTTTATGGCTGCATAGTATTCCATGGTATATGCGTGCCACATTTTCTTAATCCAGTCTGTCACTGATGGACATTTGGGTTGGTTCCAAGTCTTTGCTATTGTGAATAGTGCCACAGTGAACATACGTGTGCATGTGTCTTTTTAGCAGCATGATTTATAATCCTTTGGGTATATACCCAGTAATGGGATGACTGGGTCAAATGGTATTTCTAGTTCTAGATACTTGAGGAATCGCCACACTGTCTTCCACAATGGTTGAACTAGTTTACAGTCCCACCAACAGTGTAAAAGTGTTCCTAGAGGAAGTCAAATTGTCCCTGTTTGCAGATAACATGATTGTATATTTAGAAAACCCCATCCTCTCAGCCCAAAATCTCCTTAAACTGATAAGCAATTTCAGCAAAGTCTCAGGATACAAAATCAATGTGCAAAAATCACAAGCTTTCTTATACACCAATAACAGACTAACAGAGAGCCAAATCATGAATGAACTCCCATTCACAATTGCTTCAAAGAGAATAAAATACCTAGGAATCCAACTTACAAGGGATGTGAAGGACCTCTCCAAAGAGAACTACAAACCACTGCTCAATGAAATAAAGGAGGACAAAAACAAATGGAAAAACATTCCATGCTCATGGATAGGAAGAATCAATATCGTGAAAGTGGCCATACTGCCAAAAGTAATTTATAGAGTTCAATGTCATCCCCATTCAACTACCAATGACTTTCTTCACAGAATTAGAAAAAACTACTTTAAAGTCCGTATGGAACCAAAAAAGAGCCTGCATTGGCAAGACAATTCTAAGCCAAAAGAACAAAGCTGGAGGCATCACGCTACCTGACTTCAAACTATACTACAAGGCTGCAGTAACCAAAACAGCATGGTACTGATACCAAAATAGAGATGTAGACCTATGGAACAGAACAGAGCCCTCAGAAATAATACCATACATCTACAATGATCTGATCTTTGACAAACTTGACAAAAATAAGAAATGGGGAAAGGATTCCCTATTTAATAAATGGTGCTGGAAAAACTGGCTAGCCATAAGTAGAAAGCTGAAACTGGATCCCTTCCTTACACTTTATACAAAAATTAATTCGAGATG
>NW_012115055.1:6140469-6144025 GCF_000951035.1 Colobus angolensis palliatus | reverse complement strand
ATCATCACTCGCCATCAGAGAAATGCAAATCAAAACCACAATGAGATACCATCTCATACCAGTTAGAATGGCAATCATTACAAAGTCAGGAAACAACAGGTGCTGGAGAGGATGTGGAGAAATACAAATTAACATTTTGATGTGCTAGCAATATTGACATTTTGAATTCAGTTTGCTAGTATTTGCTTGACAATTTCTGTGTCTGTGTTCATCAGAGATGTTGGTTTGTAACTTATTTTTTAATTGGGTCTTTGTGAAGTTTGTTTATCAGGGTTACTTTGGTTTTACAGAATACAGGGAGACATTATTTCAAAAATTGAGGAGCAAAAACTTGTCCCTAAGGTGGAGAAGTCTGTGCTCCTCAATTTATTTGGAATAGTTTCATTAGCATTGGTACCAGTTTTTGTTTTGTTTTGTTTTCTTGTATGTCTGGTAGAATCCATCTGGTCTGGATCTTGTTGGTGGTGGTGGTGGTGGTTGTAGGTATTCTATTATTAATTCACCTTTGAAACTTATTATTGGTCTAATCATTGTTTCAATTTCTTCCTGATTCAATCTTGGGAGATTGTGTGTTTCCAGGAATTTATTCATTTCCTCTAGATTTTCTACTTTGTTTGCGTAAAGGTGTTCATAATGGTCTCTGAAAATATTTTGTATTTCTGTGGGATTGGTTGTAATGTCACTTTTTTCATTTCTGATTGTGCTTATTTAGATCTTCACTCTTTTTTTACCTTGTTAATCTAGTTACTGATCTATTAATCTTATGTATCCTTTCAAATACTAATTTTTTTTTCTCATTGATTGTATGAATTTTGGGGTCTCAATTTTATTCAGTTCCTTTCTGATTTTAGTATTTATTTTATTCTGCTAGGTTTGTTCTTCGTTTGTATTTGTTTTCTAATTCCTCTAGGTGTAATGTTAATTTGAGATCATCTAACTTTTTGAGGTAAGCATTTAGTGCTATAAGCTCTCCTAACATTGCTTTTGTTTCATCCGAGAGATCTTTGAAAATTGTGTCTCTGTTTTCATCTATTTCAAAGAATTATTTGTTTTCTGCCTTAATTTTTTTATTCAAAAGTCCTTTCAGTAATAAGTTGTTTAATTTCTATATAATTATGTGGTTTTGAGAGATCTTCTTGGTATTGATTTCTATTTTTATTCCACTATGGTCTGAAAATGTGGTTGGTATAATTTCAATGTATTAAAATCTATTGAGACTTGCTTTATGATGAAGTTTGTAGTCAATCTTGGAGTATGTTCCATGTATAGATGAGAAGAATGTCTATTCTGTGGTTGGTGGATGGAGTATTCCATTGATGTTTCCTAGGTCCAATCTGTAAAGTGCTGAGTTTAAGTCCAGAATTTATTTGTTAGTTTTCTGTCTTGATGATATGTCTATTTCTGTAAATGGGGTTTTGAAGCCTCCCACTGTAATTGTGTGGCTGTCCATGTCTTTTCGTAGGTCTAGAAGTACTTGTTTTATGAATCTGGGTACTCCAACATTGAGTGCATATGTATTTAGGATAGTGATGTCCCCTTGTTGAATTGAACCCTTTATCATTACGAAATGATCTTCTTTATCCTTTTGTAACTGTTGTTGGGTTCAAGTTTGTTTTGTCTGATATAAAAATACTGACTCCTGCTCTTTTTTTCTGTTTTCATGATAGATATTTCTTCAACCCTTTACTTTGAGCTGATGGGTGTCATTATGTGTAAGCTGGATTTCTTAAAGATAGCAGATGTGTGGGTCTTCTTTTTTTTTTTTTTCTCATTCTACATGCCACTGTGCACCTTTTAAGTGGGCATTTAGACCATTTACATTCAATGTCAATATTGATATGTGAGGTTTTGATTCTATCATGGAGTTATTAGATGGTTTCTCTGTAGTTTCTATTGTGTTGTTTCTTCACAGGGTCTCCAGACTATGTATTTAACTGTGTTTTTGTGGTAGCATGTATCATTCCTTTGTTTCCATGGTTAGAACTCCCTTAAGGTGCTCTTAGAGTAAGGCTGGTCTAGTGGTAACAATTTTTTTAGTACTTACTTGTTTGGAAAATATTTTATTTTTCCCTTGATTATAAAGCTTAGTTTGCCTGGACATGAAATTCTTGGTTGGAATTTCTTCTTTTTAATAATGCTGAAAATAGGCCCTGAATCTCATCTGGATTGTAAGGTTTCTGTTAAGAAGTCTACTGTTAGACTGAAGAGGTTCCCTTTGTATGTAATCTGTTCTTTTTCTCTGGCTGACTTTATTTATTTATTTTTTTTATTTTAGCATTGACCTTGGTCAGTCTGGTGACTACACTGCTTGGTGATGTTCATTTTTTACTGTATCTCACAAGCGTTCTTTGGATATCTTGTACCTGGATATCTACCTCTCTAGCAAGATTAGAGAAGCTTTTTGAGTAATTGTCTCAAATATATTTTTCAGGTTGTTCACTTTTTCTTTTTCTGATCAGGAATGCCAATAATTTGTAGGTTTGGTCACTGTACACTATCCCATATTTTTGGAAAACTTTATTAATTTTTTTAAATTCTATATTTAATGTTTCTGTCTGAGTGTATTGGTTCAAAACACTGGTTTACAAAGTCTGAAATTCTTTGTTTTCCTTGGTCCAGTCTACTGATGAATCGTTCAATTGCATTTTGAAATTCCTTAAGTGAGTTTTTCAACTCCAGAAGCTCTGACTGACAATAATTTAAGATATTTATCGCTTCCTTTATTTTCTTGATTGCTTTATAAGTTTCTTCCTCCCGATTTTCAACCTTTTTTTGGATCTTATTAAGCTTCCTTGCAATTCACGTTTGATTTTTTAATGTCATTTCTAAATTTCCATTTTGATTAGGGACTATTGTTTGAGGGCTACTGCAATCTTTTGGTGGTGTCACTATGTTCAGATTTTTGTGGTCTCAGAATTTTTGCACTGGTTTGTTCTCATCTGGAGATGCTGGCATTTGGAATTTTTTAAAAATTATATAATAAAATTTTGGTCTTTGTAATTACAACTAAGGCACTATGTTAACTAAGGATAGCAGTAAAATAGTAATCCAAGGTTTCATCTTATTTTCTCAATTTTTTTACTTGAATTAAATATTATGGAGCAAAAGTTATTAAATTATTTTATTATTATAAAGTTTTACTAGAAAAATATTTTAAGTCATTCAATGCATTCAAAAGCAAAAAGTTAGTATAAATATGACAATAATTAAATAGCAGTACTCATTGACATTTGCTTCGGGTTTACATAAAATACTGGGAGAAAGTTTACATAAAATACTGGGAGAAAATTAAACATATGCTGTGCTCTCATAAACAAAACAATTCCGGAAGATACTGCCACTTTAGGAGAGAACACAAATACTCAAAGGCTTTAAATGTCACCTTTAAAATCAGGTATTATAAACATTAACAAACTTAAAAGGAGAATTTTGTACATCGAATGATTTATATACATTATAATATATATACATTATAGGACCCAATATTATGAGCAATATATATTTTCACACACAATATATAATATACAACATGTATTACTTTGATAGTAACATATAT
>NW_012115055.1:6111425-6140419 GCF_000951035.1 Colobus angolensis palliatus | reverse complement strand
ATATGTATAATTTATATACATTATAAACATTATAGAAAATGCAATGTTATTATAGATTCCAATTGTGACCACTGTACATTAACATAGGTATACAGATGTTCTCTAAAAGTTTATTTAGAATAATTTTTAAAATATTAAAGATTTATATATAGCAAAAAGCTATTGGGTAAATTTTAATTCTCCACATATTAAAATGTTGTCAACACTCTTTAATCTATGAAAATAAAATGCATGAACATAGGAGTGGTACAATATGGGAAGATTTGTCATTTTCTTTGCTGTCTTATTTTACATTATAAAGTTTCTTTAGTAGAAAAACCAAAAATGGAGGTTTTTGTTCAACCACACTGTAGATCTGTCAGGCTTCATCAGATCTTTTTTTCCAAAAAGGATGTATTTCTTCCTTTGAAAGAATATGCTGGTAAAGAATTCTTACTTGCATCTAGATGTTAATCAATAGTAAGAAATCTGTCTCTATAGTGATTTTAAAATGCAACACTAGAATAAAAATTAAGATCTCATTTGAAACATTAGCACTTCTGTATATGGCCACTCCACCCTGAATGCATCTGATCTCATCTAAACATTAGCCCATTTTTGTTTAGACATCTTTATCCAAGATTTATTCTGGTGTGTTCTAGAATTCTAAAAGATGAATAGGTTTTCCACAGCCAAAAAGTAAAATTATTTACTTTGTTTAATATGAGATAAGCATATTTTAAAGATGTACAACAAACAACCTTTTCCGAAACTCTGAGATTTCTCATGGGAATGAATATTTATCTTTGTTTAAAATGATTTGTCCATGTCATAGCCCAAACATCTTAAAAAATCTAGCATAAAACAAGATCAAAGTAAGTGTATTATAAATTAACAAGTAAAGGATAAGGCAGTGTATTCATTCATTCTCATATTGTTATAAAGAACTACCCAAGAGTGAGTAATTCATAAGGAAAAGAGGTTTAATTGAATCACAGTTCTGCATGGTTAGGGATGCCTAAGGAAACATACAATCACGGCAGAAGAGGAAGAGGCATGTTTTACATGGCAGCAGGCAAGCGAGAGCAAGTGCAAACACAGGAAAAACTACCATTTATAAAACCATTATATCTTGTGAGAATTCAGTTAGTATCATGAGAACAGGATGGGGGAAACTGCCCCCATAATCCAGACTCTTCCCACCAGGTCTCTTCCTAAACCCTTAGGTGTTACAATTCAAGTTGAGTTTTAGGTAGGGAAACAAAACATAACCATATCATTCCACTCCTGGCCCCTCCAAACCTCATGTCCTCATATTTCAAAATCATTCATGCCTTCCTAACAGTCCTCCCATGTCAACTAGTTTCAGCATTAATTTCAAAGTCCAATGTCTCATCTGAGACAAGGCAAGTCCCTTTAGAGTATGAGACTGTAAAATCAAAAACAAGTTAGTTACTCCCAAGATAAAATGATGGTACAGGAATTGGATAAATGCTCCCATTCCAAATGAAATAAGTTGGTCAAAGAAAAGGGGCTACATTAAATCTGAAAGTTCCAAAATAGTCACCTTTGATTCCATGTCTCACATGCAGGTCATGCTGATGCAAAGGGTGGGCTCCCACAGCCTTGGACAGCTTCACTCCTCTGTCTTTGCAGGGTACAGTCTCCCTCTCAGATGCTTTCACAGTCTGTCATTGAGTGTCTGCAGCTTTTCCAGGAACATTGTGCAAGCTGTTGGTGGATCTACCATTCTGGGGTCTGGAGGATGCTGGCCCTCTTCTCATAGCTCCACTAGGCAGTGCCCCAGTGGGGACTCTGTGTGGGAACTCTAACCCTGCATTTTCCTTCTGCACTGTCCTAGCAGAGGTTCTCCATGGAGGCTCTGCCCTGCAGCAAATTTCTGCAGGATATCTAGGCATTTTCACACATTCTCGGAAATCTAGGCAGAGGTTCCCAAACCTCAGTTCTTGACTTCTGTGCACCCACAGGCACAATACCACATGGAAGCCACCAGGGATTGGGGCTCGCATCCTCTGAAGCAACAGCCTGCACTCTATGCTGACTCATTTTAGCCAGGGCTGGGATGCAGGGTGCCAAGTCCCAAGGTTGCACAGAGCAGTAGTGAGGCCCCAGGTCTGGCCCAAGAAACCATTTTTTCCTCCTAGACTTTTGTGCCTGTGATGGGAGGTGCTGCCATGAAAGTCTTTAACATGCCCTGGAGACATTTTTCCCATTGTTTTGGCTGTTAACATTCAGCTCCACGTTAACTCGAAAAAAATTTTCTGCAGCTAGCTTGCATTCCTCCACAGAAAATGCATTTTACTTTTCTACTACATGGTCAGGCTGCAAATTTTCCTAACTTATATGCTCTGTTTCCCTTTCAAACATAAGTTCCAATTTCAACCCATCTCTTTGTGAATGCAGAAGACTGGACAATTTGAAAATCAACCAGGTCACCTGGTAAATCCTTTGCTGCTTAGACATTTCTTTCACCAGATACCCTAAATCATCTCTCTCAAGGTCGACGTTCCACAGATTTCTAGGGCAGGGGCAAAAATGCCACCAGTCTCTGTTAAAGAAGAGCATGAGTGACCCTTACTCCATTTCCCAATAAGTTCCTCATCTCCAGCTGAGACCACCTCAGCCTGGATTTCGTTGTTCACATCACTATCAGCATTTTGGTCAAAACTGTTTAATATGTCCCTAGAAAGTTCCAAGCTTTCCTATCTTCCTATCTTATCCTGAGCCCTCTAAACTGTTCCAACCTCTGCCCATTACCCAATTCCAAAGTTGCTTCCACATTTTCAAGTATCTTAGCAGTGCCCCACTCTCTGTGGTACCAACTTACTGTACTTGTCAGTTTTCACACTGCTATAAAAAACTGCCCAAGACTGAGTAATTTATGAAGAAAAGTGGTTTAACTGACTCATAGTTCCACATGGCTGGGGAGGCCTCAGGAAGCTTAGAATTACGGCAGAAGGGGAAGAGGCACCTCTTACATGATGGGGGTTGAGAGAGAGCAAGTGCAAGTGCAGGAAAAACTACGATTTATAAAACCATCACATCTTCTGAGAATTCATTCACTATCATGAGAACAGCATGGGGAAAACTGCCCCCATAATCCAGTCACTTCCCACCAGCTCTCTCCATAAACACCTGGGAATTACAACTCAAGATGAGATTTGAATGGGGACAAAAAGCCTAACCATATCAGGCAGCATATCACAAAGCAATTAATCAGTTCTTGAATTATAGACACCAAAATCAACTATGTATCGTTCAGCAAAAAACAAAGTATTGTGAGAGTTACGTGGTGGTTGCACACAACATTTTCTGGGAACAGACTAATAAATTTTAGAAATAGTTCAGAAACTAGTGTACCTTCTGTTTCAGGCAAAATGTATTGCTCTATAGTATTTTTCATAGTGTTTTATTCCACAGTTTTCCTCTTGATTCTGAATTACTCTGCTTAGCATTTAAAATTTTAGATGACTTAATTATTGACTAACTTGGGTCATATTTCTTTGTCTAGGTGAAGTGGACATTTGTTATTTTTGCCTATCCAGGATTTACCCAAAATGAATCATAGATCTAAATGTAAAATACAAAACTTTAAATCTCTTAGAATATTATGAAGGAGAAAACTGTGATGACCTTGGGTATGAAAATGACTGTTTAAAATACAACAACAAGATTTGATCCATGAAAGAAATAATTGACAAGCAGGACTTTATTGAAATTAAAAACTTCTCTGCAAAAATTAATAAACAGAATGAGAAGAAAAAGCCACAAACTTGGAGAATATATTTGCAAAAGACACATTAAGAGCTCTTATTCAAACTATACAAAGAACTCTTAATACTAAACAAAAAGAAAACAACAACAACAACAAATCTGATTAAAAAATAGTCCCAGAACACTAATAGACAGTTCACCAAAGATGTACACATATTGAATAACCACATAAAAAGTTGCTTCATATCATATGTCATCAAGAAAATGAGAATCTAACCAAGAATGAGACACCATTTACACACCAATTAGAATGGGCAAATTTTAAAACACTGAGAACTCCAGATGCTTGCAAGGATGTGGAGCACCAGGAATTCTCACTCATTTCTGTTGAGATTGTAAAATGATACAGCCACTTTAGAAAAACAGTTTTGCAATTTCTTACAAAACCAAACATATTCTTACCATACAATACTTCAATTATACCCCACAATATTTACCCAAAGAAGCTAAAAATTTTTTACATAAAAATTATTCACACAGATTGTTATGCAGCCTTATTCATAATTGCTAAAACTTGGAAGCAAACAAAATCTCTTTCAGTAGGTGAATGAATAAACTCTAGTACATCTAGACATGGAATATCATTCAGTGCTAAAATAAATAAGCTATCAAACCATGAAAAGACATAGAGAAACCTTAAATACATAGTACTAAGTGAAGGTAGCTAATCTGAAAAAGGCTGAATGCTGTATTATTTAAACTACGTGATATTCTGAAAAAGACAGAACTTCAAAGATGATTAAAAAAAAAAAAAAATTCAACGGTTGCCAGGAATTGTGGCAAGGGGGAAGAGGCAGAGCACAGACTATTTTTATGATAAGTAAAACATTCTATGGGATACTATAGTGGTGGATACATATTATTCATCTCTCCAAACCCATAGATTGTGCAACACCAAGAATGAACCATAATGTAAACAATGAACTTTGGGTGATATTGATGTGTCAATGTAGTTCTTCAATTACAACAAATGTGCCACTATGTGGGGCATGTTATTAATGAGGGAATATGCTCATGAGGAGTACAGGGTAAATGAGCTCTCTCTTTACCTTTCAATTTTTGTTTTGTTTTCTTTTTTCTTTTTTTCGAGACAGAATCTTGCTCTGTCGCCAAGGCTGGAGTACAGTGGCGCAATCTCGGCTCACTGCAAGCTCTGCCTCACGCCATTCTCCTGCCTCAGCCTCTCGAGTAGCTGGGACTACAGGCGCCCGCCACCTCGCTGGCTAATTTTTTGTATTTTTAGTAGAGACGGGGTTTCACTGTGTTAGCCAGGATGGTCTCCATCTCCTGACCTCGGGATCCGCCCGCCTCGGCCTCCGAAAGTGCTGGGATTACAGGCATGAGCCCAGCCCCAATTTTTGTTTTCAATAAAACTACTTTCTGAAAATAAAGTTTTAAAATACTTTAAAAAAGAAATTAGCCTTAATCTGTTGAATTTTTATCATTTGACATTACTTTTATGCTGTCATTTGATTGTTTTATTTCATTTCCCAAATTGAGATAATCATAATACATAAATACATCTCAAAAAAAATCCTATAGATATCATAGGCAACAAATACGGAAAATAAAGCATACTTCAAATGTAAGGTCATCATATGTATAAAAGAATGCTGATCATAGTTGTAGCTTCAACTCTAGACGAGCATTTGAATTGCATATGTTAATTCACTCATGTCAAAAGGACAATGCATCAATTTAAAACATAAAACTGAAAGAGATAGCTGGATTAGTCAAATGCTTAACCTCTTACGGAATATATTATATATCTATTTAGCAGAGCCCCATTTAGCATTAGAATAGAAAACAGCATAAATATCCACGATGTCAAGAATTTGAAAGTTTATTGTTGGTTTCTTTATTGTAATTGTGCAGCAAGCATAATAATACATAACTTAATAAGGCTTCTATCCACAGTATTACTGTGCTGATTTCTTTAATAACTAGAGTACTGATTTCTTTAATAACTAAATAGAGGATAACTGGAAATAATTTTAGAATACAAATGCAAATGTTATAAGATCTGAAGACTTGAAAAATTACTATGCATGGAGAAAATTAAAATAAAGGTTTAAAAATTCTACAACAGAGGTTAAAAACCCAAAATAAAAAAGATGTTTGCTTTGGTAATTTATAGAGAGAAAAATATTTACTTAAAACTAATCAGAATACATTGATATTCATTATGAAGAAACCATTTTGCAACGGATAATTTAACAAGAGGGTTTCAAATGCCTCAATTTATATGTTAAAGAAAATTGAATCTGTTTTTCCCCAAATGGTTTTGATTTGCTCATTTTTCACATACATGACTTCTACTGCTCTTTGGTAGATGTTGTTTCAAACAGTTAATGGTCATCTGTTTGAAAATCTGGTTAAATAATTTTAAGTAAACCCCCATAATCTTTATCCAATTAATGATTCAAAGATGGGATAACATATCCTGTATGTAATATACTTTCCAAAATCAATTGCTACATTAATATTTACAGAAATTTTACCTGAAATAGTAATAAAAGATGTCTGCTTTGGGAGGATATATACAATCTTGACTTTATAGCAATCTAAGATATACATATTATTATATTTTAAACGTTTGTATATGTCATGCAAAGTCTAGTACATTTATATCCTTATTATTTCTATGATATATTAATAAATTTGAGAAAATACTTATCCAAGAGCAATAGTAGATATTTATATTGAAAGGCTACTACTCGTTACTGTAGAATAAAGAAATGTTAAGTATAGCTAATTCTCATTATTTACAGCAGTTAAGTTTTATAAAATCACCGCAAACACTGAATTTGTGAATACTGAGCTACTGCGTCTTGAGAAAATGCAAGATTAGGCCCCTGCAAGCCTCTGGTCACATTTTGTCAAACAAAATGCTATTTGCCTTAGTATATGTTTGATTGCCAATACGTTTTTAAAACAAGCCAGTCTCATCAGCGTGGAAAACCTGCCATTCCATACATTTTTCCCGTATAGCACTTAGCAGGTATTTTAAAATTCCTCCCCAGCCTACTTATCTGCACCTGCAAGTTTAACATTTTTTGTATGTGCCCTATTACCTTTCCAGATGTGTAAGCTTTCAAAAGTGTTTAACATTTTTTCGTGACTCCAGGTCTCATTACCACAAATGTCTTTGGCTTTTGGTCTTACTATACGTTAAAAAAAAAAAAAAAAAAAAAGTATTCTCATGAATCCACAAATGTAGCCATTTCTTCAGTTTTTACATAGCTTCAAAACATACTATAGATGTGACTTCAGACTTTACAGAGCAGCCTCATGTACAGATTGACAACTTTCCCTTTTTATGAATGTTTTCTATTGTTGATTCATAATACTGAACTGAAGGACAGCATAAGTCATGCCTGAACAAATGTTATCTAGAAAACTTTTATTTTCCATAAGATATCTCACAGCATTCTTGTGAGATATCTTAGAAACATTAGACAGCGCTTCAACACCATGCTGGATGGTCATTGTGAAGAGTGAAATAACCAACAAAAAGAAGAACAATGTTCAGAGTGGGAAACTAAATGAACCATAAAGAACCACTTGTATACAGAATGGGGGTTGAAGCAGAAGTCAGAATGCCACATTGTTCTGCCTGAACTGTGAATATTCATGTTAAGTAACTCAAATTTTTGGCAGCTCTGTGAATGTCTGTGAATGATTTTGAAGTACCCTAATTATTAATATTAGGGTTAGAATTAACTTTTAGCAAGCAGGAAAGTTTACAAATACAGGACACATCGATAAAGAATATTAGCTCTTCAAAATACATGACTATCAATTAAATGTTACTCTGATCAGAATTACCCATTAGAAGGAGAGATCTGAGCCATAATCAGTCTCTTAAAAATATTTCATCAAAAATAGAGACTTTCTTCTTTGTATTATAAAATTCTTATATAAGGCCATTACAGACTCAGCTACTATTTGGAGAATGTACTTGTCAATAGATCAATTTCTGCCTGAAGTTATAAATAAAAGTATTCTACAGTTGCTTTGGCTCTGTTTAGTATTTTAGTTAATCATTTAGTGGCTTAAAAATCATTTAATACACCACTTTAAAAAATTTAGATGGAATTTCTGAAATTAAGAAATGGACTACCAGGTAGGTTTTTATTTGAGAAATAAATGTGTCTTTAAAATTAAACCACATAGAAGCAGGTGGGATAATATATTTAAAAAAATTAAAGGTACACATAGATAAAAAAACTTAACATTAGCTAGAAACAATTTCTACTCAATCAGACAGTCCATCTTTTGCAGGACCTGTGAAATGAAGTGTATTATCACTGAAATGACAAGAGATATAAAACTGGGAGATTTTAAAACTACACGTATACTAAAATTATGGTAGAAAAATATGAAACAAACAAGAATTGTAAAATGGGTACTTAATGTGAAAAATAACTAGACACTATGAAAAGCAATATAGGAGTTTCTCAAAATTTAGAAATAGAACTGCCAAATGATCTAGCAATCCTACTTCTGGATATTTATCCAAATTAATTGAAAACAGAATCTAAAAGAGATATTTGCACTCCCATATTTATTGTAACATTATTCACAGTAGCCAAGGTATGGCACTAATCTAAGTGTCCATTAATGGATGAATGGATAAGGAAAATGTTACGGCTGGGCTCGGTGGTTCACACCTGTGGTCCCAGCACTTTGGGAGGCCGAGGTGGGCAGATCACGAGGTCAGGAAATCGAGACCATCCTGGCTAACACAGTGAAACCCGTCTCTACCAAAAATACAAAAAAATTAGCCAGGCGTGGTGGTGGGCACCTGCAGTTGCAGCTACTTGGGAGGCTGAGGCAGGAGAATGGCCTGAACCCGGGAGACGGAGCTTGCAGTGAGGGGAGATCGCGCCACTGCACTCCAGCCTGGGAGACAGAGTGAGACTCCGTCTCAAAAAAAAAAAAAAAAGTTACACAAACACACACAAACACACAATAGTATATCATTCAGCCATAAAAAAAGAAGAGAATCATGACATTTGTAACAACATCGATGAACAGGAAGACATTATGCTAAGTGAAATAAACCAAACACAGAAAGACAAATACCACATTATCTCAGTTACATGTGGAATCTAAAAATGTCAAACTCATGGAAGCAGGGAATAGAATGGTGGTGATCAAAGATTATGGGATGGAGAAAATTGATAGATGTTTGTCAAAGGATACAACTTTCTGTTACATGATGAATAAGTTCTGAGGATTTAATGTACAACATGGTAACTATAGTCAACGAAACTCTGTTGTAACCTGAAATTTGCCGAGAGTAGGTCTTTAGTGTTTCCACGACACAGGAACTGAATGGTAACTATGTGAGGTGATGAATGTGTCAATTAATTTGATTGTGGTAATCACTTCACAACATACACCTACGTGAAATTATTATGAAATACACCTTAAATATATACAATATTTGTCAGTTATGCATCACTAAAGATGAGGGAATGAAAGAAAATACAAACCGATTTTTTTAAGAAAAAGGAAATCAGTAGAGTCAGAGAAATAAATTGAGTCAAGATCCAATTTACACAATTACCCTTCTATCATTTACTGGTATATGAGTCACAAGTGAAACTCATCGATGTAAACAGGTACATAAGAACATATCCAATTATGAGATACATATTATCTGGAGTCTTTCAACCTATATGCCTGAAAATCTGTCTTTGTACAATTCAAAGTCTCCAAATGACCACAAGAGCAATCTTCATTGATCAGTTTCCTTTTCCCTATACAAGCTCACTCTAACAGCAATATTAGAGTGGAATAGGGAATTTGCCTCTTTGCTTACTATTTATTATGTATCATATTTAATAAATCAGCATTTGAGAACATCCTTCTTTATATCAGTTCATTTTAAAAATTATTATTATTCTGTTACTCTTTATTACTTCTGTAAAATATAAACCGAAAATTATTTCAAAACACATCTCATGTTTTGAAAATTTTATAATTTTTAAGCTCTAATTTTCAATGAATATTGAGAGAGCTGGAAAAAAGGATCTAATCAATTCCTTGCTAATTTATAACTTTTCAAAGCAAGCACATTTCATAAACTTTGATAATCTTAGGAACAGAAGGAACTTTAAGTATAATCTAGATCACCTCCCTCATTTTATTAATTAGGACACTGAAGTTAGAGAGGGTGAATACATTAGTTAATATTCAATAGTGTATATTATTAAATTTTCTTAAAATTTATCACATTAGAAATTAATAACTTTAAAATAAAGTCAAAGTTGAAAGAATTGGCATCATGTAGGCATATTTAAATCAGCTGAAAGTCAGGAAGAAATATTAAGTTAATATTTAAAGATTACTTCAAGAATTTAATTATGAGGATATATTGTATAAACTTATACATAGTCCCAAATGGAATTGAATATGCAATTGTTTTCTGACATTATATACGGAATAAGTAATTGAACAAAGTTTTTAAGACAACTATAATCTATTTTTGTAGAGACATTCAATTTCAGTTCAACCAAGAACATACTTATGAATTAGACCCTTTTTAAGATAGCATATGGCATTTTGCAATTCATGATCTAATACTTATCTTTTTCCAGGCTTTTAGATTTTCTTTGTCAATTAAATGAGAAGCCTTTTAGATTACATTTATAAATCCTTATGTCTATAGTTAAAGGCTCTTCTTTTCTTAAGGTGTCACAAGAATCCCTCATGCGCTTGACATCTATTGATCTCATCTACTTAATGGTTTTCTTTTCTGCTATAAATCTATGTCCTGGTCTTTTTTCAAAATGGTAATAACTCTCTCAATTTTCTTTTATCTTGAGCAGAATTGACTATGACATTTTAACATTCAAGCTAAACAGGAGTATAATTAGAAAACATTGTAGTTACTCTCAAGTAAGTTACCCTGATTTTTGATAGGTACAACTACACAAACTTTTCAGAAAGTGCAACCAAATATTTGAGAAAGGATAAATATACATTTAGTATGGGCTTGGGAGTGCTAACAATGATAACATATATTCATACCCCGTGAGTCTGTACTTGAACCCACAACCTCTTCTTTAAAAATCCCTGTACTTAACTCTCTCATTCAAACAAAGCTCCAGTATTCATTTCAGATTAAGAAGGAAGAAGAGATTGAATTATAATGAATACTAACACCACTATTTGGTAGATAGACCAAAACATCTTCCTACCCAACTTCAGGATTTCAAAACCAGACAGAGGATTTAGGAGACTGAGAGAAATTTCTTCAGTTATTAGAACAGGAGTTATCCTAAGGTGAGTGGGGAGAAGCTAAGAAGCGAGTGATTAAAAATAAAGAGAAAGCCTAAGAATTATCTTTGGTTTTTGTTTTAATATTTGTAAAATAAAAATAACATACAAGGAAGACTAGGAAAGATAGGGAACCTACCGAGGCTTATCCAACCAACATTGCAAGCTTTTTTTTTTTTTACCAATTTCATCATAATGCTAATGGCTAAGGGTGCATAGCTAACCAGCTGAAGTGATTTGTTTTGTGTTGTTGTTTTGTTTCTGTTTTTCAAATGTTTAAAAATGTGCTTTGTAGATTATAGGAGTGGAAGGATATGTATCTATCTCACTGGTTGCTTCCGTAACCCTTGACCTCCTCTGTTCTTTTTTACCCCTACTGCTCAAGTAAATGGCTTATTTTACTATCCGTTCCTATAAAGATTGTACTTTATCTTTCTTTTTCAGGAGTTAACATCTACTCTTCTACTTTTTCTACACCTCAAATGATAAAATTGTTGCTAAAAAAGAAAAGAAAGAAGATATGGAAGAATAATGAAAATCAAAATCCTAGAGTTTAATATTTTCAATATTATCTCTATTATTCATGACTCTACCCTTCCTTGAACATACATTCTTTAAGATAGAATTGATTACCTGGGCATAACGCACACACAGTATGGAACAAAACCAGTACTTCGAAAAACTAATAAACTAATGGAAATAAATTTAAAATAAGATAAATATACAGTCATACAGTAAATTTATAGCTTTTATATTTTATTTTCAAGAAATAAAAACTTGTTCATTTTTCACCCTATGTAAATGCTATCTTACAAGATTAGTCAATTTTTAAAAAATGATTCTAAAAGTATAAATGGTGCAATTCAAAATTTAATAACAAAATAAATCAAAGTAATTGCTGTAATTTAATAATATGATAGCAATAAATAAATTGTCTTTGCAGACAAGCATAAGGACACAAAAATGATTGAAATTTTATTGTATGTCCTCCAAAATAAATAACTACATTAAAATTTGGGGAGATATTTATCAAACATAAGGGTCAGATACACCTGAAGGATATCTAGCTCTTTTTAAATAATTTGATAGTAGATCATGCAATTCAAATTTAAACTTTACAGTGGAAATTCCATGCAAAGCATTAAAATTGATATTTTGACAACATAAAATCTTGTCCACATTTTATAGTCTCTTAATAAAAATTTGAGAAGCTGCCAAGGCTAAGATTTTGCCTTTCTTAGGGAGATGAATGTCTTAATAAAACTCCCTTTCACCTTCATCTTAGTTTTACATGTATGCCTGATACTCCATTTGAATGCAAAGTTCTACATTATATAAACTGCATTATTTAACTGCATCTATAAAGTCTGATTTTCTAATTATTGATGCTCTGTTAATTGCTATAACTAGTAATAATTAGATAATTCCCTAGAAACTATATATTTAAATTTAAAAATTAAATTAAAGAACGAAATAAAATTAATAGTGGGTTATGTGTAGATGTCTTTAAACTCATTGTGCTAATTGTATGTCTTCAGTTCATTAATAAGCTGTAACAACCAAATAAAATAAATAATTGACCCTGGGAAAACACAGGATTGAACTGCATGGTTCCAATTACACATCAGGTTTCTTCTGTCTTTGCCACCCATGATACAGCAAGACCAACCCCTTCTGTTCCTTCTCCTTATCAGCCTTCTAAATGTGAGGATGATAAGGATGAAGATCTTTATGATGGTACATTTCTATTTAATGACTAGTAAATATATTTTTTCTTCCTTATGATTTTCTTAATAACATTTTCTCTTCTTAGCTTACTTTATTGTAAGAGTAAATTACTGTATATAATACAGTTGAGTTTGAACGACATGAGTTTGAACTGTATGGGTCCACTTACACATGGAGTTTTTTCAAAAGATATATTTGAAAAGTTTTTGAAGATTTGCAAAAATTTGAAAAAACTCACAGTTGAACAATGTAACCTGAAATATTAAAACAATAAAAGGTAGTTATTAATCCATAAAATATATGCAGATTCAAGTCTATTTTGTGGTTTTCTACAATGAAACATACAAATTTATCACTAAAAGTTAAAATTTATCAAAACTTATGCGCACAAACACTTACCGACTGTACTTGGCACCATTCTCAGTCAAGATAAATTTAAACAGAAGGAAAAACTCTGTATTAAATTATTACTGCATAGAAATAACTCTAGTACATATTGTGCTACTGTAATACTTTTGTAGCTACTTCCTGTTGCTATTGTGGCGAACTCAGGTGTTTCAAGTATCTGCTTAAAATGCTGTGTGAATCTCACCATTTCCACGTGAGCAGTTCATGTCCTCAGTAAATTGGGTATGGCAGTAAAATGTGATCTCTCACAGTTTCAAGTATTTTTCACTGTTTTTAGTATAATACCATAAACCTTGAATAACACCATGGGATAAAATGCCATTAATGATTCTAGAAGTGCTCTCAAAAAACACAAAAAAAGTTGAATTGCTTGATGTGTACTGTAGACTGAGATCTGCAGCTGCTTTTGCCCACCATTTCAGATAGAAGATATATTTTATAAATAGATGAAATAAATCTGCAGTATTGATAAATACCATACAATTCAGTAAATGTATTTTATCTCCTTCATGTTTTTCCCAATAATATTTTCTTTTCTCTAGCTTAATTTACTAAAAGAACAGAACATATAATAGAGATAATGTACAAAATATGCTGTTATCAACTATGTTATCAATAAGACTTCTGATTAACAATAGGCCATTAGTAGTTAAGTTTTGAGGGCATCAGAAGTTATACATAAATTTTCTACTACGTTTGGTATTGGCACTCCAACTCCTGCATTGTTCAAAAGTTAACTGTAGTTAGATTTGTGTTTAGAACGTGCCGACTTAGGTATTAATCTGTTTTCACACTGCTATAAAGATTCTACTAGAGACTGGGTAATTTAGGGAGAAAAGAGGTTTCATTGACTCACAGTTACACATGGCTTGGGAGATCTCAGGAAGCTTACAATCATGGTGGAAGGCAAAGAGGAAGCAAGGCACATATTACATGGCAACAGGAGAGAGAGAGAGAGGAAAGGGAAGTGCCACATCTTTAAACCATCAGATCACATGAGAACTCACTCACTATCATGAGAAGAGCATGGAGAAAACCACCCCCATGGTCCAATCACTTCCTACTAGGTCCCTCCCTTGACACATAGGGATTACAATTTGAGATCAGATTTGGGTACGGGCACAGAGCCAAATCATATCAACATATTTATAGCTTTTTAACCCACTCGAATTTTTAAACACTAAGTTGTTTTAGATGGTTCTATGGGTAATATCATGGGGAATAAAATGTAGAGGGAACTTTTTTTCTGACTACCCCAAATTAATAAAAATATTAAATATTAGAGGAGACTATGTGAGTATAATTGATCAGATTGTTATAAAGAAACATTAATTTTGTATTTTGATGGGGTTAAAAATCCTTCGGATCGACTGCTTTTTGTACCCATTTGTCATCAGCCCTCAACATACACTCACACACAGCCTAGGTAAAAGTCACATAATACGGGCAATTAAAGTTACATGAGGGAAGAAGGCTGCATTGCATAGTTTCTGGTATAAATGTACTCCCTAGTTCCTAGGAATGCTTAGCACAAAGATATGTTCAATAAATATTTCTTGAGTGAATACATGACTGAAGGGCTTGCTCTGAATGGTGGTTTTGATAACTCACTGCTGAGGTGTTTAATTGATTAACTATATGTGTAAATTATTCATGTTCAAAGAAACAAGTGATAGCATACTCAGTTTCTTATGTTAAGTAATATTAATAGAGTTCAACTTATGCTATTCCTAAAATACATTAATTGGTCTTTAATAGTTTACAAAGTTTTATTCTACAAAATGATTGTCATTAGCTATAGAAGGGTTAAAAAGCATTGTTATATCAAGGATTTCCAGAAGTAGTGATTGTGTGCACATGTAGAATTTTCCCATATAAAATCATAGAACAATGAACAATTGCTTCATTAATGTATGTGTTTAATAAGCTAATTAGTTCACATATATCACAGTAATTTTTAACTAACATTTATATTTTCTAATTGTAAGGCAAAGGATATGGAATAAAATACTCTCTAGGCCCATGTTTTAAAGTCCTAGTCTCATTTGATTACAAAAATATATAGCCTCATTTACTTTACTTCTTCATTTTCAGCATTTAAAAAATATTTGTGCTATGATACAATTAAAAAATATATTGGAAATTCATTCTTCTGCTCTTATTTTTATAATACATATTGGTAAAAGCCTAGATTGCCATTGCTACGTATTTCCACGTTTGTGTAAAAATAAATGTGCTCCGAGATACTGTAATATCTACTGCAAAAATATACACACCTTTAAGAACAGGTGACATTTAATGAGGTGTACGTTCAGCTGGATTATTCATGGAGACTACTGTCAGATGCTGTTATTTAGTGTCTTCTGATATTAGAATTGTGAATCGGTGATGTTTTAATAGGCTATCAACTTCTAACAACCAGATATAACCATTGTAATGTGTACTCAAACATATTAGCCTGAAATACTTCTTTCCCTAGTTAAATGCTGCCCTCTAAAGATGATCTCAAATAATTTTCACTAGAAATCAGTTTTAAAAACCATGTTTGTGCTTCTATATACAACAGATTATTTTCTACTTTGAACACAGTCTCATAATTATAAATAGAACTTTAATTTTTTAAATTCTATATGAATAAAAATCAATTTATAACTTTAAATGTTTTACTAATGATTTTATTAGCAAACTAAAATATTCCCTTTTATTTAATGTAAGACATTAAACAAAGGTCTTTTTTGAGAAAAAATCAGAATGAAATGAGTGAATAATTAATAGTGTGATATATAGAAATTAATATGGAGTTTTTATTATATAAGCTAGATATGTGACTTATGTAAATTATTAAAATTATACCTTGATCTATTTTCTGACAAATATTTTTGGAAAATACATCAAATTATTTAAATACTTTTGGCATCAGAGTAAATATATATTATAGTATATGTTCATTGTTTAAAATGAACATATATTGGTCAAAAGGTTTAATTGAGGGGCACAGTATTGAATAAAAACCAAATGAGCTACTTTCACAAAAGGATTTTATTTCTGTAAGCTGTGAATTATTTAAGGATAAATAATTTCATTTGATGCTTTTTAAAATCCCAACTTATAGAACAGTACTTAACTTAATTATATAGTAACATTTAATTCAGTTATAAATTACTCTTTTAAGGTCTGGGTTTCATTTTGGATCATTTTGATTAAGATAACTTTTTCACGTTAATATATAGTTTCAATTTCAAGAAAATGATGATTTTGCAACTTTTGAATAAATATTGTGAAAAAGCATTTTACCATACTTTGGTTATGAGAGTTATCAATTATTCAATAAATTTTATACACAAAATGTATAACAAGGAAACCATAGATTTAGGAGACTGGTTGATTATTGCCATAAACCTCTTCTATAATATTATAGAAAAAATACTTTTAATTAATTAGCAAGCAAACAATATAAGATAATGTACTTGCAGATCTATAGTGAAATGTGTGTTGTCTATATGAAAATTTATCAAATTAACATGAATGTTTTACTAATTCAGTGAATTGTTCGTTCAACTTTATGATGTGTGGAGTATTTTACATTTGTTAGTAATAATGTCATGTTAAGCATTTATGACACACATTAAGGAAAAAAGATTTGAGTGACCAAAATCCGCATTCAGGTTACTTAACAAAGTTGATTATGTTTTCTAGAATCAAGTCTTAAATTATTAATCTTATCTACCCAAATAAATTAGAGAAATTATATTTAGAACTTGGTAAAATACACAGAAACAGTTATAAATCTATACAAATTTAAATGTAAACTTTTTGTTTCTTTGTTTGTTTCATCAGACAGTCTCACTTTGTTGCTCAGGCTGGAATGCAGTGGCGCGATCTCAGCACACAGTGACCTCTGGTTCCCAAGTTCAAACCATTCTGGTGCCTCAGCCTCGCATAGCTGGGACAAGAGGCAAGTGCACCAACACCAGCTAATTGTTGTATTTTTAGCAGAGACAGGTTTTGCCATGTTGGCCAGGCTGGTCTTGAACTCTTGTCCTCAAGTGATCTGCCCGCCTCAGCCTCCCAAAGTGATGGGATTACAGGCATGAGCCACTGCGCCTGGCCTAAATGTAGACTCTTTAAACTTCAATGTTATCATCCTTTTATTGGTGTATAAATGTTAAAAGGGTACTTCTGGCAAAGGTAAAAATTTAATGAATTTGTACCTTATGTCAACATTGAGAAATACAAGTTAAATAAAAATTTATTCTAGGTCCAAACAAAAATTTTAAGAAAAATAAAAAAGGGTAAATGTATTAATTTATTATAAAATGTCGCTTTCCTTTAACTATGTTGACTATCATCGTGCAACCCAGTGAAGTCCCTCTTTTCTTCCCCTCCCTCTCACTAGTTTCCTCTCCTTCTCTCTATATTCTTTACTGTATACACCAAACACTACTGTTGGAAAACTGAATGGTCTCCGTGAAGCTTAATGCAGCTCTTTTGATCATTCCATGTCCATTTATGGCTGTATATTGAAAAACCGAATGTGTATTAATCTGCTAGTCTCAAAACCCTCTAGTAAGTGTTTTGAAATTCTACAAAGTCTTTCTGGTCTTCAGACGTCTCCAGTGAAAATGACATGCCAGAAACTTGAAATACATCATGCTAGCTATTCTTTTTCTAGAAATAAATAAATAAACACAAACAAAAACAAACAGAAAACAAAATTAGATATTTTTAAAATTATGCTTTTCAGAATTGAAACAGATATCTGTGTTCCAAAAATATTTACAACATAAAGCCATCATTTTAAACTAATATTTATAATAATAGATAAACAAAATACTTAATAAATTTAGACAATTTCACTGATCTATTAATAAATACACATTGAATATTTTACTAATTTAATGTGATTTAGTACGCCTAAATACATATGACAGCATACGTTTTAAGCTGTGTGTATTATGTAAAATATATGCTTTAATGTACATTTATGTATAAATATAGATCAATATGCAACATACATTTGCTCAACGTTTTATAACTTATAACAAACCAAGATCACATTACTCATTTTATTTCCCCAATAACATGTTTCCCAATATCCTCATTTTTTTAGGTGCATGGACAACAAGTTTCAGTGACATATTCACAGTTGTCAGATGTTAAAAATACATATTTAGAAAAGAAAATCCCATTTACTTTCTTTAACTTCTCCACAGAGAAAATAATGAGTTATTTCTCTCATATTTTTGTTACAGGCATATTTTAGAATATACGTTTTTTATCCTTTAAATAAAATTAGTAATTCAAAAAATATTTAATTTTTATATAAGCCAAACTCTTTAGTTGTACTTCTGGTATGCCTGAATGATACAGTCCAATTTCTGTCTTAATTAAAATCTTTATGTAAGAAACATTATTAGAAAAGTAAAGTACGGTTATTCTTTCCAATCTATGAAGAATAAGTAGGTACTGTATGAAAGTCTTAGGGATGAGATTACTTTAAGATAAAAAAAAAAGAACCTCAGACAGCTCATAATAGATTGGTTCTAAATCTAAGCAGGCAGAAAGCTAAAAACAAACTCAAGATTGATTCAGCTGTAGAACTAACTACAAGATAAAAACAAGAAAATAATACTAATTTTTCTAAAGCTTTGCAAAAGGTCATAGGACTTTTGTACATTCCTGAATACTGATCAATTTTTATCTATTTGTGAAAAGACAATTTAAAAAATAGCAATGTAATAACATTATTTGGACTACTGAAATCATTTTACAGATAAATTGTGTGACCTTATGGATTGTTTTAAATTTCAAATTTCTATGAATCCATCCTACTTATTTAAAATTTGACATTATATATTTTAATTAGAATACTGGATGGAAAGACTTTCAAAAACCTCCAATGAATAATGAAGAACTGATAATATTATTATTTCACAATAGATGATAAAAGTGAATAGCTAGTGATAATAATGAGACTTAGTTCACATGAATATATTAAAGTATCCCTTTATTCAAATGACTAATTATATTTGACTATAAGGTCTAGAATATAAATAAGAGAGGTAAAAAAAAAAAAAAAAAAAAACACCAAAACTGTTTTCTCATAGACTTTACATGCCAGTGGGGAGACAAAAACATTATACTAATTAAGACCTGTATTATGTTAGATGATGATATAAAATATGAATGAAAATTGTAAAAGCAGATGGTAACAGCCAGTACAAGGATGACTGCAATTTTAAATAACACAGCCAAAGAAAGCCTCACTGAGAAGATAAAATGAAAATCAAACATGCAAACAAAAAGAACAGATCGTAAGAAAATATTTATAAAACATATCTTACAGAAACCTCTTACACCTCAGTAAGAAGATAAACAGTACAATCAAATATAGGCAAATGACATAAAGGGACATCTCATGAATGAACTTATACAAAAAATAATGACATGAAAAGTTACCCAATATCATTAGTCAACAGGGAACTAGAAATCAAAACAACAGTAAGATGCCATTTTACAACCACTAAAATGGCTATAAGACACACAGAAAAAACATTGTATGGATATAAAGAAAAAGGAATCCTCATCCATTACTGATAGGAATGTAAAACGATGCAGCCACTTTCTGTAACATTCAGTTTCTTAAAGAGTTAAACATAAAGCTACCATACAACCCAGCAGTTCCAATTCTAGGTATGAACCTAAGAGGAAAAAAAAGCTTATGTCCACACAATGTGTATATGGATGTTCGTAGGAGTAGTATTCATAGTAGCCAAAACGTGGAAAGAAACTTACTGTTCACCAGTTGTTGAATTAACTGAAAAAGTGTGGTATATGCATACAATGGAGTACTGTTTGCGAAAAGGGATGAGCTACCGATGAATAATATTTCATGGAAGATCCCCAAAACTAGTATGCAAAGTGAAAAAAAGTGAGGCACAACAGTCGGTATGATGCAATCTTATTTTACATGAAATGCCCAGAAAAGGCAAAATTATAGATATAGAAAGTAGATTAGTGGTTTCCTGGGGCTGGGTTGGAAATAGGGAGTAATTCTCAATGGGAATGAGGGATACTCATTGAGGGTATTTTATTGGAAAAATGAAAGTGTTCTAAAAGTCATTTATGATGATAGTTTTATCATTTAGTAAAAGGGAACTGCACACTTGAAACAAATGAATTTCATTATATATAAAGTATATCAGGAAAGTTGTGTTTTTAAAAAGCCTGAGGGCCGGGCACGGTGGCTCACACCTGTAATCCCAGCACTTTGGGAGACCAAGGTGGGCAGATCACCTGAGGTCAGGAGTTCAAGACCAGCCTGGCCAACATGGTGAAACCTCATCTCTATTAAAAATACAAAACTTAGCCGGGCGTGGTGGCACATGCCTGTAATCCCAGCTACTAGGAAGGCTGAGGCAAGAGAATCACTTGAACCTGGGAGTAGGAGGTTGTAGTGAGCAGAGATCTGGCCACTGCACTCCAGCCTGGGTGACAAGAGTGAAACTCCCTCTCAAAAACAAAACAAAACAAAACAAAAAGGCTGAGGATTATCTAGCATAGAGGTATAGACCTCCTTGTACAATGCCCTTTAGTCATGTTACTGTTTAAATTAAGTACAATTAATTAGTTTTCTCAATGACATTAGCACATTTCAAGTGTTTAATAGTCATATGTGGCTAGAGTCTATGCTATAAGCAATACAAATACAGGATATTTTTATGACTGAGGTAACTTTTATTAGCTAGTGCTATTAGGAGACCAAGGGGACCGTGGTGAAGTGAGCTAGTGATGAGATTCAAAATATAATTTGAATACAGAATATGTGATGCATCATTTATAGGCCAAAACTCAAAGTTTTGGCTTAAGGTAAAGGGAGAATGGAGTTGCTATAAACTGAAATTGTGAAGACAATAGAGGAACAGATTGAGGATAGGGCATTAGGTTATAAATTTGTCTTTAGTCATATAAATTTTAAAATACCTATTAGATATCCAAAATATAAAGATCAATTAGGTAGATAGATAATGTCTGGAGTTCATGGGTGATATCAGAACTGAGTCCAAAGGCACCCAGTTTGAAGTAATTTGGAAGATTAGAAGTAACTAGCAATACAGCCTGACAAGGAAAATCAATGAGAAAGAAAGAATTTTAGAAGGTATAGGGTTCTGGAAACCAATAAAAGACATATGTCTAGGAGGAGAGATTCATGAACTGTAGCAAATGCTCCAGAAAGGTTAACAGAAGTAAATACTGAGATACACATTTTTAATTCAGCAACATTGGTGATATTGCAAAAATAGTTCCTGCATAGTGTTAGCATGAAACGCTGCTAGTAATCTGTGAGAGAGTAGGAAGGAAAATATTGGAGGAAGAAAATGTACAGTACTTCTAGGAGAAGAGTAATAGAGTAGTTAGAGTGAGAAAGTATGATCAAGAAAGTCATATTTAACATGAGAAAAAGGTCTATATGTTGATGCGAAAGATCAAGTGTGGAGGGAGCAAGAGAGGACAACTGCTGATCTAATGCTCTTGAATAAGAGAGTAGGGAACAAAAATATACAAGTGGGAGTGTTAGCTAGTTCTATGAGTTTGAGTAGCCCGTGCATAGTGAACAAACTAAGTATATGTTCAAGATGCAGGTATCTGAGAATATTTGCTGGTTGTACTGTGGTACTAGTGGGCGTTCACTTCAAATAACTTCTCTTGCCTGGATAATATGAAAGTCTATGTCAAAAGCTTTGCAGACCTGTTACACAACAAGGTAAACATACTTAACACTAATGAACTGTGCATTTAAAAATGTTTAGGGTGGTGAGTTTTTTTTAACCACAATGCAGAAAAAAAAAAAAAAAAAGTCAAGCCAATGTCTACAGCCAAGAATGAAAATAGAGGAAGGTTTCGAAACTTTAAAGAGAGATGAGAATGTTTGAAAGAATCACAGAGGGCAGCGAGACAATGAATAGATAAGAAGAGAATAATATGCTTGCTAGACACCATAAGAATCTCATTTAAAGTTAGTGAATAAATGAAGATTGAGACCAGTCAGCATGTTTTTCCTGCAACTCCCTTCAACTACAAGGATTAGACACTACTCTTAGGTGCCATGGTGGAGAGCTCATTAGCTAGATTTGTAGTAATACAAAATGAGTCTAGAAAGGAGAGTGAGTTAAATAAGTTAAAGGTGTATACAAATGGTGATGATTCTAAGTTAGTGTATATGTGAGTGGTGGACTAGATGTATGATATACTAGTCCTGATGGGGTGTGAGAATTTTCAGTATCACTGGGGGAAACAAACCGTAAAAGTTAAGTGTTCATAGATGGAGAGTAAGATACATAAAATTGAGACTATTGTTGTGATATTTTTTTTTCTAAGGACACATGAATACAAAGTTGAAGTAAGGCAAAAGATGAAATCATTAAAGAGAGGAGATCATGGAATTTAGGTCAGGCTATTGAAAGGGTCAATTAGTAGATACTGAAACCACCAGTGATGATAAGAGGAGCAGTGTTGGAGACAAATGACAATAAGTAAGAAAGAAAGTCTTCAAAAATGAGTCCTAATGTGATTTTCAGCTGATGATTCCAACAAAAAATTTAGTGGATAGAGTCTAAGGATGTGAGTTTCAAAGGTGGGGATTTTTAGAGAGGAGAAATGGAGATTTATTTAAGAGCAGCAGTGAGGAAGACAGAGGTTTGCTCTCCCACATTTCAGCCACTGACAGGAGGGGCAGACGAGAAGAGCACCCTGTATTGGAACAGCATGCAGGAAGAATGCCTTTAGGAGATATTTAAACTTTGGCTACAGTCAGAAAATGAAGGGAAACGTTTGAGAAATAAACCTTTTTTCTAAGTAAATGAGATTCAGCAGTTGGTTAAGAGTATAATAATAGTAAGAAATGGGCATTTGTAAGAGCCAGGTGGAGTTTAGTAGGTGAGTCACAAGAGAAAAGCTGTGAAAAGAAACTTCATGGAGAAATACTGTTCATGAACAGGAATATCTTGTATGTGAACATTTAAATCTAAAGCATGAAAAATACATGAACCAGCTGTCTTGTCTGCTTTCAGTCTTCCCCAAAACAGAGAATACCATACGCAACATCTATAGCAATATTTTTAATGTGCATTAATTTTCTAATTTCATTCATGATGGAGAAATTGGTAAGAACAATATAAAATCTGAAGAAAACTTATAAAATGGTAATTACAGATGGAACCACTCCAGGATTGAAATTGTTTAGAAAGGGAGACACGTGAGGACTGTCCCACTTCCATTTGGGCTTAGTTTTGTAGGATATGATTTCAGCACAGTGAGGCTAAGCCAAGCATGAGGAGATCTATCTGAAAGAAGGAAGCAGATCAGCATTTAGAACTTACAAAGAGGCTATGAAATCGGTGTCTGAAGCCTAGAAGTCCATGTGGAATTTCATCTTGAATAATTTGTCAACTCCAGCGCTGCCAATATGTAGGGACTGAGATTCCTTGAGCCATGGCAGAGAGCAAATGTTCATATATAAAGGGTTGAAATAAGATTGGTGATCATAGAACATCTTAAGTCATTGACATTATAATTATTACCAATTTCAAAACTCTGACATTATGTCTTCAAATATTTGCTCCATTCTGTCTTTCTGTAACTCCAATTTTATGTATTTCAATTCTTCTTTCGCTTGTATTAGTGAATATTTTCTATATTTTAATATTGACCCATATTTCAGCTCAATCCCCTCATCTTCTCGAGAGACTACCATGCTAATAGCCTATTTACTAATTTATTAACTTATTTTTAATATTTTTTAGTTCTAGTATTTCCACTTTTTCCTGTTGTCATTGACTTTCTAAAATATACAAAAACATTCATTCCATAATTTCAGTATCTTGGTCACATTTGGGTCTGTTTCTAATGTCTATTATCTCTTTTTCTTCCCCCTTTGAACATTTCATCTTCCCCTGGTGTGCACAGATATTTTTGTTTTCATACTAAAATATAAATATGAGTATTTTAAGAAATAAATCGGGTCTCTAGAAAATATTTACATTTGCTTTCCAGCATGCAATGTAATTAGGAGCAGATCATTTAAAACCAGTCAGGTAGTGATCTACATTGAGGCTTCGTTTTAACATTTTGTTAGAGTATCCTAAGTAACCGGGACTTCTACCATTTTGCTATTCTACAGGCTTCACTGGAAACTGTTGTTTTTACCAAGGTTTCTCTTTCTTACCAGCTTTGAACTCTAGTTGCAATTTCCCCTCATAATACTATTGAAATCTCATCTAAAATTTACATCTCAGAGATTTCCATCTTCTCTTTAAGCACCCCTTTCTTTGTCAGCAATTCCTTAAAGGGAAAGATGAAATAAAGTTTTGGATAAATAGATAGATAGATAGAAGGATGGATGGATGGATGGATAGATAGATAGATAGATAGATAGATAGATAGATAGATAGATAGATAGATAGATAGATAGATAATAGTGCAGCTAGTCTTAAACAGCAGGGATTGTTGCCTGAAACAGACTACATCATGATTCCTACAAGTAGAAATGCTATTCTGGCAGCTTTAAAATATGTCATGGCTGCTAGTAATGTAATCTCCCCACTACTGCTTCATATTTTGTAAGCTTTTCATTATTTTGTTTTCATATTAAGTTTTCCAGGTTGACTTTAGTTATGTTTCAAATGACCAGCCCCATAAAAAGTTTAGTGGCATTTAGGCTTGTAATGTTGCTTTTTTAGTCCTTTGTGTGCATACGTGTGTGTGTGTATGTGTGTGTTTGTTTATGTGAGTGCAAATGTGTGTATGTGTGTGTGTATATAGTAGTATACTTATCCAGGCATTGTATTTATTTTCAAAACTTTGATGCTAGGCTGAATTTTAACACTTTGTAATTAACCATGTAATTATCTTCCAACACAATGTATTTTTAATTAAATTTAATATTTCAAATTAATTTCTAAATTGACAGTTTACAAAACTGAATTTCTGTATTTAAGAACTTGAAGCCAGGAGCAGTGACCGACCGGTTCCTATAATCCCAGCACTTTGGGAGGCTGAGGCGGGATGATCACTTGAGCATAGGCATTCCAGATCAGCCTGGGCAACACAGTGAAACTCCATCTCTACAAGATTAGCCAGGCATAGTGGTGCACACCTGTAGTCCCAGCTACTTGGGAATCTGAGGTGTGAGGATTACTTGAGCCTGGAGAGATTGAGGCTGCAGTGACCTGTGACTACGTCTCTGCACTCCAGTCTGGGTTACAGAGTAAAATCCTGCCTCAAAACAAACAAACAATAAAAAACTTTGATTTATCCATGTATCTCAGAATAGTATTATTATCATCCTTTTAAAAGTTCTATGATTATTCTTATGAAAATTATTTTAGGATATGTATGAAAGTTAATGGCATGGTGGCCGGGCGTGGTAGCTCATGCCTGTAATCCCAGCACTTTGGGAGGTCAAGGCCGGGTGAGGGGGGGAAATCACGAAGTCAGGAGATCGAGACCATCCTAGCTAACACTGCGAAACCCCGTCTCTACTAGAAATACGAAAAGAAAAAATTAGCCGGCCGTGGTGGTGGGTGCCTGTAGTCCCAGCTACTTACTCGGGAGGCTGAGGCAGGAGAATGGTGTGAACCCGGGAGGTGGAGCTTGCAGTGAGCCGAGATCGTGCCCCTGCACTCCAGTCGGGGTGACAGAGAGAGACTCTGTCTCAAAAAAAAAAAAAAAAGTTAGGGCCGGGCGCGGTGGCTCAAGCCTGTAATCCCAGCACTTTGGGAGGCCGAGATGGGCGGATCACGAGGTCAGGAGATCGAGACCATCCTGGCTAACACAGTGAAACCCCGTCTCTACTAACAAAAAGAAAAGTTAATGGCATGGTGTTATGTGAAGCTGTTATTGATGGTGAGATGCAGTGATATGCCTGGGTAGATTCTCAGTAGGACCAGGTTTTTGTGATTTCCAGCTGTATTGAGAGACTCGGCTGTTTCTCATGAATTTGCAATGGACACACCCAGAGCTAATACTCAGCCCCAGATCACCCAGGTGCAAGTGAGGCTCCTTTTTAAACCTCAGGCTCCAAGAGTGACTTTGTGTCTGCATCAGTCCTCTCTAAGTTTCATAAAGTTCTTATGACCAGAAACTCTGAGTTCCCTTAGTCATATGCAACTTTCACCAAACAGCTTCACACTTCTCAGCTGCTAAACACTCTGGCAACAAGGAAATCCTTATCAGGCATGTTGCCTTCTCTGCATGATCCCTTGGCTCCTACTTGTCACAAAGAGAATCCCAGTAAATCTAGTGACTATATGTGTACGCACCAATTTCAAACATGGTGCCACGCTCAAAGGGGGATATATGAGGTAGTGAGAAAAGGGCTTTTGAGGAGAAAAGAAATTGGCTATGTCAAACACAATCCACGTATTTTTAAAGATCCTCTCACTAAGCAACTGCTTTATAAAAGATTTGAAAGGCCAAGTTTCTGAAGCTAATATTCCTTGTGAAGAATCTTTTTTCTCTGTCCTTGTAAAGGTAAACAGAATATTTTAGTTATTCTTATTGTAAAGCCTTTTGGCAAAGCCTACCTATCTGCAAATGCTTTGGAAGATACATTGCCTGTGGTCCTCTACTCTTTCTTACAAGAGGTTTCTGTGGTTGTATAATGAGCAGTAGTTAAATCAGTCCCATTATTCAAATAGAACTTGATAAAGAAAATTTGAGTTTGAATTAAAATTCTGCTACTTGCTTGGTATAAGGCTATGAGCAACTGTAAATAATACTTTTGGGGTTTAATTTTCTACTATTTAACTTAGTGATGAAAAAATAATGCTGAATCCCATAAGTTTTATGTGATAACTATAATACAGTAAAGGAACTGAAAAGCTTATTCATATTGTGAGATCCATCTAAAATGTATTCCCTTTATAATAATCAGCTTCTTACTCAACTATCTAGAAAGGCCCCCAAACTACAAAACTAAAGTTTGTGATATAAACACTAGTATGTCTGAGTAGGAGGCAATTATATTTATAATTTATATTTAGCATTTAAATCTCAGTCCAAAGGGTTGGTGAGAAACATAATCTGAAAAGTCCTTCAAATGACCAATTCTTAAGTGATGAAGGGTGTAGACAGAGGTATATTGTGTGGGCCAAACACTGCTAAAATCATGCAGTGCTTTAGAATATTATACTTAATGTTTATGTACTTTAATTTAAAACTACATTCTTGAAGTATAAGTAGAAAAGAAACAGAGTACATTGTCTCAAATTTTCACATTTTTCCAACTATAAAGCAAAGCTTCTGAAAATCCAGGGAAAAGGTTAAGTTACATTGTACCCAATGCCAAATTTACTCTAATTCCTACTTCCATTTTTATTGTCTAGATTCTTCTCTAATGCATTTTAACTTAAAAATATATTTTATAATCTGGTGTTAATTTATAATCTGGTATTTTATAACATGTTATTAATTTTTATAATCTGGTATTAATTGAGATACAATTTCATACAGACTCATTCCACCAAAAAACATAAGAATGGAAAAATCTGCTATCCCAAGGACTCAGACACAAATTTTATACTGTTTTATCCTTACTTCTACTGATCAGGAAGAATATTGTTTCCCCAAAGACAGAAAAATGAAAAGACCTTTTATTGTATTGGAAATTAAATATTTTATGGGTAAGTATAATGATTTTATTCTGTGGATTAAAGCTTGTAAGAAAGATGAACTTTTAAACATTCCTGAAATAGAAGTTGGGTTGTAAAATTTTAAGACATGTTTGGCAATCTTTAATTAGGTGATTGCTCAAATTTTCTAAGGTTAAAAAGATTTCTGCTCTGTATAAACTCTGAAAAATGTCACAATTAAAAGTGCAGTAAAAATCCTAAGTATTATAACTGACATTTAACATCCTGGGTACTCACTGTATAGAAAAAATAATACTAAATTCAATATTAAATTGAAAAGTAGTACTTTAAAATAAGATGATTTTCATTCAAATACCCAAACAGAACAGTTTAATATAATAAAAGTTGTTCTACCCAAATATAAGATCTTTTATTCATCTCAAATTCCCATCTTGCAAAAAACATGTGGCTTTATTTGTTAAATGCATACTCTGTATTCACAGTTATTTACAGTGATACGCGGCTTAAGGAATAAAATTTCTTTATATGAAATTAACTTTGTTATCCCATTTAAAGCTTATTAATTGAATATATAAAGGTGCTGGATTATGTGATAATTTCTACTATTTGCTCTTTTTCTGTATCATCTTCATATTAAAAGATAAGTCCCTTACTTTAACCAGTGCCTTCTTATAGCAATAAATGAAGTTTGAACACTTAAAAGAGAAGAATTTTCTTGAGGATGGTAAAATAACAAGGTAGAAGAAACCTGTGTCCTGGAAGGAGCAGCAGAGCAGGTCTATGTGGAGCAGATCCACCCCACAAACTCAGACGTGTATTGCACATGAAATAGGGTATTATACACTTTAAAACAGTATATTTTGATTGGTGGCTTACTATTTTAATAGATTGTGATAATTGGTATACGATACAATTCATCCCTTTTTTAAAGTGTATATTTCAATGATTTTAGAATAGTCACAGATTCATGCAACCATCACAATAAATTTAAAACGTTTTCGGCCTGGCGCAGCGGCTCACGCCTGTAATCTCAGCACTTTGGGAGGCTGAGACGGGCGGATCACGAGGTCAGGAGATCGAGACCATCTTGGCTAACACGGAGAAACCCCATCTCTACTAAAAATACAAAAAATTAGCCGGGCG
>NW_012115055.1:6100827-6110645 GCF_000951035.1 Colobus angolensis palliatus | reverse complement strand
CACCTCGCCCGACTAGTTTTTTGTATTTTTAGTAGAGACAGGGTTTCACCGTGTTAGCCAGGATGGTCTCGATCTCCTGACCTTGTGATCCGCCCGTCTCAGCCTCCCAAAGTGCTGGGATTACAGGCTTGAGCCACCGCGCCCGGCCGAGAAGACTACATTCTTAAACATGATCCAGAAATTCCTGTTCAGTATTCTAACTCCTTCAGATTCTTCATATGCTCTCCCTTAACCTCTGATTTCCAGCCATACTGGCTGAATTTCAGCTCCTTGTAACAAACAATGCATCACATGGTATCCCAGGAAAGATTATTCTATTGGCTCCTTCCTATCCAAATTCACATATAAACCTACAAATCTGATTCCTATTGTAATATAGTCAAGAAAGTTTGTATTTCATCCTGTTAGCTAAGTTTCTCTATTATATAGTATTCTTTCATAGCATCGTATTTCTATCTTTTACAACATATATGTATTTTAGGTTATAAGGCTACGTGGGGATGTATCACATTTGAGCAGTCTCTCTCCCTATTAGACTGTATCTTGTGTTCGAGCAAATATTGTGCACATTATTCTATTTCCAATGGTAGGTATGCAATCAATATTTGTTGAAAGAACAACAATAATCATTGTAACATGTCTTGTTAAATTATATTTATGAAAATATATAATTATCTCAAAACTTTTAAAAATTGTAATATATATATATTTTTTGTTTTCCTCCATTTGTGGGGCAGGAGGGAGCATAGGCCTTGAATCAAAATTGCAAACTTCCAAATTACTCGTTAAAATATATCCTTTATAAAATATAGTAATATTACTGCTACAAAATATATCTTTTTGGTGCAATGAAATGGATATATGCCAAATTTTTGTTGTTATTAAAATACACTAGATTTAAAGAACAGAAATTCTTGGTAAGCTTACCATAACATTCTGTATTTTACTTCTCATTCTGTTGGCCAAATTTTAAATTATTTTACCCTACTATATTAGATGTATTTCCCCCAATTATAATTAATATTATGCTAAGAACAAATTTGAAGGCTCCAAATGTTCTTTTCACTGATTTCTGAAAGTTAGAAATTTCGTGGATTTAAATATTTTAAAAATATTTTCTAAATATTTCATATTATTTATTGTGACTCATATGTTTGGGGATCATGATTGTTCACCTAACCCATTTTCTAAGATGCATTGAATTACTCGTCAGAAGGATTCCGGAAAGTTTTCATTTCCTGCGGAGAGAGGACCCTTGTCTGCCATGCCAAGAGTCAAATGCACTTGGATATGCATAAGGAGACTCTTTAAAAATAATGTCTCCAAATGCTGCTGGTCTTTGCTAACATGGTACTTTGGGAATGTGTAGATAGAGCCATCTGAACTTTTGTTTACAAAGATTTATCCAAATAGACATTTTATTGAGTGCTCATTTACGCTAATATATAAGGCAACGATTTTGCCCATAGGTGAAGAAAATGAGATTATGTATTTCTCTAGTACTACACTCTTATATGTGATTAATAAATTAATTAACTTTAAAATAGGTGATGTATGTAGATTGTACTCAGGCACTGAAGCAAATTTTCATCGTTTATAAAAATGCAATGAGATCTATTCTTCAAAAGGATTTGATGTTTTAAGCTGCATTTTAGTATTAAACTGTTTGGGGATGTACACCAATTTTTTATTTGAAAAGTAAATTTTTTATAAACTAAAAGAAAAAGTTTTATAATATTTTACCAATTTATCTAGTTATATAAATTTAGCAATTTTTAAAAATAACTGTGAAGTGGAAGACATTTTATTGGTGATTTCTTTTTTTTTTTTTTTTGAGACGGAGTCTCACTCTGTCACCCAGGCTGGAGTGCAGTGGCTGGATCTCAGCTCACTGCAAGCTCCGCCTCCCGGGTTTACGCCATTCTCCTGCCTCAGCCTCCTGAGTAGCTGGGATTTCTAAATTTTACTTTCAAATTAGGAATAGAAGAACAGTAAATTTTGAAATTTTGGTTTATATTTTATCCCATTACTTTTGACCAGGTTCCTAGTTTTTTTGTAGAGGAGTAAAAATACTTCTAAAATGTCTGATTACTAATTTTTAACAACAATTCTTTGAGTATCTACTCAGTGTCAGACTCTGGTCTGAGCTCCAAGGAAGTGGCAGTTTTTAAAATATACATACACACACAAATAAGTGAAAAATCAAAAATTCTTTCCCTCAAAAATTTCATTTAATAGTGACAGAAAACAAGAAATAAAGAAAATAATTAAATACTTTACATATTTAGATGGAGTATTTCAATGACAAAAGATGAGAAAGAGAATTAGAATAATGAGTCCTGGAGTTGAGATAATAAAGTTTTCATTCAGGTAATCTGAAAAGGCCAAATTTGAGAAAGTTGATTAAACCGTGAAAGAGAAAGCAAGATGAATATCTGGAGGAAAAGCTTTCTCATATTAGTATATCAATGAGTGCAAAGGCCCTGAGGCAGAAGGATATCTGTGTGTTATAGAAAGAGAAAAGAGTCTGTTGCAGAGGAAGTGAGTTGAATGAGAGGACAATTGAGGATGGAGAGAGAATAACAAACAGCCAAATAAGATAAGGCCTTGTTTGGCCATTTTAAAGACTTTTCCTGACAATTTTAAATAATTTTCAAGGACCCGTGAGGATCCTTTGCATTACGATAATGTGCTGCATACAATGTTTTGGTAAAGGAGAGACTGCACATATGATGGTGGTCCCTTAAGATTAACATGAAGCTGAAAATTCCTAGGGCCTATTGATGTAGTAGCTGTCTTAACATTGTAGCCCAATGCATTACTCACATGTTTGTGGTGATATTGATATAAACACACATACCACACTGCCAATCATAGAAAAAGTATAGTACATACAATTCTGTATAGTACATAATGCTTGGTAATGATAATAAATGACTGTCACTAGTTTATGCACTTACTATACTACACTTTTTATCATTACTCAGCTTGAAGGTGGCCCTGCTTTTATACAGCAAAGTATTTTCCAGCTCTAGGACTTATGTAAGGAGAGAACTGCATCTCCTGACATTGCACAGGTGTTAAAATTTCATCTATACAGTCCCTAGAGAAGCAAATCTTTTTCATCCACTGCTACAGCAGCATGAGTTACGTGTAAGTTTACTAATATGTTTTTGAGTTTTCTCTTGAATTTGGGGCCCTGTTTTTACTGTGGTGGTTTGTTTTATGAGAAAAAAAAACACAAAATTACTATATTTTAACAACTTTTATCTCACAATGATGTCACAGGATCCTTAGGGTGTCACTTCTCTGGTTGGAAAACTCTGTGGCCAGGGGCACTTTTGTTGGGGCCTGCTGGGTTCATTTCACCCACTAAACCCCACAGGCTGCACTCTGCTCGCACTACCAGTGGAGATCCTACATCTACCAAGGGCAAGCCAGGCATAGAGCAGCAAGGGGAGTGTGAATGAGCACAGAGTCTGGACACTGTGCCCAGGCAGGTATGCCGTCTGCCACAGGGCAGGCAGCTCCAAGCACCAATACAGATGCCAGCCCTGTGCGAGGCTAAGGCTGGACCAGGCATACTGCAAGTGCCTTCCACTGTGGGTACGAGGAAACATGGTGTTGCCCAGAAGCTTGGAGAGGCCAGGAACTGCAGAGCACTAAAGAGGGTGTCGCAGCCCTGGCTTGGAGGTTCCCTAGGTCTGGGCTTCTTTAAGGGCCACAGCTCTTCTCTCATCACCCACAACATGACAAATGGGGGAAGTGTTTCAGCTCTGTTTGTGTTAGGCCTCTTTCAGTCCTAACATTCAGTGGTCTCCCAGTTCTTTTCCCATGTCCAGGAAGAATGAGGTATGGAGATGACTGGAAGGTGAGTAAGATGAAGAGGAGCTTTCATTGAGCAACAAAACTGTTCTCAGCAGACCCGAAATGGGTAGCTCCGTTTTAGGTAGCTCCTTTCTGCAGGCAGGTCATCCCAATGAGTGTACAGCTCTCAATGGAGAGGAGATCAGTGGTGTCCTTTTCATAGGCAAGTCACCCCATAAGTCAAGGAGACTAGAAGTGGGTAGTTCCATCCTCAGCTGGTAGTCTTGCCGTATTTGTGAGTCTGGCTGAATCCATTCTATGGGCCCAGAGGGAGGAAGTGCATGCTGACTGGTCCGTGGGTGGGCCCCTAAAAAGCACCATAAGTTCTCACTCCCAGCTGCGGACTCCACCCAGAACTGGTAACCTGGGCCCCAGGCTTCAGGTCATCCCTCTCTTGAAGGCTGGATTTCACGAGGGACCCACGCCTTTCCACACAGGAACCTGTCCGCCTCCTGCCATCAGCATGTTGTCCAGGTGCCCAGGCAGTTCGGGCTGAGGGGTGCCTGCCGGCCCACACCAAGCTGCCCTCAGCCCTTACCCAGCATCCTTCCAATGTTCATCAGTGCCCAAAGTCCGAAGGGGGCTGAGGCAGTAGGGGGCTGGAGTGTCAGCACTGACCCAAGTGCGCACACACCCAACCAGGTCAACACAGTGCCCAGGCTAGGCCAAAACTTTGCTCAGCACAGGAGTGGGAACTTCGGGTTGGGGAGAGGCCAGAGAGTGGGAGTAGGCACTTTGGAGCCTAAGGACCAGGGTCCTCCAAACCTATTAGAGCGCAGGGCACACGGGTCTGGATCTATGTCTGGGCTGCTGCAGCTGCACCTGGGAGCGAGGGGAGTCCTGCCAACTCATAGGGGGCAGGGTTCCCACCTGTATCCTGCTCCTGCCAGCCCCATGGAGCACATGGCTTCAGCCTCACCCCCATCCCCTTGCTGCAGCGCACAACTCCCCAGCAGCTGCTCAAAGGGCTTCCGTTGCCAACAATGATTTGTAGTAAGAGTACATACAATCGCCGAGTTTATCAAACCTTCCACAAAATACACTCCCTTCCAGTAAGGTAATCAGCCCAATACAAATAAAATATCTCATTGTATGAGTATATGTGCCTATATGTTTCAGCTCTATTTTCAATTTTTACTTTAATTTCTACCAATTGTGATTTTACCTTAACTCATTTTTTCCACTCAATTGATACCGTGGAAAAAGAGAGAGGAAAAATGCATAATATTACAATATTGAGGAGAGAAAAAATGAGAAACAAAAAGCACATTATAGTAAAGTTCTAAAAGTGCTATCTAAACTTAGAAAATAATGATGAAGTCCCAGAGTCAAACCAAAAATTTAATTTTAGTGAGAGATATATACATATTATATTTTGCACAAGCATGCAGACACAATGATTTATTATCAACAATAGATGCTGTTCCTTTTTGTAGTCAACAAAGATCCTCTACCTCATTTTCAACCACTGGTGAATCGAGATATCAGCAGTTTATTATAGGTGATTGTCTTCGAATTACAGGAGTCCTTTGTCAGTAATGTAACACCTTGTCAAGTAATACTTTTATATCCTGCACTTGTAAATACACATAAAATAATCACAGGAGCCACATGCATAGTTTTTCAGCAATCTTTAAAAAATAATCCTTGAGCAGTCCCCAGCCAATTTTACATTCCTGAAAAACAGATTAATAACCACAATATATAAAGAGCTCAAACAACTGTATAGAAAAAAATCTAATCATATGATTTTTTTAAAAAGGGCAAAAAAATTGAAAAGACTTTTCTCAAAAGAAGACATACAAATGGCAAACAGGCATATGAAAGGTGCTCAACATCACTGATTATCAAATGATATGGTTTGGCTCTGTGTCCCCACCCAAATCTCATCTCGAATTATAGTTTCCATAACTCCCGTGTGTTGTGAGAGTTATTCAGTGGGAGATAATTGAATCATGAGGTTTTGTCCCCATACTGTTCTCGTGGTAGTGAATAAGTCTCACGAGAGCTGATGGTTTGAAAAGGGGTTTCCCCTTTCGCTTGACTCTCATTCTGTCTTTGCCTGATGCCATGTAAGACATAACTTTGCTCCTCCTTGCCTTCCACCATGATTGTGAGGCCTCCTCAGCCATGTGGAACTGTTAGTCAATTAAATCTCTTTCCTTTATAAATTACCTGGTCTAAGATATGTCATTATCAGAAGTGTGAAAATGGATTAATACATCAGATAAATGCAAATCAAAACTTTAATAATATATCATCTCATCCCAGTTAAAATGGCTTGTAACCAAATGACAGGCAATAACAAATACTGTTCAAGAGAACAGTCAAAAATTTGCTGGAGATATAAAAACATCAAAGTCATTGATGTATCTAAAAAGACAGCAATGATGTACTACATCATTAGATACATTGATGTAGCTAAATAGATGATAAATAAATGTATATATTGTAGTTATACTATATAAATATTTGCTACTTATATAATGCAAACATTCTTTATACTGAGTGATTGCCTTTTAACTTGTGAGGCAATAACATTTGTTAGTAAAATTTGTGAAGCTAATTGGTGAAATTTTCTAAAAGATATTTTAAATTATCAACTCAAAGTATTCACTAAAGAAATCAAAAGAACAAATTAAGAGCACTTTAATAAATGAATAAATAATGGATTGAAAAATTATACCTACTTAAAATAAGCTCAGTGAGTAGCTGTGTTTTTATGTGTTGTGGGCATGGATGTGTTGTATTGAATTAAAAATATAAATATTCTTAAAGTAGCTAAAATACACAAAGTTTTTGACAATTATGTTACAAAAGGTGAATTAAAGCAGAACTTCCTGTAACAATTTTAAACATCACCCTTCTGTAAGTATAGTGTTGAAAAATTTTCCAAGAGACTACTATTTGAGGTTTTCTATGACTAGATGAAATTTAGGTATAGTAGCTTATGGTTAATATTATCTAAACCTTTATAATTATAGAGAACTATTGTATTTATATCCTCACCACTTAAATGATTTCCATATATTTTTGGCTGTAAATTTTTAATATACTGATATAAAATACATTTAATTATCAAACATCTAAGAAGTTTTATCAACATGTATACTAATTGAAGAAATAAAAATGTAATCCAAATCCCATTAATTTTCTTGTTAATTTATATTGTTTTTCAGAGTTGTAAGGACATGGTGCTTGAATACAGTATAATAACTTACATTTCTATAACCTTATAAGTAGAAATAATTTTCCAAACATTGTACCCCAATATATATATTATTATGTGGATACAAATATTAAAATCATAACCTTTTATTTTTCTGTGTGTTCTATAAGTCTATGACATTTACCAAGTTTGTTAGTTTCAGTAGTGTATTTTTTGGCAAACTCATCAGAATGTTCCTAAATACTACATTTATAAGGTTTATTTTGACAGGCCTGATACTGCTGATACTTCCATAGCTACTTTCAGGTTTGTTCTTACAAAACTGAGAAGGCCTTGGGGAATAAGTGCAATGCATCAAAACATGAATATTTTAGTACTTTAGCAATTCCTCCTGAGTATATTGCAGAGTACCAAGCAAAGTGCTATTTACACAATGTCAAGGAAAATAGCAGCAAGTATAAGATTTTCTAATCTGATGCCAATCAGCACCAAGTGCATTCCTTAATGAAGAGTTATTATGATAATACAATTGTGTGAATGATGATGGATAAAATGATTATAATATTTTTCATAAATAGGTAAAATAATGTTTGGTTATTTTGGCAGTTTTAGAGGAGATGGTTGTAAACTATATAACATTTTAAAAATTATTCTCATAAGTGCACACGTTCAAACCTGTTGGGCTTGTTAATGGATTCTAGATTTTACACTTGACAGGCATTTAAAGTACAATGATTATTGTTTCGATAATTTAAAAACAGAAACCCTCAAAAGAAAAATAACAGATAACCAGACTTAACATCAGATTTTTCTGAACCTTTATAGCTTACTTTTACTTCCCGTTTTCCTTTCTTGTTGGATAGCAAACAGAAAATGGATTTCATTGCAACCCCGAAAAATTACATCAAAGTTTAAAATGTGATGGATAAAAATTAGAAATATTTTATATAAAGTACCTAAAAAGAATAATAAATCACATGAAATGTAAATACCATTATAAATTTTCTCTTGAGCATATTTTAAATAGGATATGATTAAGAGAATTCTGATAAAGGTATTTGAGGATATGGAAAAAAGTACAAATAAAGACACTTTAACTGAATAAAGGTCACATAAGGAGAAATGCCCAGATTGCAATGATAATTCAATATCGAATAACTGTATCATAACATGGATTTTTTTCTGAAAATATTAAAACTAGGTTATTTCAATACAAACTGGCCTAAAAAGAAGCAGTAAGGGCTACAGATACATTGTCAGTCAGCCATCATGCTTCAAAGCATCTCAGTTAACTGGATGGAAGGTCTTGCTATTAAATTAACTACTTAAGTTAACAATAACAAAAACAAACAAACAAAAAAACACAGCAAAAATATATTGCTCATGAGACAGAGACAGAAACTTCTGTTCCTGTTGTGTTGGAGATAGTTGCAATATGTTACTTTCATACTAACCACATAAAAAGACAGACCCACTAAAATATCATAGCTTCTCTGAAACTATCAGAGAACTAATATGCAAAGACACAGAAGTGGACTCATTTACAGAAAGTGGTCAGCTTTTCAGACCAGAGTAGATAATTTTCTTATATTATATGAGAAGAAGATAAATTTCTTCTCATTGTCAGCATTGTTGAGAGGAGGGAAACCCACCATAGAAGGAGGTAAAGGGAGTGCTGAGAGAAATTCCTCTTACATATTCCATCAAAGAACTCTCTATAGGCCCGGAAAGCATTGGTCAAGACTAAAGAGAAAAAATATTTCCCCACTGAAAACAAAGCTAATGGTGGGATATAGATCACAGAGAGATCTACAGTCTGGAAAGGGGAGGCTCAGCTGTAAAGAACAGAACGATCTTTGGAGTCTCAGCTTTCTTCAGACTCAAAGTCCCACAGAAGAGAAATTTTTTTGTCTTATTTGTAAAAACATTTGAACCCAATGGTAAACCCAATCAAATTAAACTTTCAAAAATGCCCAGATTCTACTCAAATACAAATAAGGTTGATTCAGCTTCCCACTCAAGTAACCTGGCACAAGACAGAGCATCCTCTTTAAAAAGTTTAGCAATATCACTTCAGTTTTAAAAGACACATAAATAAGCAGGAAAATATAACACATGATCATAAGAAGAGCCATCAATAGAAGCAGATAAAGATGTCTCTGATACTAAAATTATCAGAAAGTGAATTTCAAGTAAGTAAATAAAAATGCTATGTAAATATCTATTGAAAATTGTGAACAATATGTATAAAAATGTGAGGAGTTCCACTAGAGACATAGAAACCAATTTTTTAAAAAATAAAATAGAACAGAATGTTAAAAACCTAAGATCATATATAAAGAATTCACTGATAAAAAAGATTAGATTGGACTCAACAATGAAAAAAAGACAATGAACTTGATGTCAATAGAAAATATTTTTACTGAAAAACAGTGAAAAAAGACCAAAAAACAAAACATTTTTTAAAAATGAAATGGCCTAAGCCAGGCACTGTGGGTTGCACCTGCAGTCTCAGCTACTCTGGAGGCTGAGGCAGGAGAATCACTTGAACACAAATGTTTGAGGCTTTGGTGCACTATAATTGTGCCTTAAGAAGCACAATTAGCTGCTGCACTCCAGCCTGGACAACAGAGTGAGACTCCATCTCAAGAAAAAAAAGAAAAAAAAAAAGAAACAAAGAAAGAAATGAAAGAAAGAAAGAAATGAAAGAAAGAAAGAAAGAACGGAAAGAAAGAAAGAAAGAAAGGAAAGAAAAAGAGAAAGAAAGAAAGAGAGAGAGAGA
>NW_012115055.1:6070336-6100681 GCF_000951035.1 Colobus angolensis palliatus | reverse complement strand
AGAAAGAAAGAAAGAAAGAAAAAGAAAAGAAAAAAGAAAGAAAGAAAGAAAGAAATTGAATCACCTAGCTCCTATGTTATTGTGTGGCAATAAAAGAGAGGAGAGAGAAAATTAGAAAAAATAAAGAGATAATTGCTGAATGCCTTCAAAAATTAATGAAGGACTTCCACTACAAAGTTGAGAGCTCAGGAAACCCCAAACAGGATAGATGCAAGCACATTATCTGAAAATACAGGTAGATACCCAGATGCAGACATTTGCCAAAACTCATCATCTGAACAATTTAGATTAGTACAGTTTATTTTAAATAAAGTATTTAAATGAAGTCACTTTATTTATTTATTTGTTTATTTTGTTTTATTTTATTTTATTTTTTTGAGACGGAGTCTGTCTTTGTCCTCCAGGCTGAAGTGCAATGGCACGATCTCATCTCACTGCAAGTTCCACCTCCCAGGTTCACGCCATTCTCCTGCCTCAGCCTCCCAAGTAGCTGGGACTACAGGCGCCTGCCACCACGCCCGGCTAGTTTTTTGTTTGTTTGTTTGTTTGTTTGTTTGTTTGTTTGTTTGTATTTTTAGTAGAGACTGGGTTTCACCATGTTAGCCAGGATGGAGGTCTCCATCTCCTGACCTCATGATCCGCAAAGAGTAAAGGTAGGATAATATATAAACCCATTAATAGTCTTATTCCACTTAGTATAGTAAAATTTTTTAATTCTTAGAATATAGTCAAGTTGAAAGGAAATTAGGTTCACATAATTTAATTTTCACTGAAGGAAATAACATTTAGAAAAAAAACTGGGTAACAGTGAAAAGCATAGAGGTTGAACTATGTGATAAAATCACTTGGTGGTAATGAGTCAGTACCAGGTAAAGAAACATCTATAAAGAAATGCTATAAAGGAGAGGAAGTTAAAGAGAAACGTGGATAAGAGAGACACAGTTTATCTATTAATATTTCTATTGTTTCCCAGACATGCCATGGTAATATATTTAGATATCTACCTCGCTGACACTTTGATGAATTCATAAATGCTTTATTTTATTTTCTGAATACTGGTATAATTCACTCTTTAAAATGAGCAAACCTGCATCAGTTTATTGTAACTGATTTTCTTGGACCTTAAGATCTGATGGGCCTATGTGTAAAGTATCTGCACTATACTATGGGTTTCACATTATTTGCCAACAATAATACTGCAGAAGATATTTATGAGCAACATAATTTATATTCATTTAAAATAACCAAGAAGTTGAAATTGTTCACTATTGGAATAGGTTACTTCACAATATCAGTGTACTGTTTATTTCTACATACACAGCTTATTCTCTTTTTGCTAATCTGTAAAAATGGATGTTTTTCTTGTACCTTATGGATTTTTTAAAAAATATTATCTCCATTGTACTATGAGCTCTGAGAAGAGAACTTTATTTGTTTTGAGGAGCATTTTATCTGTAGCCTACAGACAAATGAAAAATATTCACCAAATAAAGGAAGAAATGACTTTGGCAAGAAGTATTTGAAAATGTATTTTTACACTGTCCTTCACCAGAGCAAGAATAATTAGATTATTCGAATTCTGAAAAAATGGAGCTTAACTGAATCCTAATTACTCTTTCAAGTTTGTTTCAAATAATATCACAGTTTTCTAGATCTACAGACATTCCACGTAGCCAGTCTCAACTCTAGAAATATGTCATATATCAAATCTGTGTGTTTTCCAAATTTGTTGTATTTTTTTTCTTCTTGGATAAATTTCCCTATGAGAAAATATCAGAATGTTATAAAATTGTTGAAGATAAGATTTGATGCATGCTTATTGTAATTATTTTAAATATGTATGTACTAAGATTCATATATTACTTGATGGTATATGTTAAATCTAATAGAGTTTCCTCTGTACTTAGAGTTAAAAAAAATTAAAATCACTTTTAGTAACATCTAAAAAAACCCCAAAAACTTCCAACAACTTTTCTTATATTGCTCTTGATGTCCTAGATCCTGAAAATTCTACTGAATTATTCCAATGAATATTTCAATGGAATTATTTTTGAATTACTAACTCTTAAACTGAAGACAGTCTGTAAAGGATATGAAATAAGAAAAGGGTAAGCACCTGCTTTGAAGTGTAGTTTCAGACAGCCCTGGAGTGATATTAGTCAGTAATTCTAGTGTCATTGTGAAAGAAAATGTCAGTGTCCTCTGCACAATAAAAGTGCAGTGATATTACGGGTTTTTGAAAGACAGTAATGACTGCAGTATTTCATCTGAAGCATGTCTCTAAGAAACTGAAGCTTAACAGAGAGGATCAGAGATACTGTGCGGATACTAGGGTACTAAACACATAGTTGTGGATTTTATTTTTGAGAACGCATTAGATAACTATTTGCTTTTAGTTTTACATTTATGAAAGAGGAGTAATCTGTTTAACTAGTCTGCAGATAAATTGCAGGAAAAAGCATCAAAGCTAATACTTCTTATTTTATATCTTCTACAGACTGTCTTCATTTTAACTTAGTAATTTAAAAATATTTCCATCGAAATAATTCAGCATGTTTTTAGTCAGTCAATATATATATTTATGTCCTTGTTTATAATGATACTTGCTTATAGCCTCATTGTTGCTTTTACTGAAATTTCAAGAACCAACAGCAAGAAAGTAAGACTGAAAAGAGAAAGAAAGCTTCTTAACGTCAATGGTAGTACTTAATTATTTTTGTTTTTCTGCCAAAAACGAACAGTTTTAGCAATCCTTTGAGGTAGCAGTCTTAATGGGGAATGTATCTACCACTTTTCTCTGCAAAAACACACTACACATTCTGGATATGCAAAGTTTCCAGTGGTTATAAAAAGAAATATGCGAGATAAAGTAAAACTGAATTATATTTTTTAATTTTGCTTTTTACCTTTTTAATGATATCTATAATTTCCTCTATTTCACAGGTGTTCCATCTAAGAGAGTCTCCTTAAGGCAAGAATAGCTGAAAGGCTTTTTGTTTTAGAGATCATAATGTTGAACACAGAAAAAGATGTGAAGTAACGATTAGGAGCTTGTTTTATAATGCTTAATATGATTTGGGTTAAAAAATCCTGAAGACAATACTTTAAATCATCTAGACATAAGTGCCACGGGGAAAGATAGTTGTATATTCTTAATTAAACACATGACAGTAAATTATATACCTAAAGAACTGGGTTTATAAAAGCTGCTAGTGAAGAATTAGTAAAAAAGCAATGTAAAATAATAAAGTGACTAATTAGTGCTTCTCCTGACAACCAGCACAAGGTGAAAAGAAGAAAAGCAGGTTATAGGATTCTATCTGTTCTTTCAAAATAATAACAAATTATAAAATCTCACTAATTGTATAATTGATGGGTGTTTCAGCATAAGCATTTATTGAAAATCTAGATGACTATATTATAAAAAAGATTCTATTTTTGGTTTTACAATAAGAAAAAAACAAAATAAGAATGTCATTGGAAGTGTATTTTAAAGATTATTTTGTAGAGACATTTTAGGTTATATAATGTTATGATATAAAGGAAATTATTTCAGTTGGACTACTTCTACTGCTTTTATTTTCCCATATTCATTATAGTATTTTTCTTGCATAATGTTAAAATATGATCAATTGAGATAAAACAATCCATCTATGTCTCAGAGTTTAGAGGTGTGTGTGTTTGTGTGTGTGAAAAATTACAACTAAGTCAAAGATATTTTTTATTATTGCAAAGATCTGTGCATAGTGTTTTGTCATTTGGTCTATGAAATACACTGAAAAGATGCACTGGAATGCACTTATAGGTACTTATAGTAGGTGAAGAATTTCTGTCAAGTTAACAGGCAGTCCCTAATCTTCAGAATATTCTAAACAATTCCTTCAGAATAATCTAAACAGTTCCTCATATATTCTCCTTAATGTATCTGCCTTGACAGCCTTGTATAAACTGTAAGCCAATAGATGGTGTCAGTCTAAACTGTAATTCTCCTCACAACGATTTGCAATTTAGTTGCCATCAAAATTATATCCTAAATGGATGCCACCATACTTATAAGCCGTGTGAAGAGTCTGAGAGTCTCCCTTATACTTGGAATCATTCTGAGAAGAAAAATCTACTATCCCTATCAAGATCTTGTTTTTCCTAGCCATGTTGAACATATAGAATGCCCTCCTAATATACTCACATTGTGACTTAAGAATATCACCTGTTCTGCCTTGCTTAGCCAAAATGCAATGTCTAATCCTGTGACCAAATAATTTCTCTCTCATATTTTATCCCCAGAATTATGTGCAGAAAAAAGATTTAGTTACTAGCAACCTCATTTAGAGAAGGATATTTATAAATAAAAATATAATACATCCTGCTTTAAGAACGTACATAGAAAGTCACATAGCAAGCATGCTATTTCATTCATTCATTCATTCATTCATTCATCATATTCTCATTGAACAAATTAGCATTAAATAGCTACTATGTCCTAGGAATTTAAGTCACTTAAAACTTTAAGCATTATGCCTTGCATAGAACATTCCTTACCCAATTTAAAATTTCAAGATTATAAAATTATGAAATTTTTGTGCTGGATAAATTTTTAATTGCTTTTACATTGATCTTTTTAGTATGTATAAATTTTATTAGGTAATGATGTGAAGCAGAAATGTAGCATTGTTGTTATTTCATTTTGTCAAAAATTTTTACTTTTAGTTTAGTAACACTGACTAGACAGTACTTCCAAATTATTTGTTAAGTATTCTGTAATTTTCCTAACAATAAAAAATGTAATCTTCATTGTAAACATATATGTGTACATATATACACACACTATATATACATTATATCTAGATAAAAGTGTAATGGTTATAGGCTGAAATTCTGAAGCCAAGTTTCTTAGACTCAAACCTTGGTACATATATGCTAAGTCAATTTGCTTAGTTATTTAGCTTTTCTGTGCTTCTGTTTCCTCATCAAAATATTAAAAATATAAGAAATAATTACTGTCAGTGTTATTTATGTAATTTACTTAATATATAAAAATATATAGGAGAGTCAGAGATATGAAATTAAAGAAGTAGCTATTTTTATTTCTAAATTCATGTATATTTGTTATTTATTCTTAGATTTTAGTTCTGTTTTTTTCATGTGCTTAAACACAGAATTGATGTTTATATCTGTAAGCCTAGCCTTTCCCCCTCTCTTTCTCCTTTTTTTTTTTTTGCAAATTTATTTGCCAATCTAGCATGTTTACACTTCTAGTTAAACATTATTATCAATTCCTCTATTCACAATTACATGGAAATCATATATTAATTTCAAAAGAATTAACAATATTCAATATTGGTTTCAATAATCCAGAAACAAGAAATGTTCTAAATTATTCCAGACATTCTTCCCTGTTCTTTAAGTAGCTTTATTGGTTGGTTTTAATAAATAATTACACAATTATTTTATTTCATTTTTATTCCATTTTAATCATTCTGATGATATAATTCACATCCTATAAAATTTACCTTTCTGTTGTATAAAATTCAGCGCTTTGGGTAATTCACAAATTTATGAAGCCATCACCATTACCTGGTTCCAGGACATTTTCTTCAGTCCCAAAAGAAACCCTATACCTTTTAGGAGTCATTCTCCATTCTCTCAACTTACAACCCCTGGCTACAACTCCTGTCTACTACTTTCTCTAGGAATTTTACTCTGGACACTTTATATCAATTGGATCATACAATATTTTTCCTGTTGTGTCTGATTTTTTCCACTTACCATAATATTTTGAAAGTTCATCCATATTGTAGCATATCAACATTTTATTCATGTGTGTGTGGCTGAATAATACCTCATTGTAGGGCTATACCACATTTTTTAATGTGTTCATCTGTTGGTGGGCATTTGAGTTGCTTCCACATTTTGATTATAATGAATAATGCTGCTATGAGCATTCGTGCACAAAATCTTCTGTGTTCTTCTTCATTTCTCGTGGGTATGTATCTAGGAATCGGTCTAAGTTAAACTCTGCTAACTTTTTAACCTATTTTCAATTGCCTTGAGTACAGTCACCAGCAGCGCTTGCAGCGGCAGCGTTTATCCTGAGATAACACACACGATTTGATGTGAAAAATTCTTTTGCCACCTTCTGCATATTATAATGCTGAACTCCTACATCCTGTTCAAAAAGGACAATCCTGAGCACACAACTAGTGAAGTAAACTTCAGACTGATGTTGATTGAAAGTGAGCTGGAAAAGCTTCACAAGCCAGAACATCAATGTCTTCGAGGTCGTCCATGCTCTGATGATGTCACACCTCTCCGCCTCTGGAAGATACTTCTCTGAGAGCACAACACCAACGTCAGGGAAATGGAATCCAAAACTAGTCCCCGCAAAGTTTTCTGCCCACACAATGACAAGGATGGCAAGAAGATCGGAGAAAAATGCAATATTTTTGTGCAGCATGTGATGTTCTGCTTTGTGTTGTTCTTCGCTTTGAAACTTACCACATGGAAAAAAAAATTAAATACGGGTCATCATCTATATTTCTGTTACAAAAGGATTAGAGACAAGTTCTGTTTATAAATAACTCAAAGAACAGTTTTTTTCTCTTTTATTTTCACATTAAAATTCAGTCAAATTTGCTTTAGCCTCAAAACGTGTGTTTATATAAACTTAAATGAACACTGGAAGTGTGCTGCACTTTCTTCTAAACAGGAAATGGGTTTTAAAGAACTTCCAAACTGTTCTCCAATGATACTGCATTATTTTACATGCCCACCAGCAATACATGAGCATTCCACACAGTTATTTTACTATGTTTAGTGTTAGGTATTCAATAATTTTCTTTCATTGTTAATAATTTTCCATAACATTCTCTACCCAATTATACTAGCCTTATTAGAACCATAATATTTTTGCATATTTAACCTTTAAAACATATGATGCCTTCTCTTTAGATTTAGAGGTTTCCAAATTAATATTTTAGATCTATGTATAGCATATTCTTTCCTCTGAGTGCTTAAATGATTCATTATGTTGTGACGTACACTTGGAGTTGAGCTGAGGTTTCAATTATGTTCATAATTTATCCCTCTTCCTAGTACAATGCCTGCTTTTTCCCCACTTTTTTCAATTTATTCATAACTTCCCATTTCTATCTTTTCCTACTTACAAAGAAAGAAAAATAATTATCAGTGTTTTATAGTCGTTCTAAAAGTAACATAATACTCACATATGTCTACACACTATACAGCAACTGGACTCCACTATCCTGCCCGGGGGAATCTGGACCTGCACAGACGTGTGTTGCAGCTCCAGAGAAAATTGTACTAGTGAAATAAACGAGCTTAAACAATTTCAGGAGAAGGCACAAGATTACATAAACCTGTACCTATGTGAAAGTTGCATATGTTTGATTGAAATAACAAGGTATACTGTAAAAGGGAAACCCATTCATATGAACTAGGAATGACTTGACGATCATCACAAACCTTGCAACTTCAGTTGTTTCATTAGATCTTTTTTCTCTTTTCAATACTTTAAGATTAGTAAAGTGCTGGGAAACTACAAAACTAGATTCTTGTAGAATTACCAAAACTATAAAAATATAGAAATGGAAGCCCATGGAAGGTGCAAAAAGAATGAGAAATATAAAAATACACTTACATTTATTATAATAGCCATTTTTGCTTTAGGTGTGCTTTTAGTTTTATATTTACAGTAATACTGTACATATGCTTGATTTTATTAACTTTCTCAAATGTGTATAAAAATTAGAATCAGAGTCATTTAATTTGAAATTTTAAAGAGATACAAGACTTCACTAAATAATTGTATTATCAATGCATAGGTATCTGGGAAAGATTAGTACATTTAATCAATAATTTTTATTTAACAAATTATGCATTAAAGTATTTAGGAAATTTTAAATTCTTTTGCATTTAAATAAATGTTAATTACTTCAAATTCATGTTTGATTATTCAGTGTTATAAATCAAGGCTTCATAGTAATTACTGTTTTTCTTTTTCTTTTTTTCCTTTGAATATTTACTTCATATATTTCTGACAACAGATAATCCTGAAATCATACCACAGCCCTTTAAGGTCATATTGCATCATCTTCCTAAACCAGAAGAGCTAGAAATTATTAAAAAGCATAGAAAATGTTTTTTCAAAAGTCTTTGGGCTATGGATATTGAAGCCATGTTTGTTCATTTGTTTTGTTTTTTGGAAATGGATTGTCACTCTGTCACCCAGGCTGGAGTGCAGTGGCACGATCTCAGCTCAGTGCAAACTCTGCCTCCCAGGTTCAAACAATTATCCTGCCTCAGCCTCCCAAGTAACTGGGACTACAGGCGTGCACCACCATGCCCAGCTAATTTTTTTTATATTTTTCGTAGAGACGCAGTTTCACCATGTTAGCCAGGATGGTCTAGATCTCCTGGCCTCGTGTTCCACCCACCTAAGCCTCCCAAAGTGCTGGGATTACAGGTGTGAGCCACAGTGCCCGACCATGTTTGTTTTGTTAACTTTACTGTATCTTCACACTCCACATTCTAAGAAGACAGCAAATGTACCATTTTAGCTTATTCTCCTGTACCCAAACACACAGGAATACACAGCCTTTAAAAAAAAAACAAAAACTTTTCCTTATGAACCACAGTAGTGCACTCTCATCAACAGGGAATCTGTTCCAAGCCCTCAGTGGCTGCCTAAAACCACAAATAGTACCTTACCCAATGGGACTATGCTTTACGTTTTCACATTAAAATATTCCTCTACACATTTACTATCTATTAACATGTTTTTAAAAATATTTAAGGTTAATGTCTTAAAACTGCTGGATGTGGCCTATAAAGACCAGATGTGACTTTGTGTTTTGCACTTCCTCTGAAAACCACAAGTTGTAATCATCACCCCTTTCTTTAGTAGATTTTGTACAGAGTGTGATTTTAGCAAAATCATGCTATAGAATTTAGCATGATTAAAATCCAGTAGATAAATCTCTTTCAGACCAAATCTCATAATAGGCAATGAGTTGTGAATGCATGTATGAAAGTATTGCTTTTTTCTACTTCATATAAACTAGAAATCAGTACTAGATTTTTTCTAATGCTTCAATTAATTAAGTATATAAAGAAATTTTCTGCTTGCATCATGTCAAGGAAAAAGACCGAAATGTAATATATTGGATGCATGTCAGTGTTTCCAAACTTTTAAGAAGGAAAAAATATTGTCCAGCATTGCAAAATATCTGAACAGAAAATCCTGAGTAAAGTCTTTACTTAAGGACTTATCAGCAAACTGAGAAAGCACCATATGATTAGAAGAAAAGCTAAAAGAGTGTAGTGTCATAGGCATACCAGGATCACAAATATTTGTGCTGGTGATCCTCTGTAACTTAATCTACTACAAGGCACTTTTATCCGCCAACCCTCCACCCCGACCACAGCTGTATACATCAAAGAAAGCATTTTATTATGTACATGAATATCCGTTGTCTTTTTAGCAACTGGACGAACATTCTGGTATTTTTTTGTTAGATTTTAGACTGATCTCTTTGTTCACTCAGCCCCCAGTACCTCTTACTAGATAAGCTATACGCCTCATGGTCTCTGTGATGTAGTCATATAATCTCTTGCCACTGAAGTGAAGAATTCAAACCTCCAAGCTTTTGTAAAATCATAGTTCTGAGAAAGTTGAAAGAAAAGATATCTCTAAGAACTTATAAAGCTGATGTTATCATTCTTCCTGAAGAACCTCATTAGGCTGAAGGTTAAAAAAGTTTTTATTATCAGAATTTGTAGTATTTAGAGTGAGTCCATCAGAAATCTACTCTGTAACTTTGAGACATTCACTTATAAAAAAAAAAAAACAAAACAAAACAAAAAAGACTAGATTAGATACCCTAAAAAAAGATAATTTTTAAATTTTGCATTTTTTAAATCAATGATGGATGATCCTATGAAATATTATAGTCAGTAAATATGTGTGTTTTAGAGAAGAAAAATTTGAGAACAATAGATGTAATTAAGGTAAATCAACCTTAATATCTAAACGTAGTCATGCACATATATGTGTGATTTTAATTGTAGCAGGCTCTCTCACACAGCTGGAATACATTCTCTTTGGCAGGAACACATGACTGCAAATTTAAAGCCTTCATTAGAATATTTCAGGATTTTACCATTGGTGATAAATAAAATGATTAATTCAAAATCTTTTGAGGTGGGCAAAGTGAAGGGTGGGTAGGAGATAATGTCTTACCCAGTCCATTTTATTTGCTAATACAGACATACCTCTATGCTGACAGAAAATAAGTATTTTATACCAACAGTTAAAATCTGCTGTGGTCCTGTGCCAGGCTCTGAATTATGACTAAAGTTACTCCATTTATAATTAAATCCAACTGAACACTACAATGATTCAAAAAGTAGGTACTATACTATTTCCATTTATAACTAAGAAAGCAGGATTCGTTGCCAGAATGATTAATATTTCAAAGTTACATTGTTATACCTCAGAATAAAAATTATGAAGTGATTTGTAGCTCTTAACTACTACTTTATAGTTCCACTTTTAACCACTGCACAATACCATCTTGTGTCTGTAGAGTACTATGCACCCTTGAACTTATTCAGATGTCAATAAGCTATATTGTTCAGGGTTTGCCCGAGACCCACATGCCAGCACCCATCGCAGTCCTGGGCAAACAGGTTGGTCATTCCAGGGAGGGCGGAGTAACATGGAAATTAAAACAGTGCAAATTCTTAAATCACACTGACCTGGACTTGCTTCAGACTTCAAATTAATTTTTGTGACATTTGGAAAATAATTTTCTAAGCATTAGTTTTCTTCTGTAAAATTATTATATGAATTCTGTATAACCTAGAGGTATTTCAGGAAAATAATGAAAGAAATGCATGCAAAGTTCTTTCCATAACGCTTATCACCCAGTAAGTTTAAGTTAATATTATCATCATAGGCATATTCAAAAAAACAAAGCTCACATATATCAAGTGACATCAACAATTATACAGAGAATGATTAAATTTTTGAAAAATAAAAATATTTATCAGAGAATTCTGAAATCACTTTAACTCAACAGCAATGCTTTATAAATAATTCGTGAATATTTTCAGATTTTCAAGTCTTGAAAAGGTTTAAACTTCCCAGACGCATTTTCTTTTTGCCTAAAATGTTTTGAAAATAAAATTATTCCTTTTGCTTTGTAAACTATATTACCAACATTCATAAAAAAAATTTTTTCCTTGGGCCAGAGTCAGCATATTGGAGGTTATTAGAGATGTACTAATCATTATTATTTATAAAATGTTGAAAAGTATGCCTTTGGTATTAAGAAAAGTTGTAACTTATGAGCAATTTCAAACTGTCTTCATGTGCAATTATTTCCTGTCTTAGGATTGACGTAATGTTTACTATTAGTGTTGCCTGAGACAAAAGAGTAACTGGAGACACTAGCATTGTAATTATGCTAGGACCTAAATCCTCATTGACATGTTTATCTCAACCGTTAAAATCACGGAATTCATATTCCTCACTCACATTTCTGGGCTTGGCTAATAGTCATCTAGTATCGCCTTCTCTGTGTCCTTTCAACAACAGAAAATAATAAACTAAACTACATGCCTTTGAAACTAGAATTCTGGATATAGAGTCCTTTGCGGTGAAATGCACTGGCAGGAGATATGGAAGATGAAGTAAAACAGAGGCTATATTCTCACTGCTATTTTAGCCTCAAATGAGATGGGGACATTCATGGATGACAAGCAATTGTGGTACCCAGTCTCAGCATTTCTGTGCCTGATCACAGGCTTTACTACTGTAGAATAACAGAATCAGGGACACAACTGTGGTACTTTGACTTTCATTCAACTCTAGGTAATAGCCCCTGCTTTTCACTCTTTCAGTCATTGAAATCACTTGTAAGCCTCTTATTGTCTGTATTGAATCCCTTTTCTCTTTAAATGTTTAATGACTTTTGTTTTCTGTATAGAATTCAGACTGATGCTTTCAGTCTTTCTCCATTAAATCTCCTGATGACTCCATCAGGCTTTCTGAAACAGCATGAACCATTGACAATGTGTGCCCAATATCTCCCCTTCTTATTGGTCATATTTTTTTCAGTGGGTTATTTTCCATTCAAATTTGCACTGCCTTTTTCCTCACTAATTTAGTTCCCTGTAATATTTTCCTATAGCACAGAAAACATTTAACATTCACCCAATTCTTCTGTCTTCTCCCTTCTCTAATTTTAAGAACCATGAAGAGGTCAGGGCAACTCTGCACTTCCTGCTCCACATGTATCTTCTTCCACATGCTTTTTTTCAATTACGACTATCTTTGGTATCATGTCAATAGAATATAAACCTTCAAGAAGAGCAAATGTCATAGATTTAAAGCCACAAGGGATTATGGATGTAATGGTTTATATGGTCCCTCTGCTTACTTTTCCACAGGTTTCTAAAGTAATACATATCTAAATGGGTAGCGATCTCTCTTATCTGTTTTTCTATTCTACTTTATTGCCATCAATCTAATTAAAATTTTATTATTTTCAGGCTTAAGTAGTGTCTAATCTGTAATCCTTCTCCTTATCTTCAATCTCTCTCCTCTAAAATTGCTGAAATCTCCATGTTACAGCACAAATCTGATAAAAAAATTCAAACGCTAAGCATTTCCTTAAATTAATCCAAACATATTCAAAGTCGTTCTTAGTAGGAACCATCTCATATTTCCAGTAATACCTCTTGTAATCTCTCTTTACCCCGAGTAATCATATACAATTTTATTTCCCCATGTCCATGCTATACTTTCCAATATCCCACAAGAAAGTAAACTTGTATACTCTCCCATTTAAAAACTGATCCATATAATAAACATAGTGACCAATATTTAAAATTGTTTGAGACAGTAATTATCCATATTTGCTAGAGCTACTTCTTTGAGGAGAGAGATTTCTTTATCTCATACTTGATTATTGATTTTCTATATATTCCTTATTTTTTTATTTTTTGAGATGGAGTCTCACTCTGTCACCAGGCTGGAGAGCAGTCGTGCAATCTCGGCTCTCTGCAACCTCCACTTCCCAGGTTCAAGTGATTCTCCTGCCTCAGCCTCCTGAATGGCTGGTGTTAAAGGGGCCCATCACCACGTCCAGCTAATTTTTGTAGAGATGGGGTTTCACATGTTGGCCAAGACGGTCTCAATTTCCTGACGTCGTGATCCACCCGTCTTGGCCTCCCAAAGTGCCAGGATTCCAGGCGTGAGCCCCACACCCGACCGATTTTCTACATGTTCTTTAGGCTTATATGGACCATGAAGACTTCCATGTCACCTCTACATCATCTTCAATTCCCTCTGAAATGTATTGGCAGTTAATTTCTTCTAACATTTATTTTATGTGATTTTGCCTCCCTTATATTAAATTCTAAGATTTCTCAGTAGATAAATAATATTGATTTTTGTTTTCCAAAGTGCTTATGTCTGTCTATAGAATATTGCGTAACTCAGGCAATTCACAATTTTGCATAAACTTTTTAGTTTCAATGGCTCAAATTATTTTAAATTGTTTTTCTGAGTCTCAGCTATCTACTAAAAAATTATGTCATTTGCTTCTACACAATATTACAGTATTAGTCTCCATACCAATATTTTAAAATTCCTTTTTGAGATGATTTATTATAGATCTGGTGTGGCTTTTATATTACGTTTAATTTTCCTGTATTTTAGTAATTTTAAGAGATGAGTTTTGTTCTTTCTTTTAGTTGCTATTCAATTTCTACTGCTTTTATACGTGGTTTCATTGTAATATCATGTAAGCATCAGAAAGTGAATCATTATTAAATAAATCCTCTCTTCAACTTTTAGCTGTAGGATTTATAGTCTGCACTTAATGAAAACTTATTGGCTAAATCTCCTAGATAGTCGCACTGATTTTTTAATAACTGAATAATTAAAGAAAAAAGTATGCTAATTTATTATTTTTGCCAGTTATGAATTAAATCACTTCATTTACTTTCTGATTTCTGTCATAACCATGTAAATATATTTTAACAGGTTTTTTTTAAGATTCTCAACATTGCCATCTGGTGGAGAAGTGGAGATTTTTTGTTTTGTTATGGTTGTTAACGTATTTTTTTAGTTGATAAAAATTACACATATTTGTCAAGTACACTAAGTTTTGAACTATGTGGAATGGAAAAGTTGAGTTAAATAGCACATGCATTACCTCACCTCTTTGTCATTTTTTGGTAAGACTTAAAATTTACTCTCTTAGCAATTTTCAAGAATGCGATTCATTGTTACTAACTATAGTCATCTTGTTGTACAATAGATCTCTTGAACTTATTCTTCCTATCTAAAATAAATTTTCCACCCTTTGACCAACATCTCCCTGGCCTCACTGCCCCAGCTCCTGGTAACCACCGTTCGACTCTCTATTTCTATGAGTCCAACTTTGTTAGATTCCTCCAATAAATGAGATCATGCTGTGCCTGGCTTATTGTAGTTTTTAATTACAACCTTTGTAAAACTATCATTTCATATATATGATATTTTAAAATATCAAAGTAGAAAAATGCCTCATAATTTATATATTTTTAAAATCTTAATGACTTTAGAATTTGATAATCGCATACGTACATATATCATTAGCAACCTACATTTTTATATGATAGATATATACATATATCAAAATTGTAGAGGCTATGTATATATATAATACACACATACATATATATGCAGTATGTATGTATATGTTTATGTGAAATTAAATATATAGATAAACATTTTCAATTGAGAACACAAATTTAAAATAGTATTTTCAATTGAGAACATGAATTCAAAATAATATTTTCAATTGCCTACAGCCTGTGAACCCAGCAAAATTGGTGGTACCAGGCATATGCATAAAATATTTACTCCTTGATCTGATGATGTCCAAAACTGAGCTTGCTGTGACTCTTTATAAGACACAGTACAATTTATTGAAGGTTGCAAGGAAGTGATATTGGTTTCACAATCAATAACTATTGATGAATTGATGTAATTGAAAAGTCAAATATGTGAAATATTTAAAAATATTAGCCAATTGCTTAATGGTTTATTCCCTGATTTTATAGAAACTGGGAGTAACTTGGAAATTTTACAAGGCATTCTCTTTTATCAAACAGAACCATATATTGCCTTGCTTTGCCATGGCTATGATAGCTGTGGTCCAGCAGATGGCAGCACTTGCAATATTACGACATTAAGAAAAAATTAAACTCATTTAAACAATAAATACAAATATTTAATTTTTATCAATATTTATAAATTTACAAATACTTATGTGTTTATACATTTACTTTTATTAACCCTATAAAAATAACATATAGCAAACACAATTTACTGAAATATTTAAGACACATTATTCATGACAAAAAATACTAACAGAAATATAAAATCTGCACTAATAAAGTCACAAAATCTATGGAAATCCAGTTATGCTCACCAAGTTTAGAATATTTTTGTATTTAAAATAAAAATAACCTATTGTTTGTGTAGTACTTTCAAAGAACCTAACACTTGGCAAGCATATTAAGCTTAGATTATCTCCAAATCTCACTAAAACTATTTGCTTGGTGAATGACATTTTAAAACTACATGTCTTCAATTATTTTAAATAAAATGATTTATTCATCAGTACATATTATTTAACCATAATTGAGTAAAACCTTCTAATTTCCTTTAGAAATAGTTTCACATATGTTGAATTTCACATAACATAAAACATCAAATTAAGAACCCATGCTTATTAGCCGGGCATGGTGGCAAACTCCTGTAATCCCAGCTACTCGGGAGGCTGAGGCAGGAGAACTGCATGAGCCTGGGAGACAGAGGTTGCAGTGAGCCGAGATCGCGCCACTGCACTCCAGACTGGCTGACAGAGTAAGACTCTGTCTCAAAACAAAACAAAACAAAACAAAAAAAAACTAGAACCCATGTTTATAAAATGTTTCTGTATTTTGTTAATTCTAAAAATAAGACTTTTCAATATATGCATCGTTCTCTCCAAATTAAAATATGCTTGCAGGAAAAGCATTTCAATTGGTTAGAAATATGTGATATTGATTATTAGATGGGTGAAGCAAGTATCTTTATTTTGGCATTCTTAGTGTCAGTCAAAAAATCAGAAATTCTTCCAAATATGTGGAATTTCTCTAGGATTTAGAAGCGAGGATTAAAACATAAGATGCACAGCTATGTCATGCCACAAACTCATCCGAAGAGGGGAGAGTAAAGGGAAACTTTCATTGGCAAAAAGTGAAGTTCACATAAACTGCATGGAAACAGAGTTCGTTGGTTTCGGAGAGTCAGGGACAGAGTTAGTGTCAGTTCACTGGTGGAGATGCCATTACTGGGTAGGTGTTCCTTCGAGTCATCCAGGGTTACTTTAGAAAGTCCTTGAGACAGTCTTTGTCTTAAACATACAAGCATGAACCCTCCCCTTTTTCTCTCCTGGCTTTGTATGACAAAAAAGGATTTCATCCTAGCAGCTGCAAGTTTCATGTTAGTGATATATACCAACTAGCAAAAGAGAGAACAATGACTAAAAACTTCTAAAATCCAACAATACATACTGGAATTTAAATATTCTTAAACTTAACTAATGTGTGAATTATGACAAGTTACCCACTTTCTCTTATTCATATCCCAAGCCACTGCATCCTCCAAGTCACTGATGCTTATAAAACAGTCAGTTAACGTTACTTAAATAATCTCCTTTTCCTCTCGTTTGTAGCTTCTCATTGCCAACGTCCTCTCTATTACTTTGAGATTATCTCATTATTGTGAGAGGCTGCCTATGTCTTTGCTGTTTGAGCCTCAGAGGAGTTCAGTATCCTGTTTAAAAACGGACATTTCTCCCTTTTGATCCACACTTTCTCACATATTAACAAGCAAACAAATCCTGTGAACTTCCCACTCAAAACTTTGCATCATGTGGCTCTCCTTAAAGATAGCTTCTTGAAAATTTGCTTATAATCTCTCTAACCACAAATCAACAATTAACACCCGACTCCCTGACACACAAAATTAAACCTAAAGGCATCATGTGTTTGGGTTCATTCCGTGTGCCATAATGACTCAATTGTCTGCATCACTTTTTCTCATCAGTTATAGTATACATCCTGACTTGGGCATACAGTTTCCTCTACCATGAAACAAAACTGATAATGTTCTCCAATTGTCATGCTTCAACAGATATAACCAAAATATTCTAAATTCCTTTATGTAAAACTCTACCTACAAAATATTAAAAGAATGGACTGAATATCAACATGTATCCATGTCCATCTATCTCCATGCTAGCTTCCAACTTACACATATAGCGCTGACCTCTACAAGATCTCTTGACCCTAGTCAATCTTTCTGATAATTCCATGAAACTAGTTAGTATAATTTCGTGATGGTTAACGTAATTCTTTTCGTTCTACATAAGATGAACACTTTGTTGATAGGTCAGTTTATATTTCCTCTTGATTACCCTAAATTGTCACATCAGTCATTACTTAATTACAAGTACATAAAATACATACAATTAGTATGAGTAGCAGGGGTTTTCTCACTCTCTAACTCTTTGAAACAGTACCATTAGGGAGAAAGACACTGTCAGGTACTAGGAAGCATCTGAGAATGTAGTTGTTTTCATGCTAATGAATTAGACTATGATAGTCTTATAGACATTAGTAGAAACTATGAAGCTCCTGGGTCAGAAACAACACACTTTACTATTCATAGCTAGAGCAGTACTCAGGATTAAACATTTTGCCTTTTCTCGAAACAAAATTCATGGAGGGTAATGAAGTGAAGACCAGGTATTCCCTACACACACAGTGTGGATTGATATAAAACACCCATGACGGATGACCCAATCTTCTTTGAGCTTTCTTGGCCAACTTGCCTATCCTCCCATTCAGTGAAAGACATTATCTTTATTACCTTGGAAAGTCATTCAAATCTGCTCTAAGAAGGAGACATTTCTGTTTTTACTGTCCTAGAATGTAAGCAGATCTGTTCCAGGTAAATGAGACATCCCTATCTTCCAAGGCTTTCTATTTATAAGAACAGTCTTGAAAAGATAGTCTGGAAGACATTCGTTGTTAATGCCTAGACATGCATATACATTAGAGACACATGGATTTCAATCATTTCTTTAAAATAATATGAAATTACCCCCATTTTTTGTATCATTTTGTTTTCTTTGAGTGTTGCCCATAATAAACAATCCTAAAAGAGGGTGATTTTTTCAAAAAAAAGTTTATTATTGCTCATGGTTCTGTGGATTATTTGGGCTGACCTAGACAATTCTGCTACATGTGCTGTTGGCTGGAATTGTTCATGTAGCTGAATCTAGCAAAAGCTCTCCTGTTCTTGGAACACCCACGGCGGTTTTGCTCATATATCTAACATCTCAGCTTGTTTAGGCCTTGGTCTCTAGCAGGAGAATGGGATGGCTTATATAGTATTCAAGCCCTCAGGAACAAATGTGAAAGCTGCAAGGTTTTTAGAACCTAAGTCTGTAACTAACTTCCAAAATTCCAATGATGAAAATGCATTTGAAATCTAGTTCAGATTCAAAGCATGGGGACATTAATTCTACCTCTTGATGGTGTATAAGGATGGAAAGATTTGTTGGTGGCCATATTTTCTGACAATCTAGCATACTTGTCATTATGTGCTATTTTGTGTAACTGTGCAATTTGTACCTCATTAATGTATTCACATTTGTGATAAATGAAGTAAATGGTAAGCAGAAAATAATAAGGATGTTCTGGGATTTTTTAAAAAACAATATTGACTTTTTGACAGCTTGGCCTCAAATGTTTTAAAACAGATATATGTGAGTTTATACTTTTCATATTAAAAGAGTGACTATTAATGTTTGAAATTTTCCTAAATTGTACTTATGATGTGTTACTCATATTAGAAGGAAGTACTCTGCTAAATTATTAACAGTGAACTTTATTATGCAGATCATTTATCTCATTCTTACTAAAAAGAAATAAGTAAAATAACCTTTATTTAAGTAGTTAGAATTGACCAAAACTGTTTCGTCATTACTATTTTAAAATCGGGGAGCTTTACCTCAATTTGTAAATTTCAGTTGAATTTTCATTACATAAATTAAATATATTTAGTAAACCCATTCCATCAACATTGCTTAATGCTTCTTCTCACTCTGAATATATCCTGTATCTGTGGTTCCCAAACTGCATGTTGAGTGTATCACAGTGAACTTTTAGGGTTGCAATAAGACATTTTATATTTTCAAATGAAACACAGAAATACTCAACATCTGTCATATATTATACAAAATATTAACTCAAGGTAACTTACAGTTTCAATGTTAGATAATTCTGTATTCCTTTTAATTATATCACATCTCTACAAAGCTGGAGTTTTGGCACTTACTACGACAGAATACAAGTGATACCAGAAAGGGGTCCTGATTCAGACCCCAAGAGAGAATTCTTAGATTCCATGCAAGAGATAATTTGGGACGAGGCCACAGAAGAAAGTAAAAGCAAGTTTATTAAGAAAACAAAATAATAAAAGGGTGGCTACTTCATAGGCAGAGTAGCAGCATAGGCTGCTTGACTGAGTATACATATGGTTATTTATTGGTTATATGCTAAACAACGGGTGGATCCTTCATGAGTTTTCCAGGAAAGGGATGCGGATTTCTCGGAACTGATGGTTCCTTCTCCTTTCAGACCCTATAAGGTAACACCCAGACATTGCAATGGCATTTGTAAACTATCATGGCGCTGGTGAGATATATTATTATTATCTTTAAAGATATATTATTATCTTTAAAGCAAAGCTTATTCTTAGACTAAGAATATTTTGTTCTTAAGATATTATCAGGACATTCCCTGGCTCTATTAAATCCTGAGTCTGTTCAGTAAACATTATTAACCTATTTCCTTGACTGTGAATATCCTGTTGACTAAGAATGCCCATCCTCCTAGGAATACAGTCCAGTAGGTCTCAGCTTTACTTTACCCAGCCCCTCTTCAAGATGGCTTTGCTCTCATTCAAATGTCTCCGATGCAAGTACTGTGGAAAGTTAATGTGCAGTCGGAACATACAATTATAATAAATTATTGACTTTCAGTTTGGTGTTCAGGCAAATAAAATAATCATCTTTTATTCAGTTTCTCTCATATTATCTAACGTGGTCATTTTAATCATTCAGATACAATAAAGACATTTTATTTAGGATATTTGCGATGAATTAAGTAAATTTTTTTTAATAATCTGAATGATAATCTGTCAAATGTTTTATTATTCTGGTCTAATGTGACAGGTTACAATTCAACCATTCGACCATTACACTTCAGTTAGTCAAACAATAAGTAATTTATAACTTAATTGCTCTTCCTTGAGTCCTCCTCCCCTTTGGGTATCCTTCTGTTGGTGAATGTTTCCGTGTGTGGGTGGGGAGGCACCCACCAAGAAACACCTTTAACACTCAGATTCCCATTAGTCTTTGTTACGTATTATCTCATCTTTTCTATTTCCAGACTGGCTTTCATGAGATATACAGATTCTATTTGGCCTAATAGGAAATACAATGCAGGAATCTGCTGCTGCAGTAATACAAATTTCTTTTACACCCTGCCTTCTTTGACCTGATACCAGCCTACCAGCTCTCCTTTCACATCCGAGATCACTCAGTTCTCCAGTGGCAAAGGAGGATGGCACATTATATGTATCAAAATATCTGCCTCTCCTGTCACCGCTGCATCAATGTTCCACATGCAATGCTCCACACCTTTCTGAATAAGAAAAACTGAGAACAGGGCTTCCTCCAGAGTTCAACATAGAGATGCTAGAAAAACACCCTTGCCTTAGGATTCCATTCAGTCTGCTTAGTACATCCTTCTACATGACCTGGGGACACAGAAGGAAATCAGGGCACATTTGTCTAGGCTTCTACTTCCTTTCGGTCATCAATCTTTTTGGTCCATTCTTTTATCCCATGTGTTATATCTTCCCTGTTTCTGACATAGAATTTTCTTCTCCCCATCTCCTGGAGTTAAAATGGCACAATGAATATTACAAAATAATATTTACAAAATCATGGAAATCAAATCAAATTGAGATTTCTTTATTGGAGCTCAAATGCAGGAAATTGAACTAAAGTCCTTAGATGATATCATATTCTCTTTTCAATTTAATATTGTAAAATGCTGTTTAAATGGAAATTCTTCTAAATGCGTTGGGTTGAGGCATCAGAAGACCACGATAAATCAATATTTAGTAAGTGTCTCCATATCCAAAATGACATGGTAATTAATGTATGCAAGACTTGTAGGAAGATATGTATAAAGCTGTTTAGAGGCGCAGAGTCACCATAAGCCTTCAGAGTACAAATAAGTTTGGGGTTATTGGAAAAAGAAGAGATCATCTCTTTGGAAAATTCTAAAATTTGTTATAAGTATTCTAAAGAAAATATTTTTATTGCCAGACGCGGTGGCTCACTCCTGTAATCCCAGCACTTTGGGAGGCCGAGGAGGGTGGATCACGAGGTCAGGAGATCGAGACCATCCTGGCTAACATGGTGAAACCGAGTCTCTACTAAAACTACAAAAATTAGCCAGGCGTGGTGGCAGATGCCTGTAGTCCCAGCTACTCGAGAGGCTGAGGCAGGAGAATGGTGTGAACCCGGGAGGCAGAGTTTGCAGTGAGCCGAGATCGCGCCACTGCACTGCAACCTGGGTGACAGAGCAAGACTCTGTCTCAAAATAAAAACGAAAACAAAAACCAAAAAAAAAACAGAAAACATTTTTATTATATCTGAATGACCAAAATGATCACATTAGATAATATGAGAGAAAGTGAATAAAAGATGATTATTTGATTTTCCTGAACACCAAATTGAAAGCCAATCATTTGTTATAATTGTAATGTTCACAGTGCACATTGATTTTCCACAGTACTTTTAGAATTTTAGAATTCTGCGGCATTTTCTTAAATCTCCATGTAGAGGACAAATATGTTATTTCTTTTCATTTACAGTGAGAGGGGCTTCCAGGAGACCACTCAGAACTTAACCTGTGCCTCTTGATTCTGAGTGATGCACTTAGGCTAGACCCAAACCTAGACTAGGCTGTAGTCTAGGTCTCTGATGACAGTCTAGTCTAGGGAACTAGGCTTTATGAAGAATGACTAAGACTCCTCTAAATTTTTTGGGCAAAGGATGACCAATTGTTGCTCATGAACAAGATGTACACAGAGAGGGAAATAGCAGGTCTGGAGCCATTATGGGAAGTTTCCCTCCCCTCCCCTACCAAAACCTTCCTGCAGGCGTAAGACTGGAAGTGACCTGCTAAGAACTGTTAAGTGATAGCACCTGAAGTAGCCACACAACCACAGGTCCATATCAATATTCTTCATGCATGGCCAATCTACCAGTTGATTGTTCTGGAAACAGAATGTTCTCTATCATCTGAAAGAATCAAGCAGAAAATGTGAAGGGGCTGATGGCAGCTGGCCAGGAAACCTGTACTTTCATCAGCTCTGTAGCTTTTCATGGCTTCTCTATTGAATTGTGTCCCCTACACACACCTCTCACCCTTGGTTATAGCTGCTTTCTCTATTGTGGAAAAATGGGTACAAAATAGGTGTCCTGGACAGGCATGGTGGCTCATGCCTGTAATCCCAGCACTTTGGGAGGCCGAGGTGGGCAGATCACCTGAGATCAGGAGTTCAGGACCAGCCTGGCCAACATGACAAAACCCTGTCTCTATTAAAAATGCAAAAATTAGGCAGGCATGGGGGCACGCACCGGTAATCCCAGATACTCGGGAGGCTGAGACAGGAGAATTGCTTGAACCCAGGAGGTGGAGGTTGCAGTGAGCTGAGATCACGCCTACTGTACTCCAGCCTGAGCCACAGGGCAAGACTTCATCTCAAAACAAAACAAAACAAAACAACAGAATAGTTCTCCTAAGTAAAAATGGAATGAAACAAGAGTGACATTTAAAAACTTTTGCTCAACTTAGTCTGCTATACCCAGATATTTTCTATTACAAGCTGTCTTCACCTGGACATATATCAAATTATGGAAGCTTTGTTTGCCCAGGCATTGTCAGAGTTTTTTATTAGTTTATAAGATCCATGCTTATGCCTTATTTCATGACTTCCTAAGAGTTGACTGGGGAGTAGGAAGCCTTCCATCATTAAAATTCCTTTCACTTATATTTATTTTTCAGAGTTTACCACAGACATTTCATGGCATGATACATTATGTGTGTTTTTATTTATTTTAACTCTGGGGAAAAAAATAAAGAGGCATCTGCAGTTATACATTTGGCCTTGCTGTTCAGAGGAAGCAGAGTATATGAAAATCTTTAATCTTCCATGTGTACAGCTCATAGTTTCCTACCCAAATGTTGACTAGTGAGGACTGAAACTGCCAGAATCCAACATATATTGTCTCTTTTTTCAACAAACACTCTCTCTCCTGCAAACACACACACAATCAATGAGCCCTTTTCTGACTACTTTTTCTGGAAGCTTCAGCATAAATGTCACTTCTATTTGGAGTCTTGCTTAAATTTTCAAATTCAGTTAGGTCCCCATATTACAAAAAAAATTATCATCATTCATAATCATTATTAACCAACTACATATATGTCTGTATGTGTATGTGTGTGTGTGTATATATATATATATATCTTTTCTATTGCTAATCTGATTACAGTACAATCTAGAAGTTCTGGACTCTTTTTTCTTGTTGACTGTATGCATCATCCAGTGTTTTGACAATGATTAGGTTCTCAGATACTTTTGTAATAAAGTGATGAATTAATTTATGATGATTGTCATTTAAATAAACTGTGAAAGGAGAAGAGTAGTGAATATCAAAATCCAGCTTTCAAAAACTCAAAAATCAAAATTCAAAATGATGCCAAAGGTAAGGGGATAGAGATGGATAGAGGTATAGGCAGGAGTGTGTGTGTGTGTGGTCATTTAATGGTGGGGCAGCAGTGAGTCATTTCACAATGAATGATTTTTAAACTGACTTTGAAACAAAACTACAAATTTTTGTTGTGTTACTATTTCTTAAATAAGATATTTAGGTTTATTTGTCATTCCTATTTGCAATAGCAGCATAGATCAAAGATAATGTAAAATTATAGATCACTTAGCTTACTAAGAAATACATGTTTTTTAAACAGAGAAGGCTTTAAATATTGTTGCCTTATGGACAAATTCATTCAAGTGAAGTCATAAGCCTCTAGAACAGCATTACTTAGAATTACTCAGATTTATCTACATGAGGGTTTGGGATAAAACTCCACATTAAGTGAAGGAACAGATGGACAAGTGTTATATTTTTGGCAACCTGTTTTTCATTATATAAACTAAATTGACTGTTTTGAATATGTGTGGGCAGAGTACTAAGTATCTCTTTGATCTTTCCCATTACTGCAAATAATACATGTCTGTTACACAGATGCCTTTTAAAGTACATATAAAAACAGTTGGCATTTATCCAACCATTTTGTTGCTTTGATATTGATTTCTAGACATGTTAAACGTTATAAATGAGAAAGTTAGTCAACATTTAGTTGGTCAGAAGTTATTTATAAAATTTAAAAATTCACTTATTTTGATACAATTATAATAGTATACTTTAGTTCGTGTTTAACCCCAAAGGAACATGATTACATGTTTTGTACAACCTTGTACATGATTAAAATGATCTACAAAGCAACTCCAGTTTGAGCTTATTTTCATACATAGCAACATTTTGAAATTAGAGATACAGAAAGAAACTGAAAAATGTTTCAAAACAAGAGCGACAAAAGGAGTTCAGTAAATTAAACATAAAACAGTTCAAAACACACCAAATGTCTTCCTTGATTACAAAAATTATGTAAAAAAAACCCTAGAATATATGTGATTATCTATTAATATAATTATAAAGCTTTAATGGGCCAGGCACAGTGACTCACGCCTGTAATCCCAGCACTTTGGGAGGCCAAGGTGGGCAGATCATGAGCTCAGGAGATCGAGACCATCTTGGCCAACATGGTGAAACCTCGTCTCTACTAAATACAAAAATTAGCCGGGCGTGGTGGCACATGCCTGTAATCCCAGCTACTTGGGAGGCGGAGGCAGGGGAATCACTTGAACCCAGGAAGTGGAGGTTGCAGTGAGCTGAGATCTCGTCACTGCACTCCAGCCTGGTGACTGAGCAAGACTGTCTCAAAAAGAACAAAAAAGAATAATTTTTAAATGACAGGAATAAATAGAAACACATGCCATATCCCAGTGTGGGAAGACAGACTATAAGAATGCTTGTATGCTCCAACGCATTTAAAGTACTAAATTTATTACCATCACAAATATTAGCTTGACAATTTGATTAAAATATCTGTCTAGATGAGAAAAGTGCATGTATCTAGCTACATTTTAGGACAACTAAAACGGGAAGTTATTTTTTTCTGATAACAAAAACACATGTGCAAGAATGTAAACTTTGGCACTGACAATTGAAGCTTATCTTCAAACATGTATTAATCAACTCAAAAGAGCACCTGACAACTTCAGTATCTCTTGAAAACCGCAAGCAACATGCACGGACAAATATTTAATTAGCCATCCACTGCATGTAGAACACATGTGGGACCTAGTTACATGAAAGGGTTCTCTTGAAGACTTACGACCTCCACCAGATCACATCAGGAGAACAGTGTTACTGGTACTTTCTGTATTATTACCTTATTTGGACTTATTTGGAATTTACTATCATCGTCTTCAAGGTGAAGAAACCAATTGAGAAGGAAGCAGAAGCCTATGATCTTTCTAACTTATTTATTTTATCCTTTTCTTCCTCTCTCTCAGACTTCTTCACATCAAAGGCAAGGCTTTCCGTAAGTTTTTCTTTTCTGGAAGGGACTTCTATTTAATCATATTCTTTTTCAGTTTTAGGCAAAATGGGATCATTTCATGTTGTATCAAAAGAAAACCTACATCATGCTCATAAATTAAGAAAAATATAAAATACTAACGCCTGTGTAATTTAAAAAGAAATTGTAGACAGAGACAAATACAGTAAAGAAATGATACTAGTACTAACTTCTAGTTTGTATGAATGTCCAGTTAATTCAGAGCTCCAATATAATGAAGTGGATATTATATACATCACTTCTAGGTCTAGCCCTGTAATGGTCTGTCAATTCTTCAGGCCCTCTCTCTCATTTTCTCTGTCTCTGTTACTAGAATAACTTAACAGCCCTAGAAGCGGTGAGAACCACAAATGTAAAGAGGCAGGACTCTAATTACTGCTTGAAGCAAAGTCACACAAGAGATTCCGGTTCAGAAACAACCGCACTGGAGTCTGTGCAAGCAAGAAATTCATTTTTATTGTATGAAGTTGAGATAAATTGAATTATAAAAATTCATTGCAATCCATATGAGGTTTTAAAAAAGTAGAAATAAAAATGGGGAGCCAACAATAAAAGTTTAAGGTTTCATTGTGTAAATCATTAAACTTGATATTCATATAAATAATAAGTTAACTCCATTGCTAAAATAATTTTACTGGATTGCAAAGCACTTTATGCCCTTTCCTGGATTTATACAAATTAATTTAACCTTAATTTTCTTTGCTTCCTGTGATTAGAATCACGTAATTTTCCAAATATTTTAGTCTTTAAGTTTCTATTTTTTCTTAATTATCATAAAGAGTAGAGAAGACTAATTGATATCTACATAATGTTACTACAATAAATATAATTTTAGTAAACACCTTATTAAAAACACAGAAGATTCTTTACAAATACAAAATAATGATATATTCCTTTGAGTGTGTATGCTCTGCTTTTACCTTGGGAACAAAATATTGGTAATATAATGTTTTATTTAGATCATTTATGATATGACTTTCTGTATTTGTGATTTGTATTATTTGTTATTATGAAATTGTGTTCAATACTAAATTTAGAGCTCTAAATTTATTAATAAAGCTATTGAAAAAACAATATATTAGGTAATAGTTTGTCCTGTCCTGAAAATCTATGAAATTTAAGGTATTTTTAAAATAATTTTCAATCATATATAGAAAAAAGAGTTAGCATTCCAGTGACAATTAATAGGCCATATATTCACCTGAAGTAGCTTTATGAAATAGACTGATTTTGGAAGGATACATTTATTATATAAATTATTCACCATAAATTAACTTTTAACAGTTTTTTATACATTTCAAAATAATAAAATGTTTTCTTAAATATAATCTAGGATTTACAATTTTCAAAGACAGGGAAAATGATTATAAACATTTTAATGAGCTTTAGTGTTTTCAATGAATAAAAGTATTATATCATTTATATAGGCACATTCTTAAGTGATTTTCACTAGTATTTGCCAACAGTAGAGGGAGGTATTGAACTACAAATTACAATTTTAACATGCACATCTTTTGCAGAATGATTTATAGCCAGTTAGACATCTGATTTTGAACTTGTTTTTCTTGAAAAAACACCTTTCTTACAAATACTTTATGAAGATACTTTTCTCTTCAGATGTGTTTAACAACCCATAACCAATAGTGTTTTTAAATTTGAAAATTAATAGATTTATATTATGCTAATATATCACTTGATATTTTATTTAACTGTCTAACTTTTAAATGTCAAGTAACTCAAAACTAATGCATTTTATGTTTCATTAAAACTGACTGTGGCAGTAAAGCATGATCTTTTACACTCAGCCAGACATGAATGGATGCCTCTGTTCTGTTATTTACTAGCTGTGTGGCCCTCAGCAAGTTATTTTTCTTTTCTAATTTTCACTCTTTTTACCTGTAAAATAAGGATCATAATAATATATCATTTACAGGGTTGTTGTGAAGACTCTATATACATATATATATATGCACATATATGTGTGTGTGTATATATATGGTGTTTACCAAAGTAATTTTCCATTAAAGATGGTCAATATACATTTATTAATAATCTTGACATTATGATTACTGCTTTTAGAATTTAAGAAATAATTATTAGTGAATGCATAAAAATACATAAATCTTAAATTATAAATCATACACAACTAAATTATATAAAACAGTATTCATATACACATACTTTGTAATACTTTGTGTTCTAGAGTAAAATACAGAGCATAATTTATAACATTAAACATGCAATTAAATTTTGTCTGGTACATGATAATCATCCTAATCTTACTTGTAATATAAAATTTCCTTTTCACATTTTTGATTTTATTATAAGAACTGATTATTTATTTAAAAATGTTAATGTCCTCAGAACACATGTCATCTCAATTATATAATATTTTTTCAATGAGATTAAAGAAATAGAATGTGGGGAATAAGATAACACTGATATAAAGTAGATATAATCTTGGAAGACTGTTATTTAATAACTTCAAATGATATAAGATTGAATTTAATTACATTGAAATTAGGAGAAACTGTGGATTTCTTTGTGGTTCATAGCATCTGATGATTGCTATGTCTTCTGTTTCAATCCAACATTATTCTGTGCAGGATAATGAAATCTAGCTCTTGTTAAATTTTGCCACCTCATTTTCTGATTCCTTTTATACTTCAGTATAATATATGATATGTTTCCACTAGGTTTTATTATACAAAACTGTTTTCCACATTAGTAGGTCCTACAGCTGAGGTTTCTACCATTTAATTTAACTTTTGGGGTCATGTAAGAATCAGTCATTGTTTCTGGTAGATATTAGATTTGAAATAGATCTGTAAGTACAGATAAGACTTCGACAGGTAAGATATGCAACAAATAATGTAAACTTCAGGCAAAAGAAACAGTTCAAAAAAATCAGTTTGAGTAGTGGAGGAGTAGAAAGGGTATTATCTCTATACAAGGAATATATAAAAATTTAATGATTCCTCAAGGCTATAGGACCAGAAATACCATTTGACCGAGCAATCCCATTACTGGATATATATCCAAAGGAATATAAATCATTCTACTATAGAAACACATGCACATGTATGTTTATTGCAGCACTATTCACAATAGCAAAGACTTGGAACCAACCCAAAATCTCATCAATGATAGACTGGATAAAGAAAATGTGGCATATACACACCATGGAATACTATGCAGCCATAAAAAGGAATGAGTTCATGTCTTTTGCAAGGACATGGATGAAGCTGGAAACCATCATTCTCAGCAAACTAACACAGGAACAGAAAAACAAACACCACATGTTCTCACTCATAAATGGGAGTTGAACAATGAGAACACATGGACACAGGGAGGGGAACATCACACACTGGTGCCTGTCAGGGGTGTGGGGAAAGAGGAGGGAGAGCATTAGGACAATTACTTAATGCACGCGGGGCTTAAAACCCAGATGACAGTTGATAGGTGCAGCAAACTACCATGGCACATGCATACCTAAGTAACATGCACGTTCAGCACATGTATCCCAGACTTAAAGTAAAATAAAAAAAAAAAAGATTTAACTGAGAGTCAAGTTATGGAGAATTTTGGATTTTGGACCGAGTCAAACTAGTAAAAAAAAAGAAAAAAGAAAAAAGAAGAACCTTAATCACTAAAACAGCCTAGTCATGAATTTATTTGCCAAACATTAACAGACAATTTTGAGCTGGATAAGGACAGTTCAAAAGTGGAGAGTCAGTCTTTTAGGAGAAACCTGAGCACTTGAGAAAGATGTAGAGATTATCTGAGACAAAGTACCATGAGAATGAAGTTCGGAAAGGGGAGGTGAAGGAAATTAATACATTTTCTATAGACCTTTGAACACCAAGGTAAAATGATAAGGTTATCTTATTAAAATATGCACCGATAAAGTTTAGTCTATAAGAATTTTCTTATGTCAAATGATCATACCCAGAAGCCAAGGTCCATCATTTTAGAATCACATATGGAGAATTTTCACTAAGAGCTAGGGAAGATAGGCTTATATCAAAACATTTTGGCACATCTTAATATATTTTGCAATTTCTAAAAATATGACCATTCGGCAGGTGTGGTGGTGGGCGCCTATAGTCCCAGCTACTTGGGAGGCTGAGGCAGGAGAATCACTTGAACCCAAGAGGAAGAGGTTGTAGTGAGCGAAGACTGTGCCATTGCACTCTAGCATGGGTGACAGAGTGAGCGTCCACCTCAAAAAAAAAAAAGTACGAAGTTAGCCAGGTGTGATTGTGTGTGCCTGTAATCCCAGCACTTTGGGAGGCCGAGGTGGGCAGATCACCTGAGATCAGGAGTTCAGGACCAGCCTGGCCAACATGACAAAACCCTGTC
>NW_012115055.1:6034735-6070286 GCF_000951035.1 Colobus angolensis palliatus | reverse complement strand
TGACCTTGGTCCAAATGTAAAGCAGGTGTTGTCCCTTAGTCAAGCAGTGTGGTTTGACTGTGTCCCCACCCAAATCTCATCTTGAATTGTACTCCCATAATTCCCTATTTCCTACGTGTTGTGGGAGGGATCCAGTGGGAGATAATTTGAATCATGGGGGGCAGTTTTTCCCATACTGTTCTTGTGGTAGTGAACAAATCTCATGAGATTTGATGGTTTGATCAGGGGTTTCCGCTTTTGCATCTTTGTCGGTTTTCTCTTGCCGCTGCCATGTAAGAAGTGCCTTTCACCTCCTGCCATGATTTTGAGGCCTCCCAAGCCATTTGGAACTGTAAGTACAGTTAAACCTCTTTTTCTTCACAGTCTCGGGTATGTCTTTATCAACAGCATAAAAATGAACAAATACATCGGGATAAAACAAATAACTCATCACCCCATAAGCAGTATTAATAAATTTATTTCCTATGTTTTCTTTAACATTGGTCCTCCAGAAGAAGATACAAATTTGTTTCTGATAATATGCACTGTCATATGTAAGGATCAATATTTTATTTACAAACCCAATGGTAGTGTTTGACTTGCCTATTTTTATTTCAAGTGTCCCACATATTAAAGCATTATCAACATCTGATTATAGTTAGCAAAAGAGAGATATATTTTCAAATTTATTTACTTGAAATATATTAGATATTTGTATTCTTCCTAGTTAAATTAGACTAATTAAAAATCTAGGACATTTATAGTGAATGTATTATGTTGATCTTATCATGGTCTGTGGCTCAGATTATAATGAAATCATCTACTGTTTATTTAAAATCAAATATATACATGTTTATAAAACTCACATGTATTTAAATGATGCAAAGAGCTATTTGTTGTTCACTTTGTTCATACATATTAGGTTAAGACAGAAATATGAATTGTTTATTTACCATTTATTTGAATATTGTATTAAATATTTAAATAAGCTATGGGAATGTACATTAATGCAAAATACATGCCTAAATAAACTCAGATTCACCTATATAAAATGCTTGCTAAGTGAGATAAGTTGCCATGCATGTATGGTAATAAAATTAAGATATGAATCAATATATAAATAACATATATTCTCCTCAATATCTAAATAAACTAAAATTTACGCACCATCACATGTTATACCAAGCTATCAGTCTGGTTTCAACCAGAGAAGCAGAACCTCTAGAAGACATAGCGAGACTGACAGATGGATTTGTTAGAAAGATAGAGTTGTTATTATAGAATTGTGACAGCTGGTGAAGCAGTCCCGTAAAGCTATTATCTCTGTGTCTAATGCTGGAGTTTGAAGTTCACAGAACAGGCGGTCAGAAAAGAAGGTCACAAGGAAGCTGGAAATCATTATGAGCTTGAACCCTATAAGGACACACTGAAATCCATGTTCATTCTTGTTGACTCTGACCTGAATAATGAGGGTGTCCTGCAGAAGCCAAGGCCTTTCATCACAGAGCCAAATAAACACACTACCTAATAAAAGTTCATTATATATTCCAATAATTTACGATATTTTTAATTTTTAAAATTTGTTTAGAACACAATGATCATTAATAAAATTATAGCTTTATCTTAATCAGTATTCAAAATGATGAACCAAATCAAACTCTTCCAACAAATTACCTATTAATTTGGCACTCATCCATCCTGGCATCAGGCATTATAGTATAGCCAAGGGGCAGGTGACTCTACTATCCTAGAGTTTCTACCACAGACACATTCCAGAGGTCAGTGCCTAATACATGATCTGAACTCAGGCAACTTGTACTGCTGATACGAGCAAAGTTGTCAAATTTCTCATCACTTGCTCCAACACATCCCTTACTTGGTTGCTCTGGGCAGTGTTCAGTAGTTCCATATACTCACATAGCTGCTTTGATTTTTCAAGGCCATTTGCAGAAGCACTTAAACAACTTCTAGATCGCATATGCTGCCTCCAAGGATATAGATGGACTACAAGTATTCATAAAAGCTTTGTGCCCCAATAAATAATTTCTTTTAAAACTAGTAATATTTTTATGATGCTTAAATTTTACCACAACTCTTACTCAACTAACCACTATAACAAAAATTAGTTCCAGCCTCCAAATATTTTCTAAGATTTTCGATATTCAATATTCCTCTATTAAATTAATCATGTTAGAAGAAAAGGCCCATGAGTGATTGGTATTTGTGGCATTCTAGTATAATTTGTTACACCAATATATGTTTATTACAATATGTAATTGATTCTCATTATTTGCAGTAGTTATGTTTTATAATGTCATCATGAACACTGAATCAGGGAATACTGAACCATTGCTCCTAGAGGAAACAGAGGACTAGGTTCCTGCCAGCCTCTGGTCACAGCACTTTCATCAACTGATCAATCCTTAAAATCTATAACCTTGTTTTATGTGTGTTTCTTTTAAAGCACCTTGTTTCGTGTTTATTTTTGATTCATTAACATTGAACTCATGGCCAACAGCACTACAACGTATGCTTCAATGAACTTTCTCTAGCACGTATATTTTTCTCCTTAAGGCACATCCTTGTCTTTTTTTTTTTTCTTTTTTGAGACGTAGTCTCGCTCTGTCGCCCAGGCTGGAGTGCAGTGGCACAATCTCGGCTCGCTGCAAGCTCCACCTCCCGGGTTCATGCCGTTCTCCCGCCTCAGCCTCCCGAGTAGTTGGGACTACAGGCGCGCCCGGCTAGTTTTTGTATTTTTAGTAGAGTCGGGGATTCACCGTGTTAGCCAGGATGGTCTCGATCTCCTGACCTCGTGATCTGCCCAACTCGGCCTCCCAAAGTGCTGGGATTACAGGTGTGAGCCACCTCCCCCAGCCAATTTTTTTTTTTGCTTAGGAATATTTGAAAGTACTTTAGCATTATGCTTGCGTGACATTTTAATCAGTGAAATCACCAATAAACAGGAAAAATGTGAAAAAGGTAGCACTAACTATACTGTGAAATTGATACGTGTTTATAATATAAGAACTGCAACAAGAAGACAGTGTTGCTTCCTTCTTTGACCTCTGCTGAGAACTTGCACATCAGGTGACTCAAGCTTTTTATTGTTCTGTACTTGCAGAAATTTGCAAATGGTGAGAGTATTCATTTGGGTGTAACAAAAACATTTTAGTGATTAGGCAAATTCAAAAATACAGAATCTGTAAATAGTAAGAATTGACTACGTTATCACTTAATGTTTACACTTATCATAGTTATTCTTATGCTATTTGTATATACCAATATGCTCAAGACTACCAATATCAGTCATGAAACATCAACCTGCAAGAACTGCTGTGAAAATGAGCCATGAACTTTTCCAAATGATATGTAATTGTATTCATGAAAAAAGTGGTGACAATACTGTGAATTTCACAATCCCCCAAAAGAGAAACTAATAAACTAAGAGAAACAATTTACCTGACTATGAGTACGGAGACAACATATACCTGATTATGAGTGTGTATGTGTATATAGATACACACACATATGTATACTATATATATTCTTGAATGTTATATAACTTATATAAAATGAAGCATTTTAAGCATTCATATTAAGATATGAATCAATATATAAATAAAATATATTCTCCTCAATCTCTAAATAAACTAAAATTTGTACACCATCACATGTTATACCAAGCTATCAGTCTGGTTTGAACCAGAGAAGCAGAACCTCTAGAAGACAGAGAGACTGACAGATGGATTTGTTAGAAAGCTAGAGTTGTTAATACAGAATCATGACAGTTGTTGAAGCAGTCCCATAAAGCTATGATCTCTGTGTCTAATGCTGGAGTTTGAAGCATTTTATATAAGTTAGAAACTGATCTTATTGCTTATTTTATGGTTCCCAAAAGTTCTTTACATTTTTGTTTAGTGCAACACATAAAACAATTCTAAAATCAAAGGTTCACGTTGAAACTGACTCTCTTTTCAGCTCTGGGGTAATTATGAACAACTGACTTTTTCTGAATTTTAATTTCTTTATGTATAATAGAAGTGTAAGATAACATCTAAAACACTTTTAGGTATGTATCAGTGCTTAGTGTGATTACAGTAAACAATAATTTATTGTGTATTTCAAAATAACTAAAGAATGTAGATTGGAATGTTTCCAGCACAAAGAAATAATAAATTCTTGAGGTGATGGACACCACAATTACGCTGCTTTGATCATTAGACATCATACGCTTATATCAAAAATATCACAGGTACCCCATAAAATTGTTTCTTATATACCATAATAATTACAAATAACAATTTAAAAGAGTCCTCAAAATTGTCTATATACAGGTACTTTTGCATTTATCAATGTTAACGTAAGGATTCTAAATTTATAGTATTTTAATAATTTTCATATTATCATAAATCTGCATAACTTTTTTAGCTACAAAACTACTTTACCTATCTAGAAGAGGTACAAAAAAATCTAAAAATTTAAAAAGACTTCAGTATAAGACTAACAAGAAATCACAATTTTAATAACCTAATTATTATGCGTATATTGTTGAGAACATATTTTCTCAATCTGTACATACATCTAACAAACTTGTACATTTGTTTTAAAGGCATGATATATGTGGGTTTTCTGAAAGCAGTAAGAATAGAAATTAACAGTGTGGGAGAGGATCCACTATGGTTTAAGTTTATTTCGTGAAAGAATAACAACATGGTCACCACCAGTAAGGAATACAGGTGGTCTAACTACCAATTAGGGTAATAACTAGTATTCATAATAATACCAAGAAAAATATAAAATTTAATATATTAAGAGTTTAACAAAAGACAGTAAAATTAAATCCTTGGGAGGATAAGAAGTATTATGTTGTTAGGTGTGTTGTGAGAATGGAGAGCAGGGTGATCAAGAAGTGATATAATCACAGCCCTTTGTCATGTTTGGTGAACACAGGCTCTCCTGTTTCAATCCTGCCCTGTTTGTTCTTCAGATATCGCAAGGGTCTGGTGCACACCCATTCACATGACTAATGCATGCCCACCCCTTCAGTTACTGAAACGTACCTGTATCTGTTGTGGAGTAGGAAGGAGATGGCACAGACAGAAGGAGTCATTTTTATTATAAAGGAAAGATTGCATATCTACTTGGAAAATCTCATAAAATATTGAGGCCTATCCTAATTAAGGAAGAGTAAGGAGCTCCTGAGATTCAGAGCATGGAACATGAATCTGATTCTTAAGACTTTTGGTCTGTGTATTGCACTAGAGGCTCTTTCCTCAGGCATATCTGAAATAAACAAAGTGGGAGCTTACATAAACTCACTTCCTCTTATTGTCAGTCCTATAGCAGCTTGATTCTCACCTACAGAGATAGAAGTACAAGAAATATAGATGACTAATATAATGTAGTCTGATGAGGAAACTGACACTTACATGCGTACCTGATCATTCAACAAATTATAATTATCTTTCGTTATATTTAAATACACATGTGCTCCTTGATTTAAGATGGAGTTACATCCTGATAAACCCACATAAGTTGAAAACATCATAAGTCAAAAATGCATTTAATACGTTTAATCTACTGAATATGTAGCATACCCTACTTTATGCATACTCAGAACACTTAAATCAGCCTACAGTTGGGCAAAATCATCTGTCAACATAGTCCATTATAGAGCAGCAGTCCCCAACATTTTTAGCATCAGGGACAAATTGTAGAAGACAATTTTTCCATGGGCCAGTGGGGCAGTGGTGAAGTTTTTGGGATGATTCAAGCCCGTTACATTTATTGTGCTCTTTATTTCTGTTATTATTACCTTGTAATATATAATTAAATAATTGTACAACTCACCATAATGTATAATCAGTGAGAGCCCTGAGATTGTTTTCCTGCAACTAGATGGTCTCATTTGGTGGTGATGGGAGATAGTGACAGGTCGTCAGGCATTAGATTCTCACAAGGAGTGTGCAACCTAGATTCCTCACATGCGCAGTTCACAATAGGGTTCGTGCTCCTATGAAAATCTAATGCTGCAGCTGATCCCACAGGAGATAGAGCTCAGGTGGTAAAGCAAGTGGTGGGGAGCAGATGTAAATACAGATGAAGCTTCCCTGGCTCACCCACCACTCACCTCCTGCTATGCAGCCCAGTTTCTTTTTTATTTTATTTACTTATTATTTATTTATTTATGTTTGAGATGGAATCTCACACTGTCGTCCGGGCTGGAGTGCAATGGTGCAATCGCTCACTGTAACCTCCGCCTCCCAGTTCAAGCAATTCTCCTGCCTCAGCCTCCCGAGTAGCTGGGATTATAGGCGCCCACCACCATGCCCAGTTTATTTTTTTGTATTTTTAATAGAGACAGGGTTTCACTATGTTGGCCATGCCGGTCTCGAACTCCTGACCTCGTGATCTGCCCGCCTCAGCCTCCCAAAGTGCTGGGATTACAGGTGTGAGCCGTGCAGCCCAGTTTCTAACAGGCTACAGATGGAGTCTGTGGCCAGGGATTTGGGGTCCCTGTTGTAGTGTATCAGGTGTTTACCCTCAGGATCATGGTGGTTGGCTGGGAGCTGTTGTTCACTGGCTCTGCTCAGCACAGAAACAGAGTGTCCTACTGCTTTCCCCTGAATGTGTGTGGCTTTCACATGATCATGAAGTTGAAAAATAATAAGAACTATCCTGGGTTGGAGACCATCCGTATATGAATCCTATAAATGTGTGTAAAAATATAAATGATTCATCTTTGTATTTTCAGCTGATGCAATGGTTGCCCCCAATTGACATTAATGCTTACATATTGAATAGGATATGTTTTCAAAAAGTATTTTTATTGAAAAAGATGACCAAAAGTGTTTCTAAAAATTGGTTTCTATTATATATAAAACCAAAACTTGATATTTCTATAAATTGTATCCACTTATTAAAACCATTGTTCTGAGTAGCAGTCATCTGCAGAATGAACAAATTCAGAAGCCAGAAGGAATTGAATCACTGAAAATCTAGACTTTGCCTCTTCATTTTGTGCCAATAGATTTATTACCTTACCTCTATATGCTCCAATTTTCTCATTGTAATAGTAGTTACCCCACAGGTATCTTTTAAGGATAAAAGGGTTACTATGTGTAGATTAGCTACAGTGGTTACATGCATGTGGAGTGCTCACAGGTATACATATATACGCCTTATTTTTATTAATGTTATTAATTAAATACCTAAGGTTAAAAAAAGCAAAAAAAAAACATGTAGGATAGTTTGATTCTGCTTAATAACTGCAGCATGTTCTCTCCCTCTCTTACTTTTTTAGATAAACTTTTAATTCTTTGTAAGAACATGCAGAGAGATGGTCAATGATTCCTAAAAATTCAGTCTGTAATACTTTGCTTCTAATCATGTTAAATGTAGTTGTTCACTGTTTCTTAAAAATCTATTTTTAAAACATCAGAATAATAATTATGATCGGGCACTAGAACAACTACACATATAATCTATATATTTAGAGTAAAACGAGCAGTAGTGACATACTATCCAACTCTTTCAGTAGGTAAGAATTTTTTAAAAATCCACTAGGGGGTGCTAGAAGAGTAAAAATGTCTTGAACAAGGCAGGTGTTAATGATTCTTTTAACTCTTATTAATATTACACAAATCTTCAAGGTTGGTTTTAGATTGAAAACCCTGTTTTCCTTCCTTCCTTCTTCACCCAAATCAAGGATTCTTAAAAAATAATTTCTACTAACATCAAAGATTAGTCCTATTTTGTGGAAGACGTGTCTCTAGATAAAAGAAGGGCAGGTAAGTGCTATTTTGAATCAATTCATTTCTTAAGAAAGACATGCTAGGTTTTAAATATGATTTTGCCATCAAATAATTGTTTGAAGCTGTGGAACTTCTTAAATTCAGTACGTGAGAGCTCCAGAAAAAATGAGGGACTGCTAGTTAAAAATGCTTCTCTGATTGTTATTAGTCCCCTCTCCAAAAAAAAGACACAAAAAGAGTATTTCTTTTTCTGTAGTCAAGTGACGTCAAAGTTAAAACTATTTTTGAATAAAGAAATTTGAAATCCTACTTAGTGCAAATCAATATTTTATAAAGATAGAATTTGGATTTATATTGTCCAGGGAAATCTGATAGAAAATATTCACATTTTATCTTATTTTTCCTCCTATAGACTGTTACTAGGTCACTTCTCCTCTCTTCCTTGTGAAAAAGCAAACAAAATCTGTCCATTTAAACAGGAATAACTTCATACAGCTATTTGGTTAATAGATTTTATTGATTTTCATTATAATTGTATTAGTATTTGTGTATTATTATATTATAATAGCTTATGTCTTATTTCAGTATATGGAAACATGAAAATTACAGCTAATGCTACCCTTATTTTCTTCAACAAAAAATATACATGATACTATTTTACACGATACTCAAACTTTTGAAAAATGTTCTAAAGAAAAATTGTTCTAGAAGAGATAGTGGAGATTGATAGAGGTAAGATGTATACAGTAAAATCGTCAAAAAGATAATTACATTTACAAAAATATCCCTATTTATCCTTATCGCCTAAAGTTTTCACGTAGGTATATATATAAGAAGTGAAATGTATTTCTGTGTGTTGACTATAGACTGATTCTTAACGAATAACTTTCTCTTGGTAACTAACTGAATTATTTATGATGCAAATGGTTAGTTTCTAAGTTATATAACACTTAAAATATTATTTACCAAGGTGTATTATATCTTATATTATTTTGGAATTTTTCAGTAAAATTTCTGCTAACAAAAAAGCCAATATCATTCAGCAAAACCTGTTACTAATGATTTATTCACTATCTAGGTTAATATAATATCCATTGATGGCAGTAACAGTTCAGTAAATGCCTTTTTACGTTAATTTCATTGTTACAAAGTCAAAATGTACAAACTTAAAAATGTACCAATTTATCTCTTGAACTATGCACTTCTATTTCTCAGCAAATGTGTACCTTACCAATTACTTTCTTTATAGCATATAGATGCAGTTGTAACAAAGTATTTTATTTCTATCCAGACAAATGTAAAGTTTGGCATTTAAGTTTCCATGTCAACTAATCAACCTTAGGTTGTCATTGGCATTATTGAAATTCTTTATCATTTTAGATATTTCTTTTGATGTCTAAAAATAACATTCATATTAAATATGTGGAGTAAGCAATTAGTTTTTGAATAGCATCTTCTTGAGTATTATTTGTGCATATAAAATTAAAAAGTTATTACATTTACTGAACTATGTGGAGATGATCTCCAGAGAGATGATCTCAAATAATAGTAAAAAAAAAAAAAAAACTGTCTAGCTATGCTTGATATGGATAATCATGATTTTGACAGCTTTATTATAAGTTGAAATAAATACAACTGACTCTTTGTAAAATGGTTGTATATTATAATTTTTTAAGATTATAACCATTAAAATAAGTTTGCATCCTTCAATGACACAGCAATGGGTGATATGCAGAGGCAGTGATGTATGATTTGTGATGCACAATGGAAGACAACCAGGAATTTAATATGTCCTGCAGGTTGTTCAACAAGCATCTGATCTATCACACATATTTAATTCTGTGGGATTTGCCTACTATTATTATTAAGCATCTGAATATAAAATAATTTAGTTGCATAGATTTTCTTAGTACAATTACCAAAGAACATTTGGAAATATACAGGGGATCACCTTATTTATTTTTAATTTTTAATCTTGATCCATAATATTTAGTTATATGGGTGACAAAAATCTGTCAAAATACATTCTTGAAGAACAAGGAAGTAACTATCCTAAGATTACACAGTGGTGAGAACATACAAAAAAGAAACCAAAAAAACCTTATTTGACTTGTTTTCTATGTGCAACACACACTATAGTGCTATGGAGAAAAAATATGAAGTAAACATAAGCCCTTCCTTAGAGTGTCTCCCTACAGTCGGAATAACTCACAGTCTAGCATTATTCCAATGCACCTTGCCATCTTGCACTTTGTTCATGACGCATCATGAAAACATTTATTCACATTTTTTGGTTTATTTTTCACGTATTTTTTAAGTTTGCTTAGTCCTCCATTTGAAGTAGGAATTGTTATGAAATTTTTCAATAGGATTTATATGAAGACAGACTGTTCATAGTTTAAGCTTTCAGAGGAAAGTTATTGTTTTGTTTTCTTTTAGGTTTTGCCAGGTTAAACGAGGGTATTAGAGAATTCCTTTGTGTTCATTGAATTCAAATCACCAAGAGGAAGTTTTGATTACAAAACTTCTCTTAGAATAAAGCACTCCCTTTATCAGTTGTATACCTTTGCTATTAGGTCAAATTCAGTATGGAGGAAACCTAAGACTTACATAACAAATCAAACTTCTTGCTAAAGGCACAATGCAAAAGGCAAGTTTCCTAAACATCCATCCAGTTCAATGTCATCTTCATGGTGAGACCTTCCTCAAATTCTCCAAAGTGACTTACTTAATCGCTTCTTCCTCTGTATTTCCATAGTGTTTTTTCTTGTCTTTTTTTTTTTTTGAGGCGGAGTCTCGCTCTGTCGCCCGGACTGGAGTGCAGTGGCCAGATCTCAGCTCACTGCAAGCTCCGCCTCCTGGGTTTACGCCATTCTCCTGCCTCAGCCTCCCAAGTAGCTGGGACTACAGGCGCCCGCCACCTCGCCCGGCTAGTTTTTGTATTTTTAGTAGAGACGGGGTTTCACCGTGTTAGCCAGGATGGTCTCGATCTCCTGACCTTGTGATCCGCCCGTCTCGGCCTCCCAAAGTGCTGGGATTACAGGCTTGAGCCACCGCGCCCGGCCTTTTTTCTTGTCTTATCTATGATATATCCATAAAATATTATATCTATCTTATACATTTCCTCCAAGACACATGACTTTTCATGGAGATAAGTCAAACATGATGAACATTGTACCAATGACATTCTTATCTACAGATGTGTGTATATTGCAAAAGTTAGGAAGATTTTCTATTCTTCATCATCTAAAACTTAGTCCCTTAGTTTAATTGTATGTTGTTATCGCAAGTCAAGATATCCATAATAATTAAACTCTTATTCTTAGGCACAAGAAAAAGTAATGTTTAGAAAGTGTTTTCGTCCTCTTTCAGTGAAACATGAAAGAACACCCTGGGTTCATAATTTGAAAATTGTGTAGCATACAATTTTGAAAGATGAAAGGCAACATTCTTTTATTATTATTTTCTATGAATTGGATTTATGTAAATAAGTCAATTCTGTATTTAGGTTGACTTTACTCATTGTTCTTTTTAAATATTATTTTCTCATTTTATAAAAATGATTACATGTGTATACAATAAAGAGAATGGAAATATAAAATAAACATTTGAGTTAAATTTAAGCTATGGAATTGCTAGTGAATTTTATTTTTCCTTATTTATTTTGCATTTTTAAATTTCTTAATGAAACAAAGACACTTCTCAAAAGGTATATACAAACGTAAAGAAAACTTTTGGTGGAATGGAAAATGAGAAACATAATTTTTTAAAAGTTTGTAAAATTAGTATATCAGGGTCTCTGAAGACTGTGCATTTATGTGTTATTTATAAGTGTTTGTAATATTTTATTTTAGTAGCATTATCATGAGTTTCAGTGTAATTCCCTGACAGTACAAAGACAGCACAGCCCACAATAATATCTGTTTCCCAATAATGTGTTTAATATTCCTTTCAAAACAATCATATAAGTATGTAAAAAGTGAAACTGAGTTAAGATTATTTTTTCAAACAGCAAAATGACTAGCTAATATTTAAAATTCCCTATGGTATTAGCATCCTCCCCAAATCACCAAATTTCATACTTTCTAACTTCAGAGTATTGAAATATGCCTCAGTCTACAACACAGATGGTATAACGTTCTCTCCCTGCAAGCCTTTCGGATTTTTGAATTAAACTCAATCACACATGTCTTCACTTTACCTCTTAAATGTGACACTGAAAAAGGTGGAAAGCCACCCCACTCTGAGGTGGAGCTGGTCCTACTTAGAATGAATAAATCTCATTGTTTTACTCTTTTCTTTTCTTTTTCCAGTGCTCATTCTTGGTGTTTTCATTCTATTTGTACCATACACATTATTGGTTTAACAAATTTCATAAAACATTCTACCACCTGGTCTTTCAGGTCATTGGATATTAAGGTGATCTCCCCGCATCCATGAAAGGAGGGAGGGAAGGCCTTCACTTCCTATGTCCTCATGCACAATAAAATATGCTGATTGTAGGCTGCTGCTCTAAAATTAATAACAGAGATAGGTTTATTTCTTCCGACTGCTTGGTTTTCTTCAATGCAATTATAATACTTTCATGTTGGCCCTTTAGAAATACACACTGTGAAAGCAGAGATATTGTTAAATGTCACAATAACACATAATTTACAGGTTGTGATTAAAAATAATTAATTAAAAAATTAGCCAGGATTGGTGGTGGGCACCTGTTATCCCGGCTACTCGGGAGGCTGAGGCAGGAGAATTGCGTGAAGCCATGAGCGGAGGTTGAAGTGAGCCAACACAGTGCCGCTGCACTCCAGCCTGGGTGACAAAGTGAGATTCCGTCTCAAAAAAAATTATTATTATTAATAATTAGCCTCTAATCCTAGCACTGTGGGAGGCCGAGATGGGAGGGTCACCTGAGGCCAGGAGTTTGAGAACAGACTGGGAAACATGGTAAGACCCCTGTCTCCATAAAAAATAAAAGAATCAGCTGGGCATGGTAATGCCTGCCCCAAGTCCCAGGTACTTATGAGGCTGAGATGGGAGGATCTCTTGAGTCTAGGAGTTGGAGGTTACTGCGAGCTATGATTGCACCACTGTACTCCAGCCTAGATAACAGAGTGAGACCCTGTCTCTCTATATAATAATAATAATAATAATAATAATAATACATAATAATAATATGAAGTTACTGGGGAACAGGCATAGATTAGGTAGAAAAATAAATAAAATTCATTGTTTATTATAATCGTGTGATGAATTTATTATTAAAAGTACACTAAGAAAGTACTTTCCCATTGATTAATTGGAAATTAAAAATATTGTTAAAATAAATGTTGTTCAATAATCATTAGCACGTAACCTGCCATAATAAACATTTTGGAAAGAATGACTACATTACTGATTTGATATAATGACTGAAGAATTACAGTGAAAAAAAAAAACCTAGAGAACAGCAGACTTGTCTACAATCTTTTCAGATGTGCTAGTGTACATTTTAACTAAGTCTGAGATAATGCTGAGTAATTCACTATCAACATTACCACTTTAAATTAAAAGTTATAGATTGCTCCTCAAATAATTATTTTTCTAGTTTTCTATTCCCAATGAAAACTTATAGAATAAGTGAATAATTTTTTAAAAAGTATTTTTAGTCAATACTTCTCTCCCTTACCATTGTGGGGAATTGACCAGCAATTATTGCAATTGGCAAGTAATTTATGCACTAAAAAGACAAGGTGCATTATGTAGGAAAGGAATTCATGATGAAAAAATTTCAAATTTCTGCTATGCGTATGTGATGGATAAAATAGATATATGATCAAATTGAAGGACATGAGAAAAACATGTGTCAATCTACAAAGAAATTACTTTCATTTCTCCACATGTAGGCTTGAAAAATTTTGCCCCACATACTATGCTACTAGAATATTCCTCCTATGCACTTGACTTCAAAACCTAAAGGAATGCATGTGGAGAATTAGAACTACAGAGTTGGGAGGGAAATTATTCTTGCCCCTTCATTTTTTATTGATTAAAATTCTAATTTCTAACTATCTATCTAAATCATTACCTTGATTTAGTTAATTTGGCTAGCAGCTAGCAGGAAATTGAGGAAAAGACTAATTAATCATACTTAATTTCACTTATACTCTTCATTCTCTTATTTTTTAATTTTTACTCTATTTTCCAACCTCCTCTGTATCATCATCTCTCTTCCATGTTAAAGCATAAAATGCCATTAAAATAAATGAGAAACTTAATTACTGGGAAATATAAAGGAAAGTGAGAATATTGAAAATTCCCACAGAGCCCTTATATTTTTAGAGCAAATATACCACCCTGAGACTATAAAACTATATGAATCTAAGTGTATATCATTAAATAATAATGTGATATTCTTTTATTTTGATGATTTAAACTGTATCAACTCTCCTTTTTAAAAATAGCACTTTCTGAAATGACACCTACTATTACATAGAAGGCCACTAGAATCTGTGTTTATTCTAAACAAAATAAACAAATAAAAGACAGCATCTAGTATATGCACTTGGGATGTTAAAAAGTTCAGGAAGGTAGACAAGAAGAATAATTTTTTAAACTACAGGCTTTTTGAGGAATAAGGAATCTGACAATTAAGAGTAATAATAGTGATGATTCAGAAACTTTTAAGAGTTGAAGAAACATGCAACTTTTAAGATATAACCTATTAAGAATAAATTCTCTCTGAGCTAGCACTGTAGAAATCAGGTTATTGTAATATCTATGTATTTTACTTGTTTCATTTTATCTGTAAAGATATGATTTTATATTTTTGAAAGTGATAAACAGAACTTGATCAATGATAATTATTTTGTGTTTAAGTATTTTTAAATATATTTTTAAATAATTATGCTTTTCTTTGAAATAAATATATTAAAATAACTGGAAGAGCTTCATTTCTAAGTTTAATTATTGAATATTAGCTCTAGGGAAAGAAATAATGAAGTAAAAACTTAGAGTCCCTAATATAAGGCTTTAAAAAAGTTAAATAGTGAATACAAAAATACAAATATTGCAGGGAAGCTGTTCGTGTTAACATTTTACAATCTAGTGAGTGCACAATTTCAACTATAAATACCAGATTTTTTTAAAAAAAAGAGGCGACTACTCTATAGGCAGCATTCTTGTGTTTCCTGCACACATGTGTGTGAACACTACAGAACAGTGTTAGTTGAGAATTTAACATAATGTATTATTTAGCTGGCTATAATAACACAATGTACTATTAAACATTTAAAATGACGTGTTATTATTTCCATCAAAATTCACTTGCACTGTATTTGTTATTGAAAGGGAGTGGAAAGACCATTTGCAGAAAGAGGAGGAGTTGAGCAGTCCCAAGGTGGAGCTGTCTCGTGTGTTATATGACACTGGCAGATTAAAACGCTCTGATGGGGAAGGGCTTACAGGCTGAGTCAAAAGCCAAGAAGTCTCTTTATTTACGCCTACCTCCCAGCCCTTGGCAATCTGACTAATAACAAACTGAGCTAACAAGAAATACTAGAAAAGGAGGAAGGAGAACATTGCTGCAGCTTGGATCTACAAACTAAGAAAGCAAGAGTGATCAATCCCAGCTCTGTTAAACATCTTGTTTACTTACTGCATTCAGCAGCTTGCAAATGGTTAACTATATGCAAAAAAGTCAGCATAGCTGGGAAGTATGCTGTGAATTTTAATTGAGGGAAAAAGGGACAATTGCTTCAGGATGCTCTAGTATGCACTCTGCTTGAAATATTTTCAATGAATTGCTCAGTATTCTATCTTTGACCAGAGGTTTTAACTTTATGAACCTATGGGACTTGACAAAAAGTGATATTTGAGAAGAAAGTACGCAGTGGTTGGTGTTTTCTTTTTTAATAAAGGAACTGAATTACTTTGAACACCTCTTCCAGCTGTGCGTTACAGATAACGTCAGGAAGAGTCTCTGCTTTACAGGTAAGATGAATGTTTCCAGGCTTTTCTTATACTTATTTTTGCATTATAGTAAAGTGATTGAATTTGTATGTTCGCCTCCTTTAAATAAACAACTTTGCATTAAAGGATACTCAATTTCATTCTTGCTTACTGGCACAACTAACACTGTAGCAGATGCCTGTATTCTCTGAGCAGCAGACATTTAGTCTAACAGCTGGCTGTAGAGAAGAACAAATATAATATTCCACTATTTCTTTTACAACATGCAGTTTGTTGTTAGAAACTAAATATGTATGCTTTCTGAAGGATCGCTTCCAAATGTGAATGTTGAATTGCAAATATAAGCAGAATATTGAATAATTCTTTGCACTTTGTATGCTACTTATATTATTTTCTGACTTGAAAATATGTATTCTCAGAAAATATGTCAATGAGTATCTTCTGACCTCTTTACCACTGTATCGGTTATTGTCAGTAGAGAACCACTTTTCACATTTGTGTGTGTTTCTGAAGAGATTAGAAACTGTTTCCTAGCACATTTTGAAGAGCACAAAATTAATATAGGATTTAAAAAATAACAAGAGTTTATCACTGAAGAATTATTTGCTATTTTCTCTGATGCTATACCTGGTGAAATAAATCTTATTATCTCTTGGTAATTTATGAATAAGTACTTTTAGTGTTTGTGGAAGCTAATCCACAAGTTGAAGACTCCAATTACATGCTGCTTGTTTATAACCTCAGCTCACAAAGCTGTTTAAAATCAAACTATTTCCCTAGAGAAAAATGAAGTCTTCTAACTTTCTCTTCACATAGAAACACAGTATGTTGTTTTGTTTCTTTAGTTGTCTTTTGCCTTTCAGGAACTTTGTACTATATGTGTTTTCAATAAAACACTATGTTTTCAGGAAATGAAAGTTTACTTTCAGGATGGTTGATTGGGTTCTGGTATGTTTTACCTGATTGTGAATTTTAATTTGATTCAGTTACTGTTCACATTTTGAACAACAAAAATGAAAACTGATTACTGTTTTGAAAAGTTGAATAGTCATAAGATGTGGTGTTTATATTAAAATTTAGTTTATATAAATTTAAAGTATAATATTTAAATGAAGGAAATAAAATTAGATATCATTAGAGCTGTAAATGTTTACCTTGCATAACTGTCATTTAAAGGACAAAACCTTTTTAAGAATTGCTGTTTCAGATGCATTTGTTACATGTTTCAGGATTGGAATACATGACGTTATTCTGAACCATCCTTTTTTTCTTTTACCAAATTTGAAACACCATCAAAAAGTTTAATATGATACAGTTTGTTTCAGACTTCATTGTTCGTGACTTTAAGTCTTATAATCAAGGAGACCAGCTGCTTAATTATGTGATGACATTAGATGCCCTAAAGACTGTTTCAAAACCTCATTAGGAAGTCATTTGCTAGAAGTTTAGATGAAGCATTGTTTATTCTTCTACAACAGCCTGAAACGTGTGTTAAAGATTAATCATTCTTCTTTTGTTTTTATTATTTCAACCTCATCTATAACATAATTAAAAAGCAGTAAGAAATATGCTGCTTCTAGAAATTCAATATTAAATATAAGGATTTAAGTGAAATTTTAATGGTCACTCTTAAGTGTATATATCTGATACTATTACGCTTATACAAACTGCCCTAGATTGAACAATTAAAAGAGTTCTTATTGTACTATACTTTATTACCTGATCAAAGACACATTTTCCTCAGCGTTTTCAAAATAAACAATAAAATTAGTGTGTGTAAATATATATATATATACACACACACACATATATATACTATATATGTAATTTTAAGCCAAAACCAAAGCAAGTCAAAACACAGACACAGTTATTAGATATTATTGTGTGACACACAGTTCAACAATATAAAGAAAGACAAGGCATGCTACATGCGGACATGTATATACACATACACATATGCACACATACACTCTTTTTATCATTTTTTACATTCCCTACAGTTCTCTATGCTTATGGCTAGCAACTACATATTTGTATTTGTCTTATACGATAATCCTCCAGCCTTAAATTTATGTACCTTAAGGTTAAAAAAAAAAAAGTTTTCAAATATGTAACTCTGCATCATAGCAAAGTATCAATGCTCTAAGGCAGCACCTCTCTCATCTGTTAAAATGCAGGTTATTCATCAGATGTGAACATAAATTATGGTACAATATTTTAAATTCCCCTTGACCTAAATTTTATATTTTGACCACAATGCAAGTTAAAAGTCAGCCAGACTTGCCTGTCTGAGTATTAGGAAGAAAAAAAAAAGAAAAAACGATGTAAATGCAGCAAGGTACCCATATTTTCATGGTAGTCAGCCATTTGCTTTTTGGAGAAAGACCTATTATTTTGAAACTGTCAGCTTCATCTCCTCCCCAGTTCTGCCCACTAAAGTCCCTTGCTATTGCGTTTTATTTTACAGAATCGGATTTCATCACATAACAACATGAAGCTGTGGATTCATCTCTTTTATTCATCTCTCCTTGCCTGTGTATCTTTACAGTCCCAAACTCCAGTGTTCTCAGCCAGAAGCTCTTGTGATTCTCTTTGCAATTGTGAGGAAAAAGATGGCACAATGCTAATAAATTGTGAAGAAAAAGGTATCAAGACGGTATCTGAAATAAGTGTGCCACCATCACGACCTTTCCAACTAAGCTTATTAAATAATGGCTTGACAATGCTTCACACAAATGACTTTTCTGGGCTTACCAATGCTATTTCAATACACCTTGGATTTAACAATATTGCAGATATTGAAATAGGTGCATTTAATGGCCTTGGCCTCCTTAAGCAACTTCATATTAATCACAATTCTTTAGAAATTCTTAAAGAGGATACTTTCCATGGACTGGAAAACCTGGAATTCCTGCAAGCCGATAACAATTTTATCACAGTGATTGAACCAAGTGCCTTTAGCAAGCTCAACAGACTCAAAGTGTTAATTTTAAATGACAATGCTATTGAGAGTCTTCCTCCCAACATCTTCCGATTTGTTCCTTTAACCCATCTAGATCTTCGTGGAAATCAGTTACAAACTTTGCCTTATGTTGGTTTTCTCGAACACATTGGCCGAATATTGGATCTTCAGTTGGAGGACAATAAATGGGCCTGCAATTGTGACTTACTGCAGTTAAAAACTTGGTTGGAGAACATGCCTCCGCAGTCTATAATTGGTGATGTTGTCTGCAATAGCCCTCCATTTTTTAAAGGAAGTATACTCAGTAGACTGAAGAAGGAATCTATTTGCCCTACTCCACCAGTGTATGAAGAACATGAGGATCCTTCAGGATCATTACATTTGGCAGCAACATCTTCAATAAATGATAGTCGCATGTCAACTAAGACCACATCCATTCTAAAACCACCCACCAAAGCACCACGTTTGATACCTTATATTACAAAGCCATCCACTCAACTTCCAGGACCTTACTGCCCTATTCCTTGTAACTGCAAAATCCTATCCCCATCAGGACTTCTAATACATTGTCAGGAGCGCAACATTGAAAGCTTATCAGATCTGAGACCTCCTCCACAAAATCCTAGAAAGCTCATTCTAGCGGGAAATATTATTCATAGTTTAATGAAGTCTGATCTAGTGGAATATTTCACTTTGGAAATGCTTCACTTGGGAAACAATCGTATTGAAGTTCTTGAAGAAGGATCATTTATGAACCTAACGAGATTACAAAAGCTCTATCTAAATGGTAACCATCTGACCAAATTAAGTAAAGGCATGTTCCTTGGCCTCCACAATCTTGAATACTTATATCTTGAATACAATGCCATTAAGGAAATACTGCCAGGAACATTTAATCCAATGCCTAAACTTAAAGTCCTCTACTTAAATAACAACCTCCTCCAAGTTTTGCCACCACATATTTTTTCAGGGGTTCCTCTAACTAAGGTAAATCTTAAAACAAACCAGTTTACCCATCTACCTGTAAGTAATATTTTGGATGATCTTGATTTACTAACCCAGATTGACCTTGAGGATAACCCCTGGGACTGCTCCTGTGACCTGGTTGGACTGCAACAATGGATACAGAAGTTAAGCAAGAACACAGTGACAGATGACATCCTCTGCACTTCTCCTGGGCATCTTGACAAAAAGGAATTAAAAGCCCTAAATAGTGAACTTCTCTGTCCAGGTTTAGTAAATAACCCATCCATGCCAACACAGACTGGTTACATTATTGTAACCACTCCTACAACAACAACGAATACGGCCGATACTATTTTACGATCTCTTACAGACGCTGTGCCACTGTCTGTTCTAATATTGGGACTTCTGATTGTGTTCATCACTATTGTGTTCTGTGCTGCAGGGATAGTGGTTCTCGTTCTTCACCGCAGGAGAAGATACAAAAAGAAACAAGTAGATGAGCAAATGAGGGACAACAGTCCTGTGCATCTTCAGTACAGCATGTATGGCCATAAAACCACTCATCACACTACTGAAAGACCCTCTGCCTCTCTCTATGAACAGCACATGGTGAGCCCCATGGTTCATGTCTATAGAAGTCCCTCCTTTGGTCCAAAGCACTTGGAAGAGGAAGAAGAGAGGAATGAGAAAGAAGGAAGTGATGCAAAACATCTCCAAAGAAGTCTTTTGGAACGGGAAAATCATTCACCACTCACAGGATCCAATATGAAATACAAAACCATGAACCAATCAACAGAATTTTTATCCTTCCAAGATGCCAGTTCATTGTATAGAAACATTTTAGAAAAAGAAAGGGAACTTCAGCAACTGGGAATCACAGAATACCTAAGGAAAAACATTGCTCAGCTCCAGCCTGATATGGAGGCACATTATCCAGGAGCCCATGAAGAACTGAAATTAATGGAAACATTAATGTACTCATGTCCAAGGAAGGTATTAGTGGAACAGACGAAAAATGAGTATTTTGAACTCAAAGCTAATTTACATGCTGAACCTGACTATTTAGAAGTCCTGGAGCAGCAAACATAGATGGAGAGTTTGAGGGCTTTCACAGAAATGCTGTGATTCTGTTTTAAGTCCATACCTTGTAAATAAGTGCCTTACATGAGTGTGTCATCAATCAGAACTTAAGCACAGTAGTAAACTATGGGGAAAAAAAAGGAAGAAAAATAAACTCAGGGATCATTGGGAGAAGCCATGGCATTATCTTCAGGCAATTTAGTCTGTCCCAAATAAAATAAATCCTTGCATGTAAATCATTCAAGGGTTATAGTAATATTTCTCCATATACTGAAAAGTGTCTCATAGGAGTCCTCTTGCACATCTAAAAAGGTTGAACATTTAAGTATCCCGAATTTTCTTGAATTGCTTTCCCTATAGATTAATTACAATTGGATTTCATCATTTAAAAACCATACCTGTATATGTAGTTATAATACGTAAGGAATACATTGTTTATAACCAGTATGTACTTCAAAAATGTATATTGTCAAACATACCTAACTTTCTTGGAATAAATGCAAAAGAAACTGGAACATGACAATTATAAATTACAAACAGTGAAGAAAAAATATAAAGGTTGTAATTACATAGATCATGGATGGCTCAAAACTTTGAGCATTTGAGCTTAAACAAATGCCACTCTCATGCATTCTAAGTTTAAAAAGTTAAAATGATTAATAGTTCAGGTGGAATAAATAAACATATTTTGGGGGGTTTTCTACACATTTTGTGTAGATAATTTTAATGTCAGTGCTGCTGTGAACTAAAGTATGTCATTTATGTTCAAAGTTTAATTCTTCTTCTAGGGATATTTTAAAAATGCTACTGAGATTCTGCTGTAAATATGACTAGAGAATCTATTGGGTTTGCTTTATTTCATAGGCTTAATTCTTTGTAAATTTGAATGACCATGATAGAAATACATTTCTTGTGGCAAGTAATTCACAGTTGTAAAGTAAATAGGAAAAATTATTTTATTTTTATTGATGTATATTGATAGATGCCATAAATCAGTAGCAAAAGGCACTTCTAAAGGTAAGTGGTTTAAGTTGCCTCAAGAGAGGGACAATGTAGCTTTATTTTACAAGAAGGTATAGTTAGATTTCTATGAAATATTTATTCTGTACAGTTTTATATATTTTTGGTTCACAAAAGTAATTATTCTTGGGTGCCTTTCAAGAAAATTAAAAATACTACTCACTACAATAAAACTAAAATGAAAACTCTATTTTTTAAATGTGCGTTCTTAAATTAGCTTTACTTGTCATGCTTTACTTGTCATGCAATCCGTTAGGATTAACATACATACACACAAACATACTGACATATACACACTATGGGAGGTTTCTATTTGTTGTTTACACAAGAAGTACCTTGTTCATGGTATGAAACAGGCTATTTAATTTTTGGTATGATTAACAGGAAGCTAAATTTAAAATATGTCTAGCAGTTTTCCCTTTCAAGAAAATCATTTTCTGATGCAATCCAAAAGGAAATGTTTTATTTCTATCCTTTCTAATTATAGAATCAGTGAATCAATCATACCTGCACGCTTTCACAAGACAAAGTGAAATTAATCAAGGTAATCTGGGAATGTTTTCTGAACACCACACAAACTCATGCACTGGGCTATGAAGCAACACATTTTCCATAAGGAAGTACTCCCTTCAATTTACTCAACAATATTTCAGTGATTCCTAAATGGTCTATTAAATATTTTGGCTTTTAATATCCAACTTTGCTCTAAAGGCAGAATATACATTATTTATTTTACTTTTAATGAGAAACCTTCTGGTTGATAAAAACAATATGGGCTGTGCTGCATGGTATGAAGACTAATTATGAGTAATGTAAAATCATATCATGAGCTTTTTTCTTTAAATTATTGTATATATTAATGGAAATCAATCAAGAGTTATGTATTAAAAGGTTTACTGAAAACCAAATTTCTTCATTAGCTTCCAAAGTTTGGAAGCACGAAGGTGGAAATTCTTTAAGTAATAATTTCTAAGAGAAAATGTGTGTGCATATGAAATGCTTGATATTTATCTACTAAAAAATATTCCGCATGGTAAATAGTAAAATCTCCAAAATATTATTTTAAAAATTACATTCTCAAGAGAAGAACAAATAAAGGCCAGAATTCATGTTATTGCACTTCTTTTACTCAGTCGAGTATCTGCCAATATTTTCTAATTCTAATCAGGTACATAGAGGTATTAGGAAGACTTAAGATATTTCCATGCCTGGAGGACCCTTGGAATGGATCCATGAATGCAGACAGAGACATGCCCTCAAAAACATTCTTTTCTTAGGGATGGGGGAAATGTTTCTTTAATCTTTATTTGTCGTTAATTGCCTAAAGTAATAATGTTCACTCTTTAACTTATAATGAAGAGGAACAAAGTTGTTTAAGAAGCCATATCCCCAAAACCAAAGTACAATCCTTATTCTGGATATAACTTAAAACTGACATCGAAATTACAATTGTTTCCAAAAGCAAGAGATGTTAACGGTTTAAATGTTTCATTCACAACCCGTTGTGGAATTTGTTTTCCTACTGGTTGTTGAGAGTTGAGAAAGATAATAATGGTCTCTAATTCTTTGTGATCTGTGAGACTTTCTCAGAAACTTGATTATTTGACCTGAATTTCCAATTTCTTCTCCTTCCCACTAAAGAACAACTTTTATTATACTCCTTGTCTGATTGTTTACTTAAGCAACCAATTTGGTCTCTTTCAGCAGCTAATTAACAGATTCAGAATTCCAATTCCTCTTTCAGTATCCTCAGCATTATTCACCTGAACCTGGCCTTTAAAAAAAAATATGTATATGTATATATATATATAGAGAGAGAGACTTTTAATTATCTTAGCTTTGTTTCTTGATTTAAACAGAAGTTACACTTTGGCCATTTCACATCAATGCAATTTATGATTCATGTCCAAAAAATGAAATTTTGTTATATAGTGGTAGTAATGTACAATCATGCTAGATAAATCTTTTTAATTTAAGTCAATTTATTTGATATTGGTTGTATGAATACTTATTTAACAAATCTTTTTTTACTAAATTACATGAAATTACTTACTGTATATTTATAAAAGTGTTCTTCCAATATCTTTCATTTATCTCTATCAATGGGATGGAAATTTTCCTCTCTATAAGAAAGAATTATATCAGTGATGTTACCCTCTTTGAAAGAATCTCTTATATTACGGAGGAGAGAAAGCTCCTCCTTGCTGCTATAATATTAAATAAACTGCAGCACCATCTAAGCTGCCTTAAGCTGCCTGAATGCCTTTGCTCAATTAATTAAAAAGGCTTAATCCTTGATTCAGGATTAAAGAATGTGACACAAGCATCCCTTTGTCATTAAATTGCCACTTTTAAAACTAATGGCTTATTCTCTCCTGTATGCCCTTCCATATATTATATGTATATGTATGTACAAATACACACACACATATACACACATACAAACACAGGTGAGAGAGACAGAGAGAGACCTAATGAAGATGTAGTAGGTCATCTCAATATATCTGTAATTTATTTTGCATTTTTCATTATTTTATGATAGCTAATAGGTATGTAATCAACAGCACTTTTTAAAAAGAGGAATCCTACCAACTTGAATAATTGTTTTGCCATAAATTGTTTATTTTTTAATAAAAATAAACACAAATATCCAAAGACAGATCACCAAAGTTCCCCATATATGAGTTTCTGCAAGATTATTTTAGGAGATTGTTTTCTACATAAAAAGAAAATCGCCCATGTGTATACAAATGATAACTATTTGGGAAGGGAAGGCTGAATCTCCTGGCAGTTAAGAAATGGTTTTACAGTGAATTTGAGGATTCTTCTCTATTTCTTTTCCCTGTAGAGCACTTCTATGAAGAAGATGGGGTATCATAAAAGGACAAGCTTTTATTGTAAAATAAGATACAATTAAAAGACTTACTCAGGAGGAGTGGTCTTATATCTGGCAGCCACATGAAGAATGATCTCATTGATACTTATATTATTTAACAATCAATTTTTTTTGGAAGCAACATTATTTGTCTTACAACTAGCTTTTTTAAAAGGCAAATTTTATTTATTATACTTGCATTCATTCTTATGTATAGGTAACGTAAAGAAGATTGCCAGATGTAAAATCCTCTTCTAGCTGTTTTGAAAGCAAAATCAAACAGACAAATACTCTTCTGTTAGTAAATATCTTTCAGCAGATTAGTGAATGAAGAAAGGAAACAATGCAAAACAACAAATTACACACACAGGTTCATGTATTTCCAATTTAAATTATTTAAAATTGTACACTTTCTAAAGAGAGTACTTTTGTTTTAGAATTTTGAAACATGAACAGCATGAAGACCTGACCTTCCACAATTATTTACCTCTTCACATCTCTTAAGTTCTACCAGTGAGAAAATGGATTATATAAGGAGTAAGGCATTTTGAATTGCTTGTCTTGTAGAAAATCTCTGGGCATTGACATGGCATTTCGTTGTATTTGGTTTTATAGAAGTCTTCAAGAGACACTACACACAAAAATAATCATTCTTGCCAAAATGAACTTGATTTATTTTCAACTCACATTGTTATCAGTGATGAAATCACCATTACTGAATGTATGTTAAGTGTATTTTCATCCATTTCAGTGATGTTGTAAGTAATCAAAAGACTTATAAGCCCCGTTATTGTCTTTGCATAATAACTACTGCCATATATTAATACAGCAATACATAATAGAAGAAAGTTAACACTAGGGTTCAAAGGAGTTCTGATCCTCAAAAATCAGATCAGTTTAAATGCTACATATGGCTTCATCCATGAAGCGTTCCATGGACACACTTGGGGCCTGTTCCTAGCATTCTGAAGTACTTTGGATTAATGAATATATATTTGAAGCAAACAATGCACTGTAATACAGCAAACACAATTCCTAGATATAAACACATCATAAACTTTATCTATTCTAACTTTCTCATTTAGAAAATGAAGGAGTTAAGGGGTTTGCCTAGCACTATATAAGTAGTAAGAGTAACAAGACCGGAATTGGAGCTCTGTTTGATTGCTGCTGTTAATTTATATTGTTTTGTTTTATTCTCAGGGCAGTTGTCCTCATCAGACTCTTGTTGTAACCATACATATTTACAGGCCATGTGAAATCACAGAATATTTTACGTTGAGGTATATGATCCATTTTGATTTACTTTTTGTGAAAGTTGTAAAGTCTGTATCTAGATCATTTATTTGCACATAAATGCCCAGTTGTTCCATCACTGTTTCTTGAAAAGACCATATATGAAAGATTTTTTAAACTACCTACAATTTAAAAATAATTTCTTCATTTACAATATATTTCATTTTAGCCTTTACATTTAATACTTGATGTCCATTAATGCTACACATTACCACATGTTTGAGGGACCATAACCTATAAGGTAGAATTTTGCCTAATGATAAAGATTAATATCATTGGGCCTGAATTATTTGTAAGACTGTGGAGTATGAATGTAAAACAATGAGCCTAGTAGGAGCCTTCTTAGCTGTGGTCTTTTTTCAAGGCCTGTATTATATACTAGTTTCCATTAATGATATTTATAGAAAGCTAAAACTTAGTGTTTGCCTACCAAGCACCTATACCCAGTAGTAGATGGTTTGCATATAGTTTCATCCTGATATAAAAGCTGCAGATAATACTGCTATTCCCAGTAAAGACAATGAGGCTCAGAAATTTAAACTGCCCAGAATCACACACATAGTAGTGGACAAGCTCAGATTTCCTGACTTGGAAAATTCTTGCTTCTATTGGCTTATCAGTCTTCATGTCACAATGATTTTAGGAAAGTGTTTAAAACTTGGATATTACTTATTGGATCGAAGCAAATACCATGTTCTGATTTTCAAACATTGGACACTTACCTCACAGTTATTATATTGTTTTAATTTTGGATATGTTTATTTTAGCTTCTAATTATGTATTAAACCTATCATCACTATAAAAAGTAACCTTTGATATTTTGCATGTCTGAATTATCCATGTTTATTTAGATTTTATTTAATTTGAAATAAATATTTAGTGAGAAACTTTTGCATTTTAAACACCAGTGAGGTGCTTTAATATTGACTCTTTATCCAAATACAGACTTGAAACATCATATCAACAATAGTTATGAAAACAAAGTAAGGAATAAATTTGACTAATTTTGCATTAATCAATTTAAATAATTGAAAATTAACAATATAATGTTTGCTTCATAAAGTTTGCTTTAATTTACAACATATAATTCCTAACACTTTGAACTTTTTTTTTTTGGAGATGGAATCTCACTCTGTTGCCCAGGCTAGAGTGCAGTGGTGCAATCTCGGCTCACTGCAACCTCCGCCTCTCGAGTTCAAGCGATTCTCCTGCCTCAGTCTCCTGGGTAGCTGGGATTACACGTGCGCACCACCACACCTGGCTAATTTTTGTGGTTTTAGTAGAGATGAGGTTTCACCATGTTGGTCAGGCTGGTCTCGAACTCCCAACCTCAAGATCCGCCAGCCTTGGCATCCCAAAGTACTGGGATTACGGGCATGAGCCACCATGCCCGGCCAATGCTTTGGACTTTTAACTCAACTGCCTGTTCTCTTTTGATACAGACACATCTGTAAAGCCTACTCTAGGCAATGCTCATATACTTTCATTAAGAAAGGGGTCATATTTTCTCAGCGTGCCCTAACATTACACTGTACAAATACTCACAGCTCTACTCTGTCTTTGTTACTGTGTACTGACAGCCAATGGCATGCATAATACACTTGCTGGTCACAAGGGTATGCAGGCTCCACCTTTCTATTGCTCTGCCACACAATAGGAAAGTAGATGCTGCCACTCATGTAAGCTGAAATCTTTCACTCGCTGTCTGCCTTTGAAGTGGTAGGAATGCTAAAACTTATCTACCTATTTGTCCATGGCAGACTCAGCAATCCTCATGGAAATTTTTCTAAGTGGCGTTAAAACAAAGGAAAATGAAGTAGGAAGAATTTGTAGAGATCAACTTGTAAGAAGTTATAATTAGAGAATGCTAAGCTGGCAGTTAAGAGGAGATACAGATGGTCTTTTGGTTCTTGCTACCTTGCATTCACGGCCCTTTTGCTTTCTTGGTGTTTATTTCCCCCTGGGCATCATGTTAACCTTCTACAGCCAACACTGCCCAGAGCACCACAAGAAATCAACCTCTTTCCCTTGGGCCATGCACTTACTCTTTTATTCTCTTAAGTGAATCACTCTTTCTCTTAGCCTTGTTGTGGTCCTCTCCAAACAAACAAACAAAACATAATAACACAAAACAAAAGTTGGTTTTATCTTGGTTTCAGTCACACCAAGCTGAATGTTTTAGAACAAAGTTGTCCAACCTGTGGCCCGCGGCCACATGAGTCTCAAGATGGCTTTGAATGTGGTCCAACACAAATTTGTAAACTTTCTTAAAACACTGAGATTTTTTTTTGCAATTCTTTTTTTTTTTTTTTTTTTAGCTCATCAGCTATTGTTAGTGTTAGTGTGTTTTATGTGTGGCCCAAGACAATTCTTCCAATGTGGCACAGGGAAGCTAAAAGATGGGACACCTCTGTTTTAGAAGATCTAGCAGTTGAAGAATTGAAAATTAAAAGCTTCAATAGGTAGCATTTCAGATAAAGTAATAAAGAAGCCATTTCCAGAATATAAAGAAAATATGTAGGCAAGAGTCAGCCAGAGGCTGTTTATACTCATATCTTAAACTCAATCTCCAAATCTTACTTGACATAATTCTACAAGAGATAAGTTTGATAAGAATAATTCAGTTAGGAAACATGTGCCTAGTAGAGCCAGCCTTGGATCATTGGATCATCACATTTTGAAAGCTTTCTGAATCCTGTCTTTGTACTTTAGGGTTTCACTAATTTTCAACCAATGTACTATTTCTCGCTTGCATCAACAGACTGAAAAGTTACCTTATTTAAGATGTATCTGGATCACTGATGATTCATCAGTCTAGTAACTATATTTCTAAATTGTAAGGTAATCATAAAATAATATCTTTAAGTGAATGAGTACTCTAAGAACATCAAGTCTAGTGTCAATTTAAGTCAACTATTTCTCCCTACAAAACTATTTTATGTGATACTGGGATTATATGGACAGAACATTAGCTTCAGAGGCAGGAGGTAACTGAGAGGAAATAAATCCATAGTGTGACCTTATCAATGTGTTCATCCATATTGTAACCTTATCAGCTTATTAAATCCATATGTCTTTTTTTCATAAAGGAAATAATAACATATTTGTAGAGTTGATTTTATAGTATATTATCATATATAAAATAATCTCTACTTGTGCATTTTTAGGAATGTTTAGAAATAGTTGTGCTACTGTGAAAGAGAAGAGAAATAAATTTAGTAGTTAAATTCTCTGAATTTTATTTAGGATGCTGTTGGTAAAATGATAATAATAATAATATGTTAATGATATTAAAGACTCACCAAGGCACTCTATGTGAAATAATTTTATAAATAACTCAGCAAAATTTAACTTCTATTAAGGACTCACTAGACCTAATTGTTAGAAAGTTCTATTCCACTTTCAACTCCAACATTCCTTCCTAACATAATTTACTCTTAATATAATTTAACTTTTCTTTTTTTTTTTAAGAAAGGGCCTCACTGTGACCCAAGCTGGAGAGCAGTGGCTCGAACATCGTTCACTGCAGCCTTAAACTCATAGGCTCATGCAATACTGCTACCTCATTTTCCCAAAGTCCTGTAATTACATAATTATTTATCTTCTTTATGATAGCTCCTCATATATCTTAAGGAAGATCATTTTGTCTGTTTTTATTTCCTCTCATGGTAACTTTTACCTAGTAAAAATGCCAGTTTTTTTTTTTTTTTATGCATGGTGAATCAGAAAAGAGATTTGCTTCAGCTTAACTGAGTCATTTCCATCCCCCAAACATATAGAGGAATATAAACAATATGGAACAAATGAAAATGTATTTTATTAACAGACATTTTACTTCCACATCCATAAGGAGGTAGTGTCTTTGCAGATGCAATTAGTCGAGTTTATACTGAATTATAGAAGTTCCTAAATCCATTGATTTATTTTCTTACAAGAAGACCTACAAAGACATGCAGGGAAAATACCATGTGACTATGAAAGGCAGAAATTGGAGTGACAGATTACAAGCCAAGAAGCTTCAAGCATTACCAGAAGACACCAGAAGCTGAAAGAGGCAAGGAAAAATATTTTTCTAGAACCTTCAGAGAGAGCATGGTCCTGCTGACTAAGAAGTGGGGTGCTGGGGTAACAAAGAGCAAAAATCATGGTAAGTCACAGATAGCTGCTGGAAGGATTTTGAAGCATATGATAGATAAAACATCTTTGAAGTGATTGTTGGTAGAAATATGGATGTTACATGTGATTTTGATGAGGACTTAGTAGGAAGTGAAGAGGATGGTAGAGAACGTTTCTATTAGGTTGGTGCAAAGGTGATCACGGTTTTTGCCATTAAAAGTAACATCATCTAAGGTAATACACATGTCATCATATACAGAATGTTGCTAGATATAGGAATGTTAGTTAATTCTGGTAAAGTCACGGACTTGAAGAATCATGTCAGTGAAAACATTTCTAGGTATTTATTACAGCAGAACTGCACCGCTTAATAGCAAAATCTATATTAATTTACTGGTAGTTTTGGAGGAAAGTGCTGCAAGCTGGGTGACTTATCACAAAAGTAATTCCTTCTTTCACACACCTGGAGGCTAGAAGTTGGAAACCAAGGTGTTAGCAGGGTCATGTTCCCTCTGAAGATTTTAGGAAATAATGCTTCCTTGCTTCTTCTAGCTTCTACCACTTTTTGTCAATTCTTAGTTCCCTGGGTTTTAGCTGCATCACCCCAATTCCTGCCTTTAGGTTTTCTAAAATATTTGAAACAGAGAAATTCATAACAAATCACGTAGTTGATTAATTAACCAGTACTTTTTAATGTATCTACTAAGATTAGCTTGGAGGTCCACAATATATTAGTCCTATTCTCTCACAAGATGTTTAAATATGGAAATATTTAACAGTAGTGTTAGTATAGGACAGTATGTGACCAAAAGCTAAGTGTTGTTTTCAAAAAATAAACAAAAATTGAATATGAGTACAGCCAAATGAATAGAGTTTGGAATATTCAGGGGAGTCTTTGTGATAAACCTCAGAAAGGATGTTAATAATTACCAATTGGGGGATATGAAAGAAATGAAGTTCTATAAAGACCCTCAGTAAATGAGTACTATATATACGAATAGGCAGGTGACATGAATAAAATAATTGAGGACTTTATAACTGATGCCTTCACCCCATAGACAAATAATATGTACTTCATTAAATGTCTGAATGTATCAAAACCTTAGACATTTCAGAAACAAAAAATAAAGTACCATAAGGCATATTCATTTCAATAACAAGAATAAAGTATTACCTTTCCACGTCATTAAAACTGTTCCATAACTGCTTTACAGTTTCATTTTTTCCTAATATATTTCAAAGCATCAGTTTCAAAGATCTTGCCTGTAAAATCACCTTCCTATTGTAGACTGAGTTTTAAATATTCACGTTTTAATACAGAAAACATAAAGCAGCTGAATGTAGAGAATGAAAAAGAATCTTGCAGAAGGTAAAATTTTCCTTCTAATTTCTTTGAAGCAGAAAAGATAACCATTGGATACTGGGGTTAACACTCGGGTAATGAAATCATAGGTACAACAAACCCCTGTGACACGTTTGCCTCTATAACAAACCTTCACATGTACACTCAGACCTAAATAAAAATTTTTAAAAATAGAATACTGAAGGATCATCGAAGGGGCTAGTTTTGAATTTTCAAATGATATTTAAAAAGCTGGCCAGGCGCAGTGACTCACGCCTGTAATCCCAGCACATTGGGAGGCCAAGGCGGGTGGATCACGAGGTCAGAAGATTGAGACCATCCTGGCTAACACGGTGAAACCCCGTCTCTACTAAAAATACAAAAAAATAGCCTGGCGTGGTGGCAGGTGCCTGTTGTCCCAGCTACTAGGGAAGCTGAGGCAAGAGAATGACGTGAACCCAGGAGGTGGAGCTTGCAGTGAGCTGAGATGGCTCCACTGCACTCCAGCCTGGACGACAGAGCGAGACTATATCTCAGAAAAAAAAAAAAGCTATTACATTTCTTAGTATAATATCTGATTTTGTTAGTACATAACACTTTTAAAATAACACAATCTTCATTTAAATAAAATCACTCTGCATCAACTGAGTTTAGCGTCAATAAAACTTTTCTTTGTGAAGCATATAGTTTTTATATATTAAGATGGGAAAGCACAATGTAAGTACGAAGTCTAGGGAGAAAATTGAAATAAAATATATTATTATTATTATTATTTTTCTATCTAAAAGAAAACAGAAATATAATGTCTGAATTTATCACCTGATTTTAAATTACTGTATATGCTTTTGTTAAATAAAATATGCATCTCTTTAATGTCAGCGGGGTTCATACTGCAAATACATTTCTTTATAATGCATCTCCTTTTTGTATATATTCAGTTGGAACCCAGAAAACAATTCACAAAATTTTCAAGCAATATGAGAAATATATGAGAAGAATATGAGAGTAATATGAGAAAAATGATCACTCTTCAGGAATGCTGCACTTAGTATGTTAGGAATGTGTTTGCTCCCTAATAAAAAGGTTACCTACACTAAAGGTGTCAAAAGATGCTGTTGCTGCATATAATAATGGAAAAAAAAAACACCTGAAAATAACTGATTTCTAAATCAAAGAAAATTATTTTCTCCCTAGATCGGTTATTGAGTTATACAATTACGGAATACACAATTTATCAAAACAAAAAATGTAATAAATTGTCATACTAGGATTTGATAAAATGTCAGTCTCAGCACTTCTAGGGACAGCCTATTAAAAATGAAGTATCTGTCAATAGTGCTCATACATATATGTGTTAATGTATAATGCCATGTAAAATAATCTCAAAATAAAGTTTCAAAATTATATTTATGCAGTTCATAGGTCTCAAAACACATGACTATTGATGCCAAGAAGATTCAGGATGAGGTAATGTCCAAATCCATATTTTACCATATATCCGGATGTGGTCAGACTTCAGTTTTACTACAGGGTCATAGTTCAACAAACAATTTCCTGTTGCCTTTGTTAAAATTAATACTGCCTCTTCTGTATTCCTAATACCCTTCTTTGCAAAGTTCCAGATTAAAGGAACATAGCATATTTGAATTTCTTAGCTGAATTTTCCCCTCTGCAATACATTTTTTTCTTTCCTCTAGAGAAAGAGAATTCTAACAGAAAATAATCACAAATGACCTTGACCTTTCAAGTGAAAGATCAAAATTAACTTCCCTGATAATCAGTCTTTTAACTTTGGAATTTAGTAAAATAACACAGTGACATATAATTATGTAATTAGTAGTAAATTCAAAGGAAGCAAGTATAGATCTGGGGCTAGTGTTTCATCACAAAGTATTCAGTCTTTCAAAGCATTTTTTTTTTCCTTACCCATCTCTCTAGTGCATGAGTCACATATACTCACAGCAAAAAAAAAAAAAAAAAGTCAAAAGAGTAAAATACAAAGTACATAGGACTCAAACTTTTGTGACTCAATAATAAGAAAGAAATTACTAACTGATTGTGTAAGATAGGTAAAGTCTTATTTGTAGACTTCATTTGGAGAACAATTATTTGCTAGAAAAATTTAGGAATATAGTGTAGTGTCTTACCTGGGAAATGCAATATTATGTAATTCTCAGAGGTTACAGCTTCTTGTGGATACTTACTCCTCATTCATTTCAATTATGATAATCAGAGATGGGAGATTCTAAAATCTAAACGAATAAGCAAGAGTGTCTTCCTTAAATCATACAAAAGGGCTCAGAAAAAAATGCAGATGAGTGTCAGTACAACTCAAATCCATGGTATTTTAGAGATTTTTCAAGTATATATTCAAAAATTATCATCATAAGCCAGTTTAATTTATTGAATATTTAAGTAGTATGTATGAGAAGACTCATAAATTGATCGTAAGTGACCTATGAAATAAAGGAATTTCCAATGTTTCATTATTTTGACAAGAAATAACATAGATTAAGTGAACTATCCTCTCAAACCTAATTTTAGTTCATAGCATCAATTTTATAAACAGACAAAAATCTTAGCTAATAAAAACTGCCATTGACTTTTGTGTTTTATCTCTTTTCATTTCTTATCCAGAATTGAAAGTGCTATAAAGATAAAAGGAGGTTGGCAAGAAGAAAGTATAAACATAGAGATAATTAGTTTGTGAACATTTTCAAATGAATCATCCTTTTTCTAAATAGTTTTGTCAAGATATCTGGCTAGTTTAAGAAAAAAATAGGTAGAAATACTGAGTGATAAAAAAGGAAAGTGTATACAGAATCCAAGGAGAATAAATACTAGTAATAAGAGGTATGTTACACCTCTATAAAATCCAAAATAAACTCTCTTAAATTTTAAATTGTTACAATATTTTATAACAACAAAGGCATTCTCATTTAATATTTTTAAAAGATTAAAAACTGTAATACCTCTTAATTGGAGGGAGCTTATAAATAACTGAAATTTTGTCTATAACAACTGCTGTATAAACACGGTTTAATATGACTCTTATTTCATTTTTTTAAATTCTGAAATCGGCTGGGCGTGGTGACTCACGCCTGTAATCCCAGCACTTTGGGAGGCCAAGGCTGGCTGATCACAAGGTCAGGAGATTGAGACTATCCTGGCTAACACGGTGAAACCCCGTCTCTACTAAAAATGCAAAAAATTAGCCAGGCAAGGTGGCCGACGCTTGTAGTCCCAGGCTATACAAGCGTGGTTCCAGCATCCATTTCAGCTTCTGCTAAGGCCTGGGGAAGCTTTTTACTCATGGGAGAAGACAAGAGGAAGGGCAGATATGTCACATGGAGAGAGAGGTGGGGAAGGAAAGAAGGGGTAGGTCCTTGGCTTTTTTTAACAAACAAATCTCACGTGAATTAATAGACTAAGAATTCATCCTTTACCACGGAGAGTGCATCAAGCCATTCATGAGGCGTCCACGCCAGGATCCAAACACCTCCCCTGAGTCCTCGTCTCCAACCTTGGGTTCACATTTCAACATGAGCTTTGGAGGGAAAAGTATCCAAACCATATGAATTATATACTAGTATATATTGATTGACTTATATTGCTATTTTGAGCTCTCCCTCGCTCCACTGTTTTTACAGGTGCTTGACACATTCACAATTGTGTTTTATTTATAAACTTTTTGGAAAGATTAAAAAATAATCTAAAGACATGGGGTCAAGGGGAAACAAAAACTTGTGTGAGTAAATGTTTACAACTGTGATACAATTGAAAGTCTTTGATCAGATCTGACAAATTTAACACAGATGGTAATAAACAAATGCAGATTAAGTAGTTTCATGCTTTAATTCAGTGTTCTGCAACTGTGGTAGACACAACCGCCCTCTGTGGAGAAACAGTAAACATAAGAAAAATCCGCTGGGCGGGGTGGCTCAGGCCTGTAACCCCAGCACTTTGGGAGGCCGAGGCGGGCGGATCCCCTGGGGTCTGGAGTTCAAGACCAGTCTGACCAACATGGAGAAATTCGGCCTCCACTAAACATACAAAATTAGCCAGGCGTGGTGGCACATACATGTAATCCCAGCCACTCTGGAGGCTGAGGCAGGCGAATTGCTTGAACCCGGGAGGCGGAGGTTGCCGTGAGCCGAATTGTGCCACTGCACTCCAGCCTGGGCAACAAGAGCGAAACCCCATTTTAAAAAAAA